>NC_135787.1:78289166-78600000 GCF_051106095.1 Pogona vitticeps | reverse complement strand
GGGGCAGGGAACACGGCCAGAGAGCCTGAAAAACCCACAACAACCATTAGATCCCGGCCGTGAAAGCCATCGCGAATAAATTGTAGTCATACTTAAAGATAAACCAAAGCCAAGCCAACATTAGATAATACTGGACTATCATTTGTTGTTGTTGTTCAGTCGTTAAGTCGTGTCTGAATCTTCATAACTCCATGGAGCAGAGCATGCCAGGCCCTCCACTACCTCCTGGAGTTTGGACAGATTCATGTCGGTAGCTTCAATGACACTGTCCAACCATCACGTCCGCTGACGTCCCCTTCTCCTCTTGCCTTCACACTTTTCCAAAATCAGGGTCTTTTCCAAGGAGTCTTCTCATGAGATGGCCAAAGTAGTGGAGCCTCAGCTTCAGGATCTGTCATTCCAGTGAGCACTCAGAGTTTATTTCCTTCAGAATGGATTGGATTGTTCTCCTTGCAGTCCAGGGGACTCTCAAGAGTCTCCTACAGCACTACAATTCAAAAGCATCAATTCTTCGGCGGTCAGCCTTCTTTATGGTCCAGATCTCACTTCCATACATCACTACCGGAAAAATCATAGCTTTGACTATGTGGACCTTTGTTGACAAGGTGATGTCTCTGCTTTTTAAGATGCTGTCAAGGTTTGTCATCGCTTTCCTCCCAAGAAGCAGATGTCTTTTAATTTCATGGCTGCTGTCACCATCTGCAGTAATCATGGAACCCAAGAAAATAAAATCTGTCACTGCCTCCATATCGTGCCCTTCTATTTGCCAGGAGGTGATGGGACCAGTGGCCATGATTTTAGTTTTTTTTTTTTATGTTGAGCTTCAGCCAATTTTTTGCGCTCTCCTCTTTCACCCTCATTAAGAGGTTCTTTAATTCCTCCTCACTTTCTGCCATCAGAGTGGTGTCATCTGCATATCGGAGGTTGTTGATATTTTTTCTGGCAATCTTAATTCCGGCTTGGGATTCACCCAGTCCTGCCTTTTGTATGATGTATTCTACATATAAGTTAAATAAGCAGGGAGACAATATACAGCCTTGTCGTACTCCCTTCCCAATTTTGAACCAATCAGTTGTTCCATATCCAGTTCTAACTGTTGCTTCCTGTCCCATGTATAGGTTTCTCAGGATATAGATAAGGTAGTCAGACACTCCCATTTCTGTAAGAACTTGCCATAGTTTGCTGTGGTCGACACAGTCAAAGGCTTTTGTGTAGTCAATGAAGCAGAAGTAGATGTTTTTCTGGAACTCTCTGGCTTTCTCCATAATCCAGTACATGTTAGCGATTTGGTCTCTAGTTCCTCTGCTCCTTCGAAATCCAGCTTGTACTTCTGGGAATTCTCGGTCCACATACTGCTGAAGCCTGCCTTGTAGGATTTTGAGCATAACCTTGCTAGCATGTGAAATGAGTGCAATTGTATGGTAGCTGGGGCATTCTTTGGTACAGCCCTTCTTTGGGATTGGAATGTAGACTGATCTTTTCCAATCCTCTGGCCACTGCTGAGTTTTCCAAACTTGCTGGCATACAGAGTGTAGCACCTTAACAACATCATCTCTTAAGATTTTAAATAGTTCAACTGGAATGCCATGAACTCCACTGGCCTTGTTGTTATCCATGTGTCATGAGTGCGTCCGAAGATCTGAACCCAGAAGGGTTAACTGTAAGTTAGATCCTTGATTTATAGGACCCTATGAGATAACAGAACAAATCAACCCTGTTGCTTTCCGGCTACAACTTCCAGATACTCTCCATGTCCACCCGGTCTTCCATCGATCCCTCCTTGTTCCTGTTTCCACTCCAGATCCTACTCGACCTTCGCCCCCGGCTCCACCTCCACCTGTCTTGGTCGATGGCGAGGAAGAATATGAGATACATCAGGTGCTAGACTCCCGAATCCACCAAGGGGGCCTACAGTATTTTGGGAATTGGAAGGGTTATGGTCCTGAGGATCGATCGTGGGAACCAGCCAGTAATTTACACGCTCCTGATTTAGTGCAGCAGTTCCATGCTACCTACCCCGATCGTCCTGGCCCATCTGAAGGGGGGAGTCCTGGAGAGGGGGATAATGTCATGAGTGCGTCCGAAGATCTGAACCCAGAAGGGTTAACTGTGGCTGAGGAGAATGTGGAGAGATTGGAAACAGCTGAGCAGCCTCCAGGTTCTCCCTCCACAGCAGACAGGCTTAGGGGCAGGCTTCGGAAAATACTCAGGGAAAGAAGAGCAGAGGATCGCTCTAAAGCTTTCCACAGGGACCTGCGCTCACCTAGCCCTGAGTACTAGCAGAATAGAGAGCGTTCCAACAGCTCAGGGAGCTGCTTTAGGATAAAACGAGCTTCAGCGAAGCCAGAAACTTCGTGGAAGCAAGGAGTCAACATCTTGGCTGGCATCCACGTCTCTTGTTCCTGAACTCTGGACCTTGACCCTGGACTTGCGCTGGTATTGAACTTTGGACCTTGGCCCTGGACTACGTACTCTGGACTCTGACTGTGTATCTGACCCTGGACTTTGACTTTGGACTGCACTCTGTAAGTTTGTTTTGGAACTCTGGTTTGCATTCTTGGTATCTCTGACCCTGGACTGGTTTATCGGACTTTGGCTATCGTAACCCCCGGGAACGTGACACCATGCTTTCTAAGGCCCACTTGACTTCGCTCTCTAGGATGTCTGGCTCAAGGTCAGCAGCCACTATCTGGGTTGTCTGGGACATCGAGATCTTTCTGGTATAATTCCTCTGTGTATTCTTGCCACCTCTTCTTGATGTCTTGTGCTTCTGTGGGGTCCCTCCCATTTTTGTCCTTTATCATGTCCATCTTCTTTAAAATGTTCCTTTAATATCTCCAATTTTCTTGAACAGATCTCTGGTTTGTCCCTTTCTATTATTTTCCTCTATTTCTTTTGCACTGTTCATTTAAGAAGGCCCTCTTGTCTCTCCTTGCTATTCTTTGGAAGTCAGCACTCAATTTTCTGTAACTTTCCCTTGCATTTTGTTTCCCTTCTCTGCTATTTGTAAGGCCTCGTTGGACAGCCACTTTGATTTCTTGCTTTTCATTTTCTTTGAGATGGTTTTTGTTGCTGCCTCCTGTACAATGTTACGAGCCTCCATCCATAGTTCTTCAGGCACTTTGTCCACCAAATCTAGTTCCTGAAATCTGTTCTTCACTTACACGATGTACTCATAAGGGATTTGGTTTAGATTATACCTGAGTAGCCCAGTTGTTTTTCCTACTTTCTTCAGTTCAAGCTTGAATTTTGCTATAAGAAGTTGATGATCAGAGCCACAATTAGCACCAGGTCTTGTTTTTGCTGACTGTATAGAGCTTCTCCATCTTTGGCTGCAGAGAACATAATCAATCTGATTTTGGTATTGCACATCTGGTGATGTCCATGTGTAGAGTCGCCTCTTGTGTTGTTGGAAAAGAGTGTTTGTGATGACCAGTTTGTTCTCTTGACAAAACTCTATTAGCCTTTGCTCTGCTTCATTTTGAACTCCAAGGCCAAAATTATCTGTTGTTCCTTTTATCTCTTGACTTCCTATTGTAGCATTCCAGTTCCTAAAATGAAAAGAACATCTTTCTTTGGTGTCAGTTCTAGAAGGTGTTGTAGGTCTTTATAGAATTGGTCAGTTTCAGCCTCTTCAGCATTGGTAGTTGGTGCATAAACCTGGATTACTGTGATGTTGAAAGGTCTGTGGTGGATTCATATTGAAATCATTCTCTCATTTTTGAGATTGTATCCCAGTACAGCTTTTCCCACTCTTTTGTTGACTATGAGGGCTACTCCATTTTTTCTACAGGATTCTGCCCATAATAGTAGGTATGGTAATTGTCTGAATTGAATTCACCCATTTGAGTTCACTGACACCCAGGATGTCAATGTTTATTCTTGCCATCTCCTGTTTGACCACATCCAGCTTCCCAAGGTTCATAGATCTTACATTCCAGGTTCCTATGCAGAATTTTTCTTTGTAGCCTCAGATTTTCCTTTCACTTACAGGCACATCCACAGCTGAGCATCCTTTCGGCTTTGGCCCAACCATTTCATTAGCTCTGGAGCTACTTGTACTTTTTCTCCACTCTTCCTCGGTAGCATGTTGGATACCTTCCAACCTGAGGGGCTCATCTTCCACCGTCATATCTTTTAGCCTTTTGTTTCTGTCCATGGAATGTTCTTGGCAAAGATGCTGGAGTGGCTTGCCACTTCCTGCTCCAGGTGGATCATGTTTAGTCAGAACTCTCCACTATGACCTGTCCATCTTGGGTGTCCCTGCACAGCATAGCCCATAGCTTCTCTGAATTACTCAAGTCCCTTCACCACGACAAGGCAGCAATCCGTGAATGGGTGGACTATCATATGTACTGCCAATGACAAAACATGGAAATAAGATTTACAACTACCATTTCATATTACACTATTTTGGAATAAATTGGCTAAAAATTCAGCATTATTGAGACACTAGCCTTTATATATCTTAGCTGCTGAAATGTGGGTCCTGTTATGCTTCTTTTATGCTTCTACCCAGCTTGGATGTGCTTCAGCATTAAATTCCCTTGATTTGTACCCTCCCCCTTCTAAACATAAGCAGTGTTTGTTTTTCTTCCCTGCAAATTCAGCCTCCTGTTACGGAGCTTCAGGTAAACAGACTGCAAAGTCAGATTGTCCTCTAGCTTTTCTCCCCTAGCAGAACTAATTGTAAAGGTGGAGAAATACTGGAACCCCCATGGTGTTTTGCTAACATTATTCTCTCCTATTGTGACTAGCATTTATTGCACACATACTGTTAAAACAAAGGGATGACATTTGCTTTTAGCATTATTGGTATAATGGGAGGCTTAGGCTAATGACCTTTTCCTTATTCACCTGCACTGCTCTGGACTTAGAATCTGAGCCTCTCCAAATGAGAACAGAATAGCTTGTTTTGATGTGTGACCTTGTGAAGAAATTCCTGCAATCTTGTTTGCTTTCTGCCTCCTGCAGAGGAAAACACCAGAAGTTCTTTAGCATTCGTTTGTCCTGCAACTACAAGAAATCATTCACCCATAGTTTTACCTACATGCTTTGGAACATTTTGGTCTGATTTTGGACAAACATTATATATGCATATTCTTGTACTCTAACACTTACATGCAGAGGTTTTGATGTCCTGCTCTCCAAATGAGCCACTTCAAAATATCTGGTACTGGAGAGTTTTCAGCTTCCAGAAAGATGAATACTGTCATATGACCGTGCCCTGCCAAATCTAGATCAGCATTCCTGGTTTCACAGGGTGTTAAAGAGTATTGGCACCGTAACCAATACACATTTACCAGGTCAGCCATGTTACTCTGGAAAAACCACTTAGTTACATCATAGTTCCTGTTCAGCTCAACTAAATCAGTTCAAACCATTGACAATTGTTAGTTGGTATATATGCGTGTATAAGTTACATCTTAAATTTTTATTTGTTCTTTTACCGTGCTGTAAATCCTTATAGGATCAATATACAGATCAATACACAACCCTGAAATTACTGAGTATAAAAAGTTTCCGTAAATAAATCACTCTGCAATTTCTAACACGTTGTTAAGACATGACAGGTACATCACAGAAGATTCCTTACACTTTGCTTAGTGTCGGTGCTGCTTTTCTCCACCAAGCTTCCTTTCTAAAGGCTAACGTCAATACTCCCACCTTTCCATGATTCTGTTTGCATGGCATTGGTACTGTTAAAAAAACCTAACTACCCCAGAGCCACAGTTGAAACTAATGTTTGGAATATTAGCAATGGATTTTTTTCTGCAGCAGTGCACCAGCTCCTATGGATTATGACCATAGCCTTCTATATAGACAATACAGGCTTTGCTATATATGATTATTGCCACTGTCATTACAATGGGTAGATAATACATTCTACCTATTATTTTTATTGTTGCTGCAGCTTTATTATTTCTCTACACTGTGTTTTCCTGTTGTTATTTTATTTATGGATGGTGTATCTTATTAGAATGACGTTTTTACATAAGGAGCATGGCCATCTCCCCCTCCATTTTTAAGAAAAATACGTATCTGAGAGAACTTAATTTTAAAAAAATGCTGCAGGTGCTTTCAATAAAATGGTGATCATTTAACACGTCCTAAACTCTAATTCTGAGAGGCAAGAGGTGACAGAACCTTTATGGGGTGTGTAATTGCACAGTGAAAAGTGATGAGACTGTCATATCAATAGGCTTTCATACTAATTGAAAGCTGGGACATGACTTTTGTCAGTCTGTTGATATTCTGACCGTATAAATGCTAAGCTTTCCTTTCCATGGGAAGAGGGGCAGATGTAGAAAGCCCTGCCCCAGGCCTTTTATCTATCTATGCCAGGACTTCCTCTTTGTCCCAAAGTCCATTGATCCTTTCCAGCTTCTAAAGCTAGCTAGAGAAGCTCTTGCTTCGAAAACATTCCTGTCTAAAAATTGAAAACTGCTCTTAACTTCAGTGCAAATCAAAAGCAGCAATAATTTCAGACGAGAAATAGTATCATTACTCAAACTGTTCGGAGAAAAGAATTCCCAAGAGAATGCTAGGGAAAAGAGGATAATATGTACAGCTAAGTTGCCCACACTTCAGCAGGCGCATAAAAATTCAGACACTTCATTTTTTCCATGAATAACGCAACGTTTCTAACTCATGCTTAAAATATATCCAACCCTTGCACAAGTCTTACCATGAAAGCAATTTAAATATCAGGCCAGGAGACATAAATCAGCCTGATAAGACTGTGTTTGTGGTTCCAAGTATCACATTATTAAGAGCAGTAGTATTGCTGGTAGTAGTATTATTGATTCTTTTGAAATGTGGCATTGGGGGAGAGCTTTGTGGATATCCTGGACTGCCAGAAATAGAACATGTGGGTCCTAAATCACATCAAGGCTTAACTATGGCTGGAGGCAAAAATGATAAAACTTGGGGCTGCCATACTTTGGGCACATCATGAGGAGACAAGATTCTCTGGAAAAAGACAATAATGCTGGGAAAGGTAGAAGGAGGCAGGAAAACAGGAAGACCAAACACAAGATGAACTGACTATCTGAAAGAAGCCATAAGCTTGAGTTTACAAGAGCTGAGGTAGGGCAGTTGAAGACAGGACATTTTGGAGATTGCTCATTCATAGGGTCACCATGTTAGGAAAGGGGAAGGGTTTTCCTTCACATAACAGGGGATGGAAAGGAGAGGGGGCTGAAGTACAGCAACCATGTCCCACACTTTCCCTCCTCTATTGCTGTTTGAATAATTTGCTAGCTAGTGCCTTGAATAACAAGCAGAATTGGCTATTGTATACTTCAGGATGTGCAAGGAAAGAAGATGGTTTGCAATATGATGTATTTATTTGGATGTCTATGTTTTGGTCAATTATAAACTTGCCTATACTGGAGAGGAGTGGTTGGGAACTCAAGACTTTTTGTTGTGCAGAACTGATTTCTAGAGAAACAGGGGAAAGAGAGGTTAGGAGTGGCAAATAATATGGCAGGCTATCACTTCATGTACTATCACCCACATTTTAAAAAAGGACAACACTGAGAAATACAAGGGTGAAAAAGAAAAATAAGAATAAAGTGGAGCAGTTTCTGGAAGAGACAAAGGAAGAATATTTGATGCAAAATTTCATTTGCAGTTTGAACAGTACCAAAGAACAACAAACTAAAGGTAATATGGGATAACAGAACAAACTGGCAAATTCTACCATGCTGAAGCTTAACTAGGTGGTCAATGTCCACACAAGAAAACAACCAAAATTCACACAGGGAAGTGCATGCACACACATAATCCCTAGATGTAAACTGTTAGGGGAAAAGGTCAATTCAATACAAAGCATTTGTCCAGTGCTAACCAAGCAGCTATGCTGAATCATAGGAAAACACAATGTACAAGAGAATGTAACCCCTGAGTGACCTCTCAGTGATTGGAAAGGACATGAAAGATTCTTGGTCTTCATTAGGAGGACAGGGATGAAGCTGTTAGCCTCTTTTGTTTTCATCAACTTCAGCATTTACTGTCTATGATATTCCTTCTGTTTTCCTTTTCTTGCTTCTATTTCTTTTTTAATCTTATTTTACTTTAAGGTTCTGAATGCTACTTTCTTGGGTTGCTCATTTTTACTTGGGCACCCTCAAATCAACCCAAATACTCCAATTTGACTCATAATTCAGCATTTCTCCAAAGCCAGTTTGAATTATCTGATGTTTGTGATTCATTTTGGAACATGGAAATGAGAGAAAATTGAACACAGCAGCCACCAGTGCAGACAGGTGAGCTCTACAAAACCTGGTCCATTTCAGATTTGTGAGGCATAGCCCCACCACCAACCCCCCCCCAAAAAACAGAAACTCCTAGATCAGTGGTCCCCAATCTTGTGTAATCCAGGTGTTCTTGGACTGCAGCTCCCAGGAACCCTGGCCAGCACATCTGGTGGAGAAGGCTTCTGGGAACTGCAGTCCCAGAACACCTGGGCTACCCAAGGTTGGGAACCACTGTCCTAAATCAGTGGTTCTTAACCTTGGGTTACTCACGTGTTTTTGGACTGCAACTCCCAGAAGCCTTCACCACCAGCTGTGCTGGCTGGGGTTTCTGGGAGTTGCAGTTCAAAAACACCTGACTAACCCAAGGTTAAGAACCACTGTCCTAAATCAACTTTCTCATCTGGAGCAAAGGTTCAGAAAAATGCCAGTCTTTGTGGCAGCTTTTTCTTTAAATCTCTTAATACCCCCTTTACTAGCCCCACTTTGCAAACCGCTTCCCCTTCCCTATATAGCTGGCATCAACTGAAGACTAAAAGTAGCAAGCAGAAAGGGAAGACTTTTTTCTTTGTTATCTCCAGCCCTTTCTTCATCACCCTGTCAAGTTTACTAGCAACACGGTACAACTCCATGAAGAAATGGAAAAGGCAATTCTCTAGAGAGCTGCTTAGGAGAACTTGGGAACAATCCTTTGAACTTTACATATAAACACATTGCAAGGAAACAATTAATATAAATGAAATGAAAAGCAAATCTCTCTTTTTCTTCTCCATGTCTGTCTGCCCCTTCTACTATCAACTGTAAGGAAGGGGACAGTTGGTTTCAGGTGCTAGCAGAGACAGCAGAGAGTTCTTCATCTAACAACTGAACTAATGCTCTTTTGTCCCTCTGCCCAGCTATTCAGCTTGGAGCACCTTCAGAATCCCAATTAGCCACTCTATTGGCCAATCTATTGTGCTCCCATTATGGTGCCTAGCCTAATCTTCCACCACTGGCTTCTAATCTCTAGCAGAAGCTTCAGGCCAAAATTCTCAGCTTTTTTAACAGTCAAGCTGCAGCCTCATCAGTATAGCCATCAACATTTTGGCCACAGGAGATCTCACAATGTATGTTATTAAGGTCACCACAGCTCAGTGCTGCTAGACTACCACAGTCACAGCAGTGAGCTAGTGAGCTCCAACCCAGGGTTCATAGTTTCCTGATAACCCTGGTTCTGCCCAGGGTGCTGGCTCAAAAGCTATAGCTCCAAAGCTATCACTTTAGAACTGCCTCCCTTCTTCCCTTCTCCAAGCAACTCTTCTACCTCAAGGCAGACTCTGTCTCAAGGTTGGCACTTTCTTTGGGAGTCCTGTCTAACCATCCAGTATGTGTGGATGGACCAAAACACCATACTGCAGGAAGTGGAAAACAAATGATCCTCTCCACCTATATAAAATTGAGATTCAAAGCCAGGCAACTTATTCTGGCACCTGAAACAAAGAAGTTCTCTCTCTTTCCACTCATCCCATTATAGTCCCATAGTAATAAATGAAATAAGCAACAATTTGCTGGGATTTCATGACAGTGCATACCTTCTCATGAGGCCTAATGGTAGGGCAAGTCCTCTCAATGTACAGAATGCAGGTGACACACTGAAAAGCCAGAGTGTGGGTCAGTCCTAGACAGGTCTTTGAGCAAACTGCCCTTGGGCTTATCAGTCACATTACGTCAATCAGTTTAGGATGCTTCCCTGCCTTCTATTCCCAATTATCTTAATTCTGTATGTATCTTACTCTAGTTGCATAGCAGTTAGCTGCGCAGTAGTGGAGCTATGGTATTGCACAGCAGAGCAAATCAACGTTCTACATTACAGTCCTAAGAAGTGGGGGCAGCCTAAACAAAAATTTATAACTTTTAAACTTGGCTTTCTACCAACACCAAATTTGGCACAATTATAGCAGACAGTAGAGAGCTGAGTTCATTGACTTTCATTACTATCATCCCATAAAAAAGCCACTTAGCTATGTTTTCCCCCTTTCCCAGTATCTTTTAATTATTGCTGAACAAGAGTGCCAGTACAACGATCCGGCAGAGCAAATCAACATTTTGTAAGGCAATTCTAATAAGTGGGCAACCCAAACAAATACAGTGGTGCCTCACAAGATGAATGTAATTTGTTCCGCGAGTAGCGCTGTCTTGTGAAAAAATCATCTTGCAAAAAGCGGTTTCCCATAGGAATTCATTGCAATGCATTCCTATGCATTTTTAACAGTCGCAACATTCGCAAGACAAATGATTTTTTTTCATCTTGCGAGGCATCGGTCTTGAAAAAAAAGTCGTGTGAAGCATGGCTATAGAAGAAGCCGTCTTGCGAGGCACCACAGCAATCGCAATAATGATTCGTCTTGCGGGTTTTTCATCCCGTGAGGTGTTCGTCTTGCGAGGCACCACTGTACTTATAATTTTAAATAAGACTTCCAATCAGCACCAAACTTGACACAGATATATCAGACCGGGGGCTCTCATTCTGTGCTGAATTTGGGCAAAGGTTTGGCCAAAAGATTTTTGAGTTATATTTTTGTACATTTAAATTTTTATTTTCTCCTCATTCAGAAATAGATGACCCTGAATTACCCAGACTTATAACAGATCACATAAATTGAAAAGACCAATATTGCTCATTATGAAAGAGAATGGTTGGCCCCACCTACTTTTTAATTTATTATTATTAGTAGTAGTTTCATTTGTATGCTGCATTTCTCCCAACAAAGGGACCCAAGGCGCTCACAGCTTTAAAATTCACACAATTAAAACACAGTAAGTTACCATAAATATTAAAAAGCAAATTAAACAATTTATGATTTAAAATAAACTTAAAAGATTAAAACATGGAAACATATAAAATATTAAAATTATCTGCTAAAATGGGGTTCAGGGATTCAGTTGTAATTGTTAAAAGCCTACCTGAAGAGATGGGTCTGTAGCTTTTTTTCCCCAGAAGGATAAAAGGGCAGGGGCTATCCTGATCTCCTGAGGAAAAGCATTCCATAGCCTGGGAGCTGCCACAGAGCAGGTCCTCTCCCATGTCCCCATCTATTGTGCTTGTGCTGGCGCATATAAGGAGATATGGTTCTTCAGGTAGCCTAGACCCAAGCTGTATAGGGCTTTATAGGTAATGACCAGCACATTGAATTGGGCCTGGAAATGGAGTGGTAGCCAGTGCAGTTCTTGTAACAGGTGTGTTATATGCTCCCTGTAGCTGGCCCCAGTCAGTCATCTGGCTGCAGAGTTTTACAAAAGTTGAAGTTTCCAAATTGTCTTCAAAGGCAGCTCCACATAGAATGTGTTATGGTAATCCAAACGGGATGTAACTAAGGCATGTGTCACTGTAGCCAAATCCGACATCTGAAGAAATGGGTCTAGCTGGTGCATCAGCTTTAGCTGTGCAAATGCAGTCCTGGCAACTGCCAAGACCTGGGCATCCAAGTTTAGGGATGAATCCAGGAGTACACCCAAGCTGTGGACCTGAGTTTTCAGGGGGAGTGTAACCCCATCCAGCACAGGCAGTATCCCTATTCCCTCATCTGCCTTCTGAATGACCAGGAGCACTTCAATCTTGTCTGGATTAAGTTTTAGTTTGTTTGCCCTCATCCAGCCCATTACTGATGGCAAGCACTGGTTTAGAGTCAAAACCGCTTCCCTGGAATTAGGTGGAAAGGAGAGATAAAGTTGGGTGTCATCCACATACTGGTGACACCGAAACCCAAAACTCCGGACAACCTCTCCCAGCAGTTTCATGTAGGTGTTAAAAAGCATGGGTGACAAAGCAGTACCCTGAGGAATGCTATAGGCCAGTGGCCAGGGCATTGAGCAGGAGTCGCCCAGCATTACCTTCTGAGTTCTCCCCTCCACAAAGGACTGGAACCACTGTGAAAACAGTGCCTCTGAGTCCCAGCCCAGAGAGACAGTCCAGAAGGATACCATGGTTGATGATATTGAAAGCCTGAGAGGTCCAGCAGAACCAACAGGGACACATTCCCCCAGTCCAGTTCCCGGTGTAGGTCATCCACCAAGGTGACCAAAGCTGTCTCTGTCCCATAGCCAGAATTTTTTTTAACTCCTTCCTGGTCAAACAGGTATTGGTGCAGGCAAAGGGATTGTGTGTCTGGATATAAACATATTTTTAGAATATGATAAAATAATAGAGAAATGATATTTAGAACCTAATTCATTTAAGTTGTGAAATTGCAGTTTTGTTTTGTTTTTGCTTTGTGTCTGTGGATGGTCTTGATGTTAGCCAGGCTTTGCTACCTATATCCTGTTATAGTTCCATCCCTTCCACCCATCTTCTCTGGCAGTTAGGAAAAAACCTGGAGATGTTCTGTGCCATCAAGTCACTTCTGTTGTGTGGTGATTATGTGAGTTAATTACCTCCATGATGTCATATCATTAACAATTTTGGTCAAATCTTGCAAACCACCAGCAGCTCATGTTCGATTGTTTTCTTTTCCGACTGCTTCCCCTTCCTAGCAATGTTGTCTTTTCAGCTCAGGGTTTGCTAACAGTTGTGGCTTTGTTTATTCTGCCAATCTGCCGCATATTGGGTCTTTTTCTCTTTCCCTTTTTCCCAGCAATATTGCCTTTTCTGGTCAGTTATGTGTTTTCATTACATGCACATGGTAGCATAGCCTCAGTTTTCTCATTTTTGCTCTACTGAAAGTTCAGGCCTGACTTGATTGAGCAGCCACTTTTCTACCTTTCTGGCTGCCTGTGGCATCTCTAAGTCTCTTCTCAAATACCACATTTCAAATGTGTTGATTTTTGTCTTATTTCATTGTCTTTCTCTCACATAGTATAGATGATTTTTACCTCGATGGTCCCAGCAATAATCTCTCACCTCCCAGCTCTGCCATTTTTTATTTCAAAAGTTGAGGACATATGTTTTAGAAAAAAAAAAAAACACACACAACATGTTTGTAGACCTTTTGGCCTGATATAGCTTTTCTTTCTTAGATTCACCGTTGAGAAAGAGACATCCAAGCAAGAAACAAAACAAAACAAAAAAGTTTTTTTTTCATCAATTAACCACTTCTCACCTAAATACAAAGCAATTATCAGTTCTGTCTTGTAGACCATCTTGACTGCTGCCATTCAGGCTGTCCTTTGCTATGTAAAGCTTAGCATCCTTTTTCTTGCTGGCAATGCACACCCAATATTGTGAAGCAATATCAGGTCATTTCCTGGCATTTTGAATTGTGGTTACAGAAGCACAATATTCTGCATTCATGGACCAGATTTTTTTTTCTGGGGAATTGAATCTCACCCAGGTAGAACTTTCTGCTACAATATCCTTTCCCTTCATCCTTCTTAAGAGGTACCTATGTGTTCAGTCTGGGTATATTGATTGAGAAGCTGGACATTTCCTACTCCTCTTCAAAAACAAGTATGTGTGGGCTTAATTGTAAACAGAAGGCAAATGACATTTTATGAGTTATTCTTGTCAAGTATTCTTATGCTTGAGATTCTTTTTTGGGAACCTGTGTATGGATTTTGACTGCCCACATATGCCTCTGATCAAAATTCTTCAGTGCACTTTGTTGCTGCTTTGAAATGTTTGAGATATTGCTTTCTGTGCTACATTTGGCTTGTTGGGTGCCCCAGATATTCCTTAATTTGTTGCTGTGGAAACCTGTAAGTAACATTTTATTGAATTCCTGGTATTAGTTCCATTGCAGATGGGGCAGCCTGCTCAAAAAGTACTCTGAGGTATATTTAAAGAATATCCATATGTAGTGTTAATAACACGATATGATTGGATAGAGTTCAAAAACAACAGGGATAGCTGTGTGGTCCTTTATACAATCTAAAAGTAAAAGAGACAATACCTTTATTTATACCGCATGAACAAAGTTCACTTTCTCAGGCTTAGAGTAGAAGAATTATGAATGAAAGTCTCAAGGGGCTTGTGGCAGAGATGAACCTACAGGCATATTGCTTAAGATGAGTTGAGAGCTGGTTTTGACTAGTTTGGGGGAGGGCATTTTCAAATGCCTCATCCCTAGTGCCTGCAGACTGAATGGAAAATTCTAACCAAATGGCACCAGGAGTGGGGTATTTAAAAGGCCCTCCCGCAAACTGGGTGAAACCAGCTCTCAACTCATCTTAAGCAATATGCCTGGGGGATATTCTCTGCCATGACCATCTGTACTCTTAAAAGTACTCTTAATTGTACTCTTAAAAGATTGTGTTTAATGTTTGATTTTTAGTGGTCTAAATAAATATATCACCTCTTCTACTTTTAGACAGGCAGATAGACTCACAGACAGACAGACTAAGGTGGAAGATAAAATGGTGTCCTATCATTTTTCACATTTTATACATAGAGAGATAATTAAATTTTACATTAACAAAAGCAACAGGACAGTGGCCTATACATGAGGAAGTGCAGGGTTGGTTATGCACCACCCTCACTTCTATCCTTCAACACCTCACTACTGCCCGACCTCATTTGCTACCTGAATGAACAGCCCCAGTTTGCTTAATGGTAAAGCTAGCCCAGATAGGTAGGTTAGGTAGGTACATGGGTAGATAGATCAACTGGCCAGAAAATAGGCTACATTTCAGTGAACCTTCTTTTTACGCATTGACAGTTGCCTTGTTGATTTAAAATGAATATTCTCTAGAATTTCTTTCTGAAATCCTTCCTCATGGGTTAAACAGCATGGGTTTTAAGCTGTCTCTCGTGATCTTTAGGGTATTTTACAAGACTGCTAAGTTCTGAATCCTCCAGGCTTTAGGAAAATAAATCTAAAGCTGTTTTCTATTTCTGCAACTGACTTGGAGAGAGAGAGGCTGTTGTCAGTAGGGCTTAACATCTCCTTTCCAAATAAAACAGGCAGCAAGAAGTTTCTTATATCATTTTAAAACTAGGTAGTGACAGCACAAGGGAGAAAGTCTTCCCACCCATGTTCAGTCTCAGATTTGGTAGAGGAGAATTTGGAAACTTTTAAAACTTGCATCTTCTTTAGAGTTTGGCTTTATGAGCCCATAATGTTCTTCCTGAATCCCAGGCTTCAAGAAGGTCCACTGACATCATTAGATACTTTTCCATTGCAGTGTCCCAAATCCTGGTGTCACATTTGCCTTTATACCAAGGGAATGATTTTTCAGCTTTGTGTGTAATTGTCTCTAGGAGAAAAATTAATCTCTTGCAAAGTTTAGTTTTCTATGAGATACCTGATGATACAACAACACAATAAAATACAAACCTGCAGCTTTAAGTAGTCAATATGTCCTCCCAGGAGAAACTAAATTAGGGGTTGCAGTTTTTATGTCCTTTGGTCACCTTTACACTTTTCCCAGATGTCAGCTTATAGTTTCTCAGCCTCTGGAGGAATCTGGTATATTCTGCCAATGAAGCTCATTAATCTTACATCTCAAGGATCTCCTGCTGTCCAATTAGACTTGCTGGCAGGGTGTTAGCTGCCCAAACCCCAGGGGTTGGTTCCACTCTGCAGTCCTGGCGTCAGCAGCGACTCTCTTCATTTGAGCACTGTACCTGCCAGACATCGATTCCACTTGTTAGCTGTTTATTAGGAGTGCAGAGGAAGTGTTCTCGAGATATGAACCAGCATGTAGATGCCCCCTACATGATCTTAACTATCCCTTTATTTATAGTCTTTTTTCCAGATCTCATACTGGAAAAATAAAATGTTATCCCTACAGCAATAAATTCATTATATTATATTATATTATATTATATTATATTATATTATATTATATTATATTATATTATATTATATTATATTATATTATATTATATTATATTATATTATATTATAATTAAGAAAATTCAATCTATAGTCTTGGATTTGATTTCTACTTTTGCTCTTCTTTTATTTTCAGATATTGTGCATTAAAATTTCCACCAGGCAAAAAATGAGTGTGCAAGTTTTTTGACATCAGAATAAATTGGATTCCCTACTGCAGCACATTTTTTCATAGTATTAAGTCTATCCATTCATGATGAAAGGCAGCATTCACTTTTACTAAAGTTTTTACTTCTAAAATTCACAATGCAACCATGTCTGCAGAGCTGGTGGAATTACCTTCTCCTTAGGAAGGTCCCCATAAGGGTATGTACCCAGCTCAAGGACTGACATGTTTACTTCATTGTCAAGTGAGAGAGAACTAGACCATGGCTCAAACTGCACTGGAAGTTTGATTCCACTACTCCATTCAGTCTCCCAGAAGCAGGGTTGCACGTTGTCACTGACCAGTAGGTAGGCTGATTTACTGATTAGCTGTATGTCTTTGTGGTAGCAGATTTTGTCTAAACTGAGCCTGTAATCAATAAAGTTGTCATCATTTTAATCCCATAACAGGATATGTTGTTGTTTATTCTCCCTCACAATAACTTTTTATCCCCATCACTACTAGATATGCAAACAATTGCCAACTGTCCTTCACCTTTTCTCACAGGGAAGTGATCCAAGCCACTGCAAACACCTGCTAGACAAAAAGTTGCAATTAATGGGGACAGGACTTACCGGACTTCTAAGAAAGCAAGCTTAGAATCCACCTGCAAATTCTCTGTCTGTGCCTTTCAGAGCTCTGAGACATCCCTTTCAATGTGGGATGAGCAAAACTGAAGGCCATATTTGAATTGCAGCACCACTATGGGTGCATCTAATGGCATTTTTAGAGGTAAAAGACAGAAAAAATAGTAAATGCTGAAATGAGCTAAGCTTGTATCATTTTTGTTTTGTTTTGTTTTTTTGTGTGTGCCACTGAGTACAAAGACTGGGACTGAAATTCATTCTGTCCACTCAAGTTTAAAAATGACTAACAGACTTCTGGAGGTAGTGGCAGTAGTGCATGCAAATTGCTTGTTTAAAAATATATATTTTTCTCAAATTAAAGATTTATTATGTATTCATTTTATATGAGTTGCAGTGCTCTTTTAAAATAACAATAATTGCTTCATAAAATCTATGCAGACCCCTTTCAAAGTTGCTGAGATCTGGTTTTAAAAGTAATTTTTAAACTTGATATCTGAACCGAGTTAGATAGCAGATAGGTTTAATAAATATACCAGTGACCTTGAAGAGGAAATGAAACCAAAATGTTGTTCTTTGAATTCACTGAACAATACAGCATTCAATACAGAGGACAAAGGGTGATGGAGAAGGTAGGGATGGTCAGCTCCAACTCCAGGCCTCACTCTGCCCAGAATTTCTTTGTTTCTTCAAAGCAAAGGTCTACATAGGTACTCTAGGTACATTCAGCTGAACTTGCTAGGTACCTATGGAGACCTTTGTATCTAGCACACAAAGAGGAAATGAAACCAATGCAGAACTTCTGAGTGAGTTGAGAATGTGGAGGGCGGAGCTTACCTATTTCCTAGGTACCCACTAATCTTTGAGTCCTATATACTTTTGAGCTGAATGACAAAACAGGCTTAGGGATGTGAAAATCTCCACTCTTACTCTAGTTAGTTTCAGTTTCCTAGCAGCATTCTCAGATGGAGAGAAAAAAATGATGTACAGTTCTGTGTACTTTCCCCCCAAAATCTGTGGACATATATTTTTTTGAAAAAAAAAATCAAAATGTACATTTTTCTCTGTGCATTTTTAAATATGTATATTTCATAGGCATGTTTTGCCTTGTCTAAAGAGTGCCTGTGCACATTTTTCATGTATATGCATTCTAAAAAGTCATGCACATTTTTCAAATGTACAATGCTTTTGTGCTCATTTCCCTTTCCGGAACATATTGCAGACATGGATGTCTAAGAGAAGGTTTTATGATATCCCTGAAGCAAGATGCATTCCATTACACTGACAGTCTCAGGAGGCACAAAATGTATATTTCTATCTGGAAATAAGAATTCAGCAAGTATCCTTCCCATTTTTAAGGCTATCATTCAAACAAAGAATAAAAAAGCCTCTATTCAATAGTTGCCTCAATCAACATAGCATTATTTTCTCTCCCTGTCCTTCTAAAACTGAAACTAAAAATGATATTGCAAAATCAGTCATTGGATTTCCTCTGTGTTCAGCCAGATTGTTAGAGATTATGGAGAGGAAAGGCAGAGAGGAAAGATGGAAGGCACCTTCAGGAGAAATGTTCAGATTCTGGCTTAATGTATGAGTGGAAAAGAGATAAACACACCCAAACTCCAATGCCATGCAAACTCATTTGTGCTTCTCTTAACATCCCTGTGCTTGAATCAAGGATGGACAACCTTTGGCTCTTCAGATGCAAGTGGACTGCATATTATACCAGCCCTCAGGTTTAACTGCTCTGGATAGGTCTCATGGGAAGTGTAGTCCAAGTACAACTAGAGGCGAGGGTTTCAAGGTTTCCAGGTACTGAATCAAGTTCCAGGGAACTGTTACGGGTCTCCAGCAATGTTTACTTTAAGCTGCACACACATGCACCTGCCCAGAGCTGCATCTGGGTTGCACATGAGCAGCTGGCTTGTTTACTTCTCATTTTCAATGAAGCCCTTTCAACTCCACCCCCATGCATACAGAGTGAGGCTTCCGTGCAGCAGGACAGAACCTTAGAGGGAATGCTGGTCTCTGGATGAGGGAACAACCCTCATTGCAAGCAGCATTGGAGGAGGAGGAGAAAACGTTTGATCTTCAATTTAAAGCCTGGGCTCCCATCACCACCCCTTTCCAGCTGGTGCCAGGATTCAATGGCTCAACGTGAACGTGTTTAAATGTGGTCACAAGGGATGTAAATCCTAGTGGAAATGGCAATGACTTTTGCAGTTGCTAGACACATCTGGATGGTAGTCCGGCTGTTGATTTTTATTTTTTTATAATTGTTTAATTATTTAATCAGTTAGTTAGCTATTTCCTACCTTTGGGTTGTCATATTACTTGGTTACCTAGAGCTATCCAAATGTTGTATCCATAAACTTTGATTCCCTTGATGCCAGTTTCCATAATTAGTTCTCCCAGATGCACCTATCTGAATGCTTTCCTGCTCTGCTTCGGTGACATCTCAAGGACCCATTTCCTTGTCTAGGTTTTACATCCCTGAAATCTCAGGGGATGAATTGCTGCTCACTTAGCAACTTTACTTGCAGAGCACATGCTCCCCACATTTGCTTTACATGTACAGCACAAAGGGATTGTACACACAACACTTACAGTTCATTTTAAAGTATCTTATTTCTCTAACCACAAGCCATAAAATATTTCTCACAATTAATTTGCGGCATCTTGAGTCAGTCTAAGGTACTTAGTGGGTAAGGATTCTCACATCAGGGAAGTTGAATGCCTAAAGAGGAAACATTATGAGTGAAACATCTCTGAATGTGCCATTCCTTTAAAACTGCCAAGTTGTTTCTTGAAGGAGAACTTGATAGATTTACCCCTCTCAGTATAATCTTCTGTGATGAGAGAGGGTAAGTGGACCTGCTGCTTAGCCAAGACTCAACATTGCCACTGTCAGACTTGCCAGGTGGGCAGGTAGCTCCACCAGGATGATCATGGACCCTCAGATGAAGGGGGAAGAAGCCACCAAAAACAAAGACATGGAGCCTTTCTTGGCAACTAACCTTCCTCAACAGTGTGCAAGAATGCCACAGCAGCCAGAGCCTATAGAAACTATCTTGCCTGTGCTGCCTCATCATCATCTGGCAATGGGTGAAGGATGTGCAGGGGCCAGGAGCATGGGTAGAACTGGCAAACTCAAACTCTAGGGGAGGCCAAAGAGGAAAGGAGGAAGAAACCTTTGGGTGGAGGAGAGCAACAGATGATCACCAAGGGAGCTAGAAATAAACCCAGATTTGGCTAAAAGCCACCTCCAGCAGTTATTTGCCCATCCTAGCCTCTACATCTAGCCTTCTATATGGTTGCATTGTGCCTCAGCTCTTGGTCAAGAGAGCCATCCCCCAGGAAAGGCATAAGAAGCATGAAATAAAGCCCACTAAGAAGAATCAGTGGCCTGCTTACCAGTGGCCACCAGAAGAAGCAGGACTTCAGTAACCACCTTCCCAGTCTGCCCCTCTCTAGTAATATGGAAAGTCACTTTCTTCTGCACAGATATACTTATTGAGGCATGGGAGTGTGTGGTATCTAGATGCAGGGGAGTTGCTTATTTGCCTACTCTGAGAAAAGCTATGCTTGTATCCTGCACACCTCTAATAAATATCATATAGTGATGTTGTCCCTCACTGAAGACTGGTCCACCACCAATCCCAAAATTATTTGTTTGTTTAGAATATTTTTACTCTGCCTTTCTCCTTTAAAAGAACTAAAGGCAGGTTACATCATTAAAAGATAGTATTTAAAAGCTAAGTAAGTATACAAGTACTTTAAAAGATTTTTTTAAAATTCACACCAAAAACAGTAAACAAAATCAACTCTAAAGACACATGCAAAAGCAACAAGGCACATCAATCCATTTAAAAACCTCTCTCAGCCAGTAACTGAAAGTCTGTCTGAAGAGAAAGGTCTCCTTACAGAATGATAACAAATATGGGGCCAGACTAGCCTCCCATGGGAAGGAGTTCAAGAGTCCTGGAGCAGTGACAGAGAAGGCCCTCTCCCATGCCCCCATCAAATGCACCTGTGAAGATAGTGAGACTGAGAGAAAGGCCACTCCTGATGTTCTTAATACCTGGACAGGCTCATAAAGGGACACATGGCCCTTGAGATAACTTTGACCCAGACTATTTATGGCTTTATATATCAGTAGCCAGCAGAGCTGTTGTAACAAGGAGGTTATGTCATCCCTGTAACCAGACCCAATTAACATTTTGGCTGCAGAGTTTGGGACCCACTGAAGTTTTTAAACATTTTCCACATAAAGCACATTACAGTAATCTAGCTAGGATGTAACTAAGGCATATGTCACCGTGGTCAGGTCAGACCTTTCCAGTAAAGGGCATAGCTGGCACACTAGTTTTCATTGTGCAAATGCACTCTTCACCACCACCGAAACCTGGGCATCCAAGCTCAGAGATGAATCCAGGAACTTTCCCAAGTTGCACACCTGGTTTTTCAGGGGGAGTGTAGCCCCATCCAGCACAGGCTGCATCCCTATTGCTTGCTCTGCCTTTTGACTGACCAGGAGCACCTCTATCTTGTCTGGATTAAGTTTCAGTTTGTTCATCTTTATACATTCCATTACTGAAGCCAGAAACTGATCTTAGAGCCAAAACAGCTTCCTCAGAATTAGAGGTTGATCCTACTGACAACAAGAAACACTGTTGAATCAAATTATGTTTTTTAAAAAACCTATTTAAAACAAGGTGTCTCCGTGATGCAAATGCAAGCATGAATTATTGTGCCAGGGAAGCAGAGTTTTGCTTGTTTATTTGAAAGCAAACTAAAATACTTTTCTGTCAGAGGGTCATTTATTTTAAATCGCTTGCCAAACTGATATATTTAAATTGGTTTGGCATATCTGAGCTCCTCTGTTGGAGTAAATTGTGCCAAACTGGCAAGAGGGGAGAAACGGGATTGTAGAGGAGGAGGACCAGTGGCGGCAGAGGCAGGAGAGGCTTCACTGTCTGGGTCAGCTGGGCAGCCTGTCTCCTGCTATGAAGCAACAATCACTTGCTACAACGTTTAGGCAGGAGTTAACCACAGGTGGTAGCAATAGAAGGGAAATGGGGGGCAGTGGTGAGAATGCACACAGAGACCCAAAAGTTTTGGACTTGGGCTAAAGACCATGTGACGTTAGCCTGAATTTTTTTAAAAAACCAGTCCCTCTAGCATAGGAGGAGCAGTGCCTCAATTTTGAAAAGATAACTTTTCGGCTTGTTCTCTTTCAGACATTTTAAAGGATTTTTTTTACTTCATCTCAAAACAAATATGTCAAAAAGGCTATTTCAGCATGTATAGAAATAACAAATATGAATTGCTGATCTTTATTGCATGCTTAAAGATGCATTGGACTATGGATTTGATATAGTTCATAAAATATATCATTTCCTGAAAGGTGTTCATGAATTAGCCATTAAAAGGACCATCCTTCCTCTCAGATTGAATGTGTTTGAATTGAATCACTTCATATTTCTCAGTAAAACATGTATGCTGACTCCGTGAAAAGTTATTACACATGTATCACCCTATTCCCCCTCCCATATGCCCAAATGTGCTATTCCAGAAACAGATACGATGTCAAAGTTGTCACATCTTGTCAAATTTGTTATGACAAGATGGCACCATGCCCTGGTAAAAATGCATTAGTTTGCAAGGAATACACTGAAAATGTTAGAAGCAGTGTGGCAACAGAGGGATATAATTCTTGAGGATATGCAGTGACTACAGGATTTCATTTGGACCCCGATTTAATAAATTTGAAAAGAGAACTTTTCAGCTTGTATGATTAGAGATTATCTCATCTGACTCAGGCCTAAATCTCATTCTCAGTTTGGTAATCTAGGTTTTTGTGTCTTCCACTGAATATAATTGAAAATCAATGAATGGCAGAATGGGGCATTGTAATGTGCCCAACCCCTGAAGTTATGAGTCCAGTCCAGACTGGTCCAGCCTCCACTATCCATGTATTTGACTTATAAAAGTAAATAGCTGCTTACTCCTACATCTCCAGTGTGCAGATATCCCAATCAAGTGGTGCCCTTGCACTGAAGCTGCAGGTGTTACAGTGTGGCTAGTCTTGGCACGTGATATTGACAATGAAGCTGCCCATGTTACCTTAGCATCCTATTTCACTGCACAAGTACTCTGTATGACAGTTACAGGAGTTCCAGGCACCATACATTTCATGGATCTGTTTCCAGAGAAGTAGCCATATTGGTCTGTCTCAGCTTGCTGGCCAAATTAAAGAAGGGGGAGAGGGCAAAACCAAAAGATGAAGATGAAATATTGTGGTTCTTTAAAGGCTAACAAAATTGCTTTGGCAGTGTTTAAACTGCCAAGATAATTTGACCTGAGAAGCCCATTGGGTGTCAGAAAATAATAAGGTTGTACATGAATTCTCTAAGGACACACAAATCTTCACATTCCCCATTGATCTGCACCTATAATTAAAGGGGCTGTAACTTTTGTTGTTTTTCTCACAGATCTGCATGAAATTGGTAGCACTCCCATGGAAGGATTGTTTATGCTAAACCTCAGATAAATTGATGTAAGGATTTTTCCCCTTTGGTTGTTATGTGTTTTTCGGGCTTTTTCCCCTTTGCTGTTGTTGTTACGTGCTTTTAAATAGCCACTGACTTATGGCAACTCTATGAATGAGCACTCTCCAAAATGTCCTGTCCTCAGCTGCTCTGCTCAGCTCTTGCAAATTCAAGCCTATGGCTTCCATTAGGGAGTCAATCCATCATGTATTTGGTCCTCCTCTTTTCCTGCTACCTTCAACCTTTCCCAGCATTATTGTCTTTTCAAGAGAATTTTGCCTTCTCATAATGTGCCCAAAGTAGGATAAATTCAGTATCAACATTTTGGCCTCCAGAGACAGGTTTAGGCTTGATTTGGTCTAGGATCTACTTGTTCATCTTTCTGGCAGTCCAGGTTATCTGGAAAGCTCTCCTCCATATTTCAAGTGAATCATTTTTGTCCCCTATCAGCTTCCTTAACGGTCCAAGTTTCATACCCATACATAGTGATAAGGAGTACATGAGTTTGAATGATCTTGGTCTGGGTCTTCAGTGACAGAGTCTTACACTTCATGATCTTTTCTAGTTCCTTCATTGCTGCTCTTCTGAGTCTCAGCCTCCTTCTGATTTCTTGGCTAAAGTCCCCCTTTGGATTGATGGTAAACCAATATATATTTTTAAAAAGTTTTCATTTTAAAGCAGCCTTGTTTTTTGTTTGCTTTTCCATCTAAATTTTGAAATAGATACATTGAATCTGTAGTCTCTTAATTATCTCTGTCAAGTTTCATACAGAGAGCTCCAGTGATTTTTGTGTTAAAATTTATTTTAACAAGGTTGAAGTTTGGGAATATGCCTGCTGCTTTTCTCCAACATTGCAGCAACATGCAGTAGCATGTCTTGTGTAAAGACAGAGCAAACATGGAAAGCAAGACAGACTGAATGCAAAGTCAAAAGTAATCAAAAAGCTAGGGTGAAAATGTTGCATGGGCAGGTGTGATAATAGAATTGTCATTGGACGATGAAAGTACTGCTAAAATAGTATAGAGAATACCATGCAAATTCATGGATGACCACAACAGCCATGTACCCTGGAGTTTGCATCAGATTGGAGCCAGACGAACTTGAATTTATACACAAAGTTCAACAGGGAGAAGCCTGTTGTGGACTTGTCTGTTTTCAGCAGGGAATCATTATTTTTTTGTTCAGCCAACAGGGTTGGTTTAAATTTCTTCCATTCAGGTTTATATCTCCTTTGTCCACTTTTTGCCCACTGTGATTTCCTGAGTTGATACAAAGAGGTGCTCACAGGAGTGTCAGTTTCCTTCAACTAAACCATTTCTTTAAACAAACAAACAAAATTAAACTCAGTGCTGGAACATGCTATCACTAGGGCACTTAGGGGAACTTTAAAAAAGAGAAGGGGGTTTGAAAATTTTCAGTTAGCACCTTGCTAGCACCTAGCTTCTGCTGTTGGAGCTCCATGCAAGCCTCTGCTGACTCCTGCAAATTGTTGTCTGGATGACAATGTTTTTATGCAGGCTCTGTGATTGACAAATTCCAATGAGATTCTCATCCAGGAAGGCAAGGTGGAGCTGTCAATAAGTAACATTCAGCTGCTACCCCATCCCTCACGCTACCTACCATTTTCCTTATAAGATGCTTCTATGCAACATTTTGGATGCACTGTCTGGATTTCTTTTGATATCCAGCTTGACAAACTGACCCATCCCAGAACACCAATTTGTTTTGGATCTCCTTTGAACTAATCCAATCCACTCTGGACCAGATCTGGATCAGTCTGTAATGCTCCAATTCCATTTAAGCTTCTTCAGCTAGCTTGGTTGCACAACCCTAAAAAGTACTTCTAATACTGAAGTATTGGAACATAAATGAATCCTGAAACCTTGCCCATCACCATCTCAATGAATATCTCAGAAATGTCAGAGAGAGATAATATTAATTGAACCTTGAGGAATTTATAGTACATGCAAATACATATACACAAAGGGAGGACTATTTCTATGGTATACTGACCTTATGGATTCCACAGGGCACCCTGTGATCTCTGTCTTCCCCTCATCTATAAAGTGCTTGAATTAACCTCCATAATTGCTAAATGAAACAAACATGTTCACAGGCTATAAGGTTTGGATTATAGACAGGATGTCAGGCTCATACAGTCCCTCATTATAAGCATCCTGATGCACCTAGGTAGATGTTACTGGAAAAGAATAAGTCCTGACTTGTTTCTTCTGTTCGTGAGGGAAAAGTTACACCAAATCAAAACTGCTGGAAATAAAAGTTCAGAGCTGTATGCAAACAACCACCCTCATAAGGTTTTACACAGAAAATGTACTTCACAATGTTTGCTTTGAAGTTAAGAATCTGAACATTCATTTATAAGTTATGCCGTCACCCAGATTTTATAAAAGAATACTTTTTAGTCTCCTTGCTTTGCATCACATTGTGAGGGGCCATGTAATATTTTGCTTCTTTTCAAAATCCACATATTTTCCAAATACATTAGAGAGCTTGTTGTTGGATACCTTATTAGCATTATTAAATGGAATGCAACATTTCAATTCCACAAAAGTCTCTGATAGCTTTCAGTATCAGGGATTCATGAAAATCTTGTGCATTCTCCACCTTGACATATTTGCCTATCAAAATGTATTTGGCCACTAGATCTTGCACTTCTGGAATGTTCTGTTAAAGTTCTTGGGTTTTATTTTATTTCTAAAAAATAAAAAGTAAAATAAAATAAACTTAGAATGCATATTTTGAGCGTAAAGGCATTTAGAAAAGATCATTTTGGGAGAAAATATATTTAGATGTGCATACAACTAATACTGCTTATGTCTTTGATGCACAGATTTTTTAAAAAAGGAACATCAATGTAGAAACAGGTATCTGGACTTAGGAGTGGATGCATTCAAATATGGCATGGATCATTTGCTTGATTCATGTCTATTCAAGACGAGGGAGCAAAAATCACTGATCAATTCTGAAATTTAGGCTGAAGGTTTAAATAAAATATAAGGCCTAGCAATAACAACTGTTAAAGAGATGTGCTTGCACCAATTAAAATCTGGCAAGGCAGAAAGTGTACACTGTCTGAGACCAGTGAACCGTACACATGATAAGCTTCAGCATGTTATTTCCACCTACATTCATCCTTTTAAAACTCCATTATAAACCATCTTTTTTTTCTTTTCAAAGGTACCTTTAAATAGGCACATACATTGAAATCTGAATGAAGATGGGCAGCAACACTTCATGTTTAAATAATTGAGTATTTTCTCTACAGATTTCTTTTTACCTTTTATCATCTAAAGCACTCCCTGCATTACTCTCACTTTTAGCACTCCTTCATTTCAAGGGCTTTTTCTTGATACATGGACTATAGCTACTTTACCATACCTTTTCACTAATAATTAAGGCTTTGTGTATGTTGACATCTTTCTGTTGTTCTTTTCTCACTAGCCACCCCACCACCCCACTTAGCCGGAAAGATCAGGCCTTTTTAATAGTAGCAGGAAGTATAAGGCCTGAAATTTAAGTAATGCCTGATGTCTGCCTTGATGGATTGCTTTTAGTCAATTTACTATGACATTCTGTTTTGAGCATCAGCCAACCAGTACACAGTAGTGTACAATGGAAGCATGTCAGACGGGGGAATCAGTGTTTTTCAATTTCATATCAACATATGGTGTTGTACAACAGCTCTAAGAATCTACTAGCTAAGAGTTGTAGCTGAATGATCTCTAGGGGCCCTGAGACTGGGAAAGCTTGTGCCTAGAGTGAGGTTGATGCCATTTTCACAAGAAACCTTTAACGTTTCAAAGAGAACTGGCATACCTGCATCTGAGCCTGAAGAAATTATTTCTTTGCACAATTCCACAAACCTTGTGTATGCTCAAACAAAAGTCCTTTGCCCTTGTATATTCCACTACTTTTGAAGTTCACAAGCAGGACACGGAGGTGGGAAACAAAATCCAGAATATTCCATATTTTCCTACTAATTGTAGATAAATACACTCTGAAGGGCCACCTTGATCCTATCTACATTTACTTGGAGATAAGTAACACTGAGTTTAGCTTATTCTCTAAACCCTTAGTCATCTCCCCACTGGAGCATCATTTGACTTTCCTCACCTAAAAGTTCATCCCCAGTATTGAGGGAATTTGTAATTTACACAAGACAGTGCCATTAAATCTCCTGCCCCATCACTTTCTTAATAGCTCAGTTTCAGTTCTCCCATAACCAGCTGAAACATGGGATATTTCCATCATATCACCAGATTTTATTCAGTCTGTGTAACAAACTAATGACTTCTGTCATTATTCTGAGTATATAATAAAATTAGTATATATCATTTTAAATGCCATGGCCACTATCCTGCTTCATATTTACACAATATTGCAGTGAATTGTAATTGTGCAAGCCACTGGAGCAGTGATGTATCACTGCTCTGGTCAGTTCTGTATGACCTGGAAGGTGACCAGTCCTCAGTAGATCACTATGGAAATTTCTGCAGTTGCAATTCTTTGCATGTAGATGTTGGAAAGGGTAGTGGTCTAAGAATTTGGCATTGTCTTATGATCTACCTTGTAGAATTACATCAGAATGAAGCTAAGCCTTATATTTTATGATATCTTATTCCCCAATATTTTTGTTGGTGAATTCCAAAGCATAAGTAAACTTCTCATGATAATATAGCACAGGAGATTGGGTTACATATTGTAGAAGATGTATTATGTCTCACACAGTATAGAATTTTCTCCCTCATAGCAATGATACATTATACTTCACAGCTTCCCCAGGAGGGGAAATAACACAGGGAATGAAGCTGTTGAATTGATTCATGCTTACCACAGCAGATATTCTCAGCAAGTCATTTTGGATCTTCTTAGAGTCCTTCAGCAGGGTTTTTATTCTGTCCTGTCCCCCTTTTACACATCACATCTTCCCCCAGTTACTTTGTGTCACAGTGCATCACTTCAAGCTGATTTTTTGAAGTGCAAGTCAGCAAAAAGGCGCATCATCTACAGCATGTTATCCCCTTTGTCGGTTTTGATTTGTTATAATTGGGGATATGTTCCAGGCGCTGACAACTTTAGCTGTTGCTGCTCTGTATGCAGATATTCTGAATTGCATGTACTTAATATGTCCTGATAAATTTTTGATTCATATTTTTGGGTTTAAAATCTAAATTCAGGCTTGGATTAAGGTCTGTTGAGTCACTGTCATTTCACCTGTCAAAGTCCTCTGTCATCTTATATGCAGCACAGGGACCTGAAATATCAGCTTCACCAAAAAAGCAAAAAAATGCACACACATTCAAAATATCACTATCTACAGTTTTGGACTTGACAAATCTTCTAAAAAGTATCTCTATTTTTTTTTAAGATTCTGAAAACCTTAAGGAGTTTTCCTGTTATCTATTATTGCTCCTATTACCGTTAAGTGTTATTACTATTTTATTGCTGGGAGGAGGAAGAGGTGGAAACAAATTTATGAAAAGAAAATATCTTGGCTGATGTTTTGTACTCTGGTACTTGGCAAAGCAACTAAAATAAGTCTTTTTATTAAAAACAACATGACCAATGTGTACCCCAAGAGCTTTCTATTTTTACTATAACAGAAGAAGTAAAAGCAGTAGTAAAAGATTATCTTTGCTGAATCCTGCACTATCTGATACTTGTACAGTCTACTACTCTTTAAGTAAAGGAGGTTTGAAAGAAACAAACCCTAAAAATGTGCACAGCTCACACTGAAAGCCCCAGCCACTGGCAAGAGCTTCTCTATTCCATTGTTGTTGCTGGTAACATGTTTTTATAAGGGGGAGAATACATACACATTCATTTTATTTGTATTTTATTTTGTTATTTTATGAATGGAATTGTATTTCACTGGGACAATTGGAGAGAGCTCCCTTTCATAGTTGGTAAGCTTATCTTGATAGGTAACTCCTGAATATGGATTATGATCACTAGGAATGTTGGAAGTTATGGCCCATTAAGTAAGTATATAAAAGTTTTGCTGCCTTCACATTGCACATAAGGATGAGGCATCACTCCCCCAAAAAGGGTGACATGTGTTGTGAACCTCCCAATAAAAGAAGAGAATGAAAATGTCTTTAAAGCAGAAATAACAGTATAAGATAGATGAAGCATAGGGGGAAAATTGATAATACCTGCTGGTTTCTTGCATAGGGTTTTAAGGATCAGAAGCATTAGGGGGGTTGCTTGCATCTCTTACAACTGTCAGCCAGTCATTCTTTTTCTCTGTATGTGTCTTTGTTGCATACGTACAGTATGTTTTGCTTCCGAAATGGAATTAACACAGGTCTTTGCATATTGATAGTTTGCAAAAAGCTATGAAGACCTTGGCAAGAAAAAAAATCCTCCTTCTCTTGCTGAAGCCTAAAGGTGAAGAATCTTCGGAACTTGAAAGGCTCCAATCCAGATAACTTGGAAAATCATTGACAGCACATCCCAATGAGAATGGGAAATCTGGCAAATAGTCTTTACATTCTAACCAGCAACATCTGGTGGGTACTCCTGCCCTGGGGTACCTCTAAGCAATGCTGACCTCCCCTTCTTTGACTAAGTACCCTAATAGATTGGCTTTGGATTCTGAATCAGTGTAAGATACCTGAAGTATAAAAATGGGATCCCTGGTGGTCATGCAATGGCATTTTATCCCCTGCATGTCCATATTTGTCCAAGAAATGTTAAGATGCACTGTGTAGGGATGATTATCAGCTAAAGCCTGGCCCTTGACACAAGACTAATGGCATCCTACAGACATTAAATGCTAATTTCTGGTAGCAACATGTTTTCACCATACAGAAATATCCTTTTATTTGCCATTCATGTCTCTGCTTTTTTTGCTTTGTTTTGTTCTTGTCCCTGATTCAATCCTGTGACAATAATTCTGCACTGACTGCATGCACAACAGAACTTATGACATCAGCAGCACTAAACTGCCTTGATTCAAGGATTCCTTTGGCAGTTTCAGGGTGCATGTAACTTGACTCCATTGTGTTTGAGCTGTGTGCATCCCAAAAGCCTTTATTCAGCAGCAATTTGCCACTGGTGATATTTTTTCTGTTTTGCACACGGAGCTGCACAACATGATTTCAGCCAATGTGTTGAGAAAAAAAAGAAATCTTCAGTTTTTAAAAGAGGTGGTTGCATACCAACAACATGGATTTCCCTCTAACTCCAGAGGGTTGAATTAACTTCCATAGCTCACTATATCCCAAAGAGGTAATAATATGCTAAATATTTCATACTGTTGCTGCCCACTGAAACTGTTCTGTATGATTACCTCTCTCCTTGCTTTTACAACAGGTACAAGCTTTGGCATATCTCTAGAAGAAAAGGATTAAAACCCCAAAATAGCACTAATAATGCTTCTCTGTCTAAACTGACTCTCTCTTTTTTTTAATTTACTAGGCATTTTAGGAACTCTTTTTAGTGGTCCTGGATCTTTGCACTCTTCTATCCTTACTGCTTTTGATTTCATTGCATGCTGCTTCTGGTTTCCTTGACCTGCATTGATAGCAATAAAGGTCATTGTTTTACAGTCTTTTAGAATAAGTTGCTTATGACAATATTTTCTGCTACTTGGTCGTTTAAAAATGTGATAAATGAACAAGTAAACCAATCAAAAATGAAAGAACATCCATAGGCTCCTGAGTTTGTCCCATGTTAGCATGTTTGAAATTTGTGGGTGTCATTCAGGATCATGAGAAAACACAAAGATGGACAAGTTTTATTACGCAGGACATGCCCAGGACATTTAGGACTTTCTGTCTAATGAGCGAAAAGTAGAAGTAGGCAGGTCTAGCCCAGCCAGAGTGAGGTGGTTGCCTCAAGGACTGGAATGTTCAGGGCAGTGGGAGAGTTGCCAGTACCGACTTCATACGGTCTGCACACATATACACACATGTTTCTGCACCTCTGGGTCTGGAGAGAGAGAGAATGAGAGAGAAAGCCATTGAAGTATAGGAAAACTTATGAGGAGAGAGAATGTAAGGAAGAGGAAGATGCTGCCACTGGATTCTTGTTATCCTTTGGAGTATGGCTGCTGAGTGAGTAGATATTTGCCTAAAGCCTGCATTGTTTTTAGGCCAACATATTGTGAGGTATGTCACCGTATTTTGAACGTAATCAGAAGCAATTCAGAACAACTCACTATTGCTGTTGCTTCATCTCGTTTCCTCACCACATTCCTCTGAAGTATCTCCATGCAAGGTCAATGGGAGACGAAGGCAATGGAAATATCAGGGAGTAGAGAAAGCAGTGAGCACATATACTGGTGGTGACTCTACCTGTCTCAACCATCAGGAGAGCTTCAAATATGCAAGAAACTAGAGGTGGATGAGCATTTTGTTTAAATTCATTATCTGATAATGACTTACAATATTTACAAGATTCTTCATTAAAAGGATGGAATGTTAAAAGGGCCAGAGCTAGAGAGTGTTATTGTTGTTGTTTTAACCACAGTTCCCAGCATCTCACATGTAGCATGGCCCTCTTTTCCCCAGTCTTTGAAAAATCTTAAGAATATGGAAAATCCAAATTGTCAGATTCATCTGTCTAGGCAATATGGCACCTGTACAGACATTGGCTTACTGATGCAGTGTGCTTCTGAATTTCTATCAGTTGTAGGTTTTTTAATAGAGTTGTCAGATCTCAGGGCATGAGCAAAATATGGATCTTACTGAGGATGGGAAGAAACTTTGATTTTTCTATATTAGATGGCTTTGAGACTGGACATCCATCAGCACTCATTCTCATCAGATGTCAGAACATATGAGCTTGGCATGTGTATTCTCTCCCTCTCTCTCTTTCTGTTTGTGTACAATATACATCAAAACAAACCTGAGTAGAGATAGCAGCAATTGCTACCATTGCTGGACACATTATCTGGCATAACCATCTACAGAGGTTTGTTCTTTCCCTCCGGCCCTGGGTTATCTTTTTTTTTCGCTTAGCCTCTATTTTATCTGGATTTGGCCCATTTGACTAGATTCCCTTTGTTCCACAACCATTTGGCCCACAGGGACAATCAGTGGATCAGAAGCAATTCTAGTGCTTCTCCCAAACTTTGCCCACACTACATCTATGACACCATGAAGACTTGCTCCCAGTTTCACATTTGGACTTGACTTTCACTGAATGCATGTTGCTCACCTGGCAAAGCTACTTTGAAACAGTAGATCAATTATTCCCAAAGACAACCAAAGAATGGAATTCCTGTTGCAGTGGGGTTTCATGGCATATTAAATGGCATATGATGGGGATGTATAATCTCCAGGCTGAAAAGGAAGGTACTTCAAAATGCCAGATGCAGGAGAGTGGTATCAGGAGACAGGTATCTAGTTGTTTCGTGTGCTCTCAGAGGCATCTGGTGGGGTCACTGTGAGATACAGGAAACTGAACTAGATGGGCCCTTGCGCTGATCCAGCAGGACTCTTCTTAGGTTCTTATCTTCTTAAATACGTTTCAGCATTCTCATTTCATCAGTATGCCCTTCAGTCTGAAAGAAAATCTTCATCTAGCCTCCAACATGATTCTAGATCTCTATAATTCAGCACACATTCTAATAACCGTATCATTGTCAAATAGAATTATGTCCCAAAGTCTTTTGGTTTTCAACAAACTAGATTTTTGTCGAGCTACATAAAAACAAAAGTGCGAGAAAGTAGCATATGTTAATGAACTCTATCTTTAATGACTGCCTCCAGCAAAAAAGGCAATTTAAGTACAAAGAATAAATGGAACCTTAATATGTGTCACTAATCAAGAGTGTACAAATGTATCCTGTTTTCTGACAACAACGGGTACAAAACAGTTTTGTTGCCTCAGGAAGAGAGAGCACTCTGCAGCCTAAATGATTTAACTCTAGTGCCATCAGCGTGTTTGTTCTGTATCATAAGCAGTTTCCTCTGAACTCGGCAGGGTTGGTTCACTGAAGGGTTACAATAAAGCACTCTGTGTTTGTTTTTCCCCAGACTGTAAGAACAAAATGCAGAGCACTTTAATGTTCAAGTGTGTTTGTTCACACATATGTCATATTCTTTTTTATTTATTTATTTAGTACATTCAACTCTTTTGCATCAGTACGTGCAGGAAAGTGCATAAGAGCAAAACTGCGTAGAGCAGTTCTGCAACACCAGCCTTAAATACATGGAAGAGAAGAAACTTTAGGATAGTCTGGTTCTTTGTTCTTTAGCTAAATCGACATACAGTCACCTGTGGTAGTGATGAAAAATGGAAGGCTGCTTAACCATGCCTCTCCCGCTACTATTGGTGCTTGAATAGGTCAAGTGAATGCAATAAATAAAGTGGAAATAAAATTTGGCCCTTTAGTCTGATGGAGAAATTATCTGCACCAGAAAGTGGGAGCCATTTATACTGCCTTCTTGTGGGGAATATGTGTGCATAAGATGAATATCTGTTTATGGCTAGTCTTTGGGTTTTGCACAATACAGGAAGCTATTTTATAGCATTTTTAAGGATGACATCCTTTGCTATTTGTTTGTTTGTTTGTTAACATTTCTACACCACTCTATTAGTGTTGCTGCCCTTTGGGTGGTTTACAATATGTAACAACATAACACCATATAATAAATACAAAAACAAAAAAAACACCAGTAAAATACAATTAAACTCTGTCACTGGATGGATCTACTTTTAAATAAAAATATACAAATTAAAACCCATTTGAACATGTCAAAACAAATTTACACTAGTGGAAGGCAGCTTTGTATAATTCTGCCTTAATTTACTTCCTAAAAACACGGATAGATGGTGTCTGTTGAACCTCTGCTGGAAGAAGGGGCCCAAGACTGAGAAAGCTCAGTTTCTTTTGCTGGCATTTTTGACTTCCTTTGGTGTTACAATTCTTAACATTAAGGACTGTGAGGAGCATGTGGGATGGACAGCTATGTTTTAGGATAGATGTTCCACCAAATATAGAATGCCTAAGCCATTAAAGGTTTTAATAGCTTCTGATCAGAACCTTAAATTGAGCATGGAAATTAACAGGAAGCCACTGAAAGTGTGCCAAGACTGGGGATATGTGTTCATATCTTTTGGTGGGTGTAATCAGTCTGGCTGCCATCTTTTTGACCTCCTGACATTTCTATATAGACTTCAAGGGCAGCTCTTGGTATAAAACCCCCAGGCTGAGGTCAGATAAATCCCCTCTAAACAGTAGAACAATCTTCACAAAAGTGGAATCTCCATCTTATCTGGATTTAGTTTCAGTTTGTTCACCCTCATTGAGTTCATTATCAGTGCCAGGCAGAGTTCAAGGCACAGCATTACCCATGGATAGAGAAGGAGAGATAGAGCTATGTGTCATCTGTGTACTGGTGACAACAAAGCTCCATATGACTTGGCTTCATACAGATATTGAAAAACATTTTTTAAAATTATATGACTTTCAATAATATATCCAAGGACTTGTTGTAGCTAAGGAGTGGACAATTTCAACTGAACATATATGATCCCTGGTCTAATTTCAAAACTTTGCTGAAAAAGGAGAGTTATGTTTCCAGCCTGTGAAGCTAAGGAAGGCAAGGGATGACGAAAAGAAGATGCTGGAAGAGGAAAAGAGGGAGTTCACAAAAGAAAGAAAATATGAAACTTTGACAACCTGAAATTGCCAAAGGACGCCTTGAATCAAGGCAGTTTGGTGCTGCTGATGTCATAAGTCCTGTTGTGCAACGGGATTTCGGCCAGTGCAGAATTATTGTCACAGGATTGGGTTCGGGACCAAAACAAAGCAAAGCAAAAAGATCAGAGGTATGAATGGCAAATAAAGAGATATTTATGTATGGTGAAAACATGTTGCTACTGGAAATTAATATTTAAATGTCTGTAGGATACCATAAGTTTTGTGTCAAGGCCTTGGCTAACGCTCACTCCCACACAGTGGATCTTGACATTTCTTGGGCAAATATGGACATGCAGGGGATAAAATGCCAGTGCATGACCAGCAGGGATCCCATTTTGATGCTTCAGATGTCTTACACTGGTTCAGAATCCAAAGCCAACCTACTGGGGTACTTAGTCAAAGAAGGAGAGGTCAGCATTGCTTAGAGCAGGGGTCTCCAAACTACGGCCCACAGGCCACGTCCAGCCTACCTTGCCTTTTTTATCCAGCCCAGCAAATGCCACAGGCTCAGGTCTGTTTCCTTCAGCCTCTGTGTGCGTGCATTCCTTCGGCTCTCAATTTTTTAAAAAAATATATGATGTGGCCCTCGTGCTGAAACGTTTGGAGACCTCTGGTTTGGAGGTATCCCAGGGCAGGGGTATGTATCAGATGTTGCTGCTTAGAACGTAAAGGATATTTGCTAAATTTTCCATTCTCATTAGCATGTGCTGTTCACGTCATTTTGATATGGACTGGAAGGGGGGATTTGGCTTCAGAGATTTTAGGCTCAAAAGAATATGTCCCTGATCTTTTTACCCCATAGAAGGATTCTGTAAACTGTGAAACAAACTGGAGTGAGCAAAGTGTGGGCCCCAGGTGCATGAAGCCCCTAAGAGTATTTATTTGGCTCCAGAACCCCAAAATGTTTTTTCCTAACCAAAAAAGGTGACTTGCTGCTCCTGGAAGCCTCTGGGGACAGTGATTCACCATTTAAATAGGGGGCCTGCACAATGAAACACATCCCACATCCATTTTTCAAAACCAAAAATTGTATTCTGGTCACCTCTGGTGCTGATTCTTTCATGTCCCCCACCCCACCCCATTATTGACAGTGTATGTGGCTTCCAGATAATCCCATGAGCAGAACATGGACCAAGAAAGACCTTCCAAAGAAGTTCACCTCTGTTTTAAAACAGAAGAGATCTCTTCCAAAACAGAAGAGATTACAGAGAGTGATGGAGGATGAGAAATGCCCTTGGTGGATGTATTGTTTTCTAATTCCATTTTTATAAAAGATGTAAACAGAATAATAGAGATTTTTCTGGCAAGCATTTTCCATCTAGAAGAATGTAATGTTCTTGAAAATCCTCTTCCCCATTTGTTTCAGCTTTGCTTGATAGTGATCAAACAGTCTTCACATCTTGAAAATATCTAAGGTAATTGTTGTTTGACTTATTTCTTTACCCTGAGTAAACAGCTCCTGGGCATTATTAGGAACATACTAAAATTCACTGTTACGATGAACAATAGAAAGCTTTATTGGATTTATGCAGAGTTGTGTGTGTGTGTACGCGTGCGCACGCACACGCGCGCACACACGCCTGTGTCTAGGCATTTTAAATGGTGAGACAATTTATTGGAAAGGCATAATACCATGACACTTCACACAGTTGTAATGAATATCTCCTTTAAAGATCTACAGAAAATGCACTGTGAAGGACATTAAGCCCTTAAGAAGATTATATATGAAATATACAATTTATATTTCACATCACAACAGGTAGAATAACCTCAACAAATGAAAATAACATGGTGAATCTTGACTAACTTTGATCTTCATATCTGGGCATATTTTTCAGGAAACTGCAAAACAAAAAAGTTATAGTATGAAAATTTTATGGTATAAGCTGGAGGAATCACTGACAGCAGTTTTCATTGGGAGGAAGAAACACTACCGTCACCATCAGTATCCAGGCCCAGTTTGTATGAGTTTCTACAGGGCTATGAATATGCTCTCTGACACATGGACAAGCTGTGTATGTAGCAATGGTTCGTGCAAATGATTTGTTGCTGTGGGCCCTCTTGCTGGGTAAGGGAACAAACATTTCTAACATATATTATTTTCATTGAATAAGACAAGGTTGTAAATAAACATGTGCCTGCTCATGGAATATTCAAGAATCTGTTTCAAGAGGGCAATCAGACAAATGCCAATATATTTTGGAAGAGGTGGTCTTTTAGGTTATACACGATTAACATAAGAACATGTGCTTGAAGATTGGTAGAATTTTCAAAAAAGGTGACCCCTCTCTCCCAAATAACTACAGACCTATCAGTCTCCTATCCTTTATAGGAAAACTGTACTCCAAATACCTCCTCTTGAAACTCACCTCCTGGTCTTCTTCCATCGGGCTCCCTGCCAAGGAACAGATTGGTTTCCGCCCAGGTGCCTCCACATTGGATCATACCTTTACACTCTCCTTTTTGATCAGTAAATACACTAAACACCACGGCGCTAAACTGTATTCAGCCTTTATTGATCTTAAAGGTGCATTTGATTCGGTCAATAGAGATTTACTTTGGAGGAAACTCTCCAACTGGGGGATTGAACAAAGCCTCCTGTTCTTAATACAGTGCTTACATTCCTCCAACACATGCCGAATCAGGATTGATCGTGCTGGCACCCTGACAGATAATGTCCCTGTCACTAAGGGTGTACGCCAGGGATGTATCCTAGCCCCCCTTTTATTTAGTCTCTTTCTTGCTGAGCTTCCTTCCCCCCTAACCGGTACCGATTTCTCCCCTCCTGCTCTAAACAATTCACCTACCCCCCTCCTCATGTATGCGGATGACGCCCTTCTTTTATCTATCACCAAAATGGGCCTCCGCAAGCTTCTCTTCTCCTTCCAACAATACTGCTCCAACAACGACCTGATTATAAATTCAGAGAAAACTAAAATATTAGTTTTCGGTAAATCTTGGGCCCCGTCATCCTGGAGAGTTGGTAATTTTATATATCAACAGGTTCAGACCTTCAGGTATCTGGGGATCCTTTTCCACTTCCGGCACTCATGGAGCCCACACCGCAATTCTGCAATTGCATCCTCCTCCCTTTCCCTCAATGCAATCTCCCATTTTCATTTCCACTCTGGCAACCAGTATGTCCCTGCTGCCATTAAAATCCTATATTCCAAGACATTCTCCCAATTACTCTATGGAGTCCCTATTTGGATCGAGGCAGCAAACTCTGAAATTGACAAGGTGGCTGCCTCCTTTCTCAGGAAAATTCTTGGGATCCCCAATCTTATCAGACTCTCCACCATCATCCTTGAACTGGGTATCCACTTACCCTCTACCCTAGCCTGGACCATTACCTTCAAGTTCTGGCTCAGAATTCATCTCCTAACCCCTTCTAATTCAATCTTACAAGACCTATTAAAGGACCCTTTTATTCCCAGGTGGCTTCATTTCATTGAAGCCAAATTATCCTCACTATCTCTTTCTGTTGAAACCTTAGCCGACATGAACCTCCACTCAGCACATCAAACCATTAGGTCCAGCCTTTATGATCTTGAATATGCAACCTTATTCTCCCAAATGAACCCTTCCTGTTCCCCTCTCGCTTTTGGCCTATCCCCCTCCCTCGGCCGTCCCTCTAACTACTTTAACCAACTGTCCAATCCTCAAAAAAGATGAGCTTTCATGCTCGCCAGGCTGAATATCTTCCCATCCGCAGCCCACTTCGGAAGATTCACAAGAACTCCTCATTCCAATAGACTGTGCCATTTCTGTGCACTTGAACCTGACTCCCTGGACCACATTCTACTCCGGTGCCCAATTCACAATACCCCTCGTAAGCGACTGCTAGGACCACTTCTCTCTTCCCTCTCCCTCTCTTTCCCTGACCCTTCCCCCATACTACTGAGTGATTTCTCGACTTCTATTACCAATCAAGTAGCCGAATTCCTCCTTATTGTTACAAAGACCTCCCCCCTCCCCATATCCCCACAAATTTTCTCGAACCTAACCTACTATAATCCCTAGCCTGCTCCCCCCCCCTACCTGGAACTGGAATGTAACTACGCTGTGCACTCACTTGTATTTTATAATGCCAATAAAGGTTTATAGATAGAGAAGATTGGTAGAATTTCTTATGCACTACTAATGTTGGCGGACATGTTTGCAAGGTTAGATGAAATAGGCAGCAGGGAGGAAACTGCTCTATAACATTTTTTTTCTTCAGATCTCCTATAGAGAGTAGTAACACCAGAACTAGAACTGAACCCAAGTAGAAAGTATATAATTTTATTATTACTAAGCACATCTTTCACAGCCTGTTAGAGGTACCTGTCAGCACAACTTCAGACTTCTCTGCCCAAATACTCATTCAGGGTAAATGTTGGTTCCATTGAGATATTCTCTGTAGTCCTTTTTACTTTAAATCAACATCCTTCCTCCATTTATTAATAGTAACACAGGTAATCAGATTTTACTATGTCGTGTTAGTGAGAGAATGTGAAGCTAATTCAGAGTAAGGGTGGTGCATCTTAAGTTGGCACTGCTCTTACTCTGAATTTCCCTGGTATATCCTCAGTGATATTATATACATGGACAATTCTGGAAACTTCGCAAAGTCACTAAGAAGTTGTGCTGGAGTGTATTTTGAGAAAAAGTCCTTGTATTAGAAAGAGGGGGCTTAGAAAAACACATCACAGCGGAACTCAACTGAGACAATAAAGACAAGTAAATATGTGCAAAAACAGAATGCTTTGGGGGATCTTAGTCATCTTCACATAAAAATAGTCACTGGAGAATGCTTTGGCTCAACCCTTACCAAAACACATATCAACCCACTCACGTACATGCTCCACACAAAATATATCAGGTATAATTAGCAATTCTTAGGGGACTGTAATAAAAAGATTGTGTTTAGCTAACTCATCTATTTTAAATGAGATAAATGTTGGAATTCTACCAGGCGGGATCAGATGAAGAGGATCAATTTCCCTCGTGGTCTAAATAAATTCATTCCTAATCTAGCCATAATTGACACTCAATGCTAGAATTTTGCACTAATGCTTATTTAAAGAGGCCATTTTTTAATGAAGGCAAAAGGTCATTTTCAGTAATCTTTGAATTAAAGGACTAAATGAAACAATGAATGGATGAGTCAAGTTTTTCATGCTCCACCAGATAGCTGTGTTATGCTTTGAAAGGTTACTTTGGGGTGGAAAGAAGCCAAACACATTCTAAAATTACTGACTTATTTTTGTATGTTTTTTTGGGGGGGCATAAGTAACAGCCCATATCTTTCCTTTCCAGGCCATTTAAGTAAGATTAGACTACCAACCCTCTGCAAAAAATATTTTCTATTTAAGCCAGTATTTATAGATCTCTAGGAAAATGATAGGCATTGTGAGGGAGAGTGTGAAGAGGAGGGGCATCCAATAGGATACAGTAACCTCTATGTACAGAATTACTTTACTTTACACTACCATACCTCCCAGTTTCTCTCCTAATCCAATGCTTCTATTTGGCAATCATTTTTTAGAAGAAAACCACTCAATGACATAGAAGAAACTAACTGAATTGGCATACCCAAATGTCTGCCGTCAGTTAAAGCCCTCACCTGGTCCTATCTGAGAGGAGGGAGTTGCCACACCCCTACACTTTCATAACTCCCTCCCATATTCTGTTGGTCACAAAAGAATTTAACAGAATTTTGTGAACTAGTTTTACATACAGAAAAGCAAGGCAATGACTGTTTTTTATTTAGAGACTGATATAATAAAAATCTAAGGGTTTGCATTAAGAACAGGTTTTCAAAGTTTCTGGAGCAATCAGGGCCAATGGAATTGCATATCAGTGATGACTGTTGGTCAGCAAACAAGTAGAAAATACAAACAGGCTAGCAAGCTGGACAGAGGCATTCGGTGAAAATGCTGGAATGTCAAGCCACACAGGTGGTAGGAATTGTAACTCCGTCCCCCATGCATGCTCCAGGTGATCTGGGCTAGCCCTTCTCTTGGGAGATTCAATGGCTTTGGGATTCAAATGGCTACTCTAGCCCACTGAGGTACACCAGCCCAATTTTGTCCTTAATAAGCACATTGTCCCCATTTGAAAAAACAAAAAACAAAAACAGACACACAAATGCAAAACACAAACACAAATGCATATACAAAAAAAACAACTAGCATTATTTAGCCTCCTTTCACTAAGAGAGCAGCTGCCCACTTTTGATGGCAATCATTATGTTTTGGAAGCCAAGGCAGGAATTGCAGCAATTGTATATTCCTTAATGGATCTGAGGGTGTGTGTGTTTAAACCACAAAGTCATCAACCTCAGCCATGAATGAGATTTTTTTTTCATGCTATGTCATCAGTCATGAAAAATAGTTTCTATTTCCATTTTCAAATATTTTATTTCCTGAAATTACACTCTGTGAGTGAGGGAGGGGGAGAGAGATGATCTCATCAGCATCATCTTCCACCAATCCTATGATCAACATTCCTGATTATTTGATGTGTTGTCTCTCCCACTAGTTGTTCTTTCTACCTGCTTTCACTGACAGAACACTGGGACTGGCAGAGAACATTTCACATATGAAATCCCAGCTCTCTCTTTCTGTGCAGTGAAAAGAGACAGTTCAGTTGCACAACCATACACTCCCTCTATTTGAGAAAATGATCCGGATCAGCAATCTCACTGTTCAGAATGTTGCTTGTTCTGTTCTGAGATTGTTTCTGATTGGTTCCAGCACATTTTACCAGCTCTTGGAAGATCTGTACAGTAGTAATGACCCAGGGAAATAAGAGTCTGTAAATATTCCCAGCGTATTTATATTTACTGATACATCAATCTTTACATATGCATACACACACCAAACCCAAAAATGTCATTTTAGAATCAAAAGCTCCATAAAATGTATCTCTTCAGCCATCTTGGGTCTAGCAGCAATTGTGATATTTTAAAATATTGTAACATTTACAACGCAATAACTATTTCCATTTGAACGTATTTCCAAAAAGTCTTCATCAAATCTACCAGGAAACTGCAAAAGAATCTAGTGCTATTCTGTCCCTTGCACCATTATGACAGTTGCAATACAGATGCATATGTACAAAGGACTCTGCAACACCAGTCCTACATTGACAAAACCTTAGAAGTGCCATTCCATCCGCGTTGAGTGTACAGCATTTACCCTGCAAAAAGAAAGACTCTCCTGTACATAGGGACTGACCCTTTAAAAAGCAATGTGTTGCTAAATAAAACATTTGATCCTGATGCTTTAAGACAGCAAGTTCTATTGGATCGGGTCAGCAAATTCTTCCTGTCAATATGGAAGATGCTCTGCTTTATTACGGATTTGGCTTGCATGCTCTTATATTTGCACAGCTCTGCTCAACCAAGCTGAAGTGAAGAAATCTTTTGAACCACAACTTTTTTAAAAATAGGAGACATGTGGATCACTGATTATCAAGTAGACAGAAGAATCTTAAATGTCACTATGGAAGCATTGATTCCAATGGTATGGAGTGTAGCTCTCAGCCAAGCTTATTAATGAGAATAAACCCACCTCCACATTAAGAACCGGTTGTGGTATACATTTGGAAGCAACCAGAACGGATCTCAAAAATAAGGTCCGATAAATTGGTACAAATCAGTCTACCACACTGGTAATCCTCATAGATGCTGGGAGGTTAGTCTGGTCTTCAACTGAAATCTGGTCAAACTTACCCACTGTGGTCGGGGGGGGGGGAGAAAAGGAGTACTATTTTCAAACAGTGTTCAGCTCTGGCAATTACAAACCTCCTGGGCACAGCCCAGTCAAAAGATCTATGAAAATGAATACTCAGGTAATTTTGGAAATTTGACTGGCTGATTAGGTAGCCATCAATTTTCCAGCTAAACGTAGTTTGTTTCTGTTTCTGTTTGCTTTGAGGAGATCATCCCTTTGTACTTACCATAGTTTTAATTAGTTGCTTATTCTTGCAGTAATCCCCAAAGTCTGCCAACAGTCTTAAGCCTTGTCTAGGCTCTGACAACAATGCTGGGTCACTTGCATAGAAAACACTAGAAATCTTTAGCAAAGCAAGGTTTGTGGGTTTGCTTTTGTTTGTTTGTTTTGGGTGATGGTGGTATATCTACCAAACTCAGCACCGGAGCTAAAACTCTGAGATAAATGTTAAATGGGTGGATGGGGGTGGGGCTGTCATGCACCTTTATATGACACTGCCCTCCTGAAAGGTGCAGATCACATTTGTGAGTTGGCTGTCAGAATCACATCTCACTTGGGCAGTGATGTAATAGTATAGTGATTTAATTAAGATCAACAAACAGGGCTCAATAGATAAGTTCTCTAGCTTCCTTTACTGGAAATAGAATCAAATTCTGATTTAAAATCCATGAAAGGCAGGAATAATTTCGCTGCTGAAGAGTTGGAATACTTCAGCAATATGACAATCAGTCAGGCAATGATCTAACATAGACGAGCCTGCTTTGAAGTCTGTCTGCTCCTTGCTGATAACATGGGAGGAATTAACCCACATTTTCAGTTTAACAGCAAGGTAGAAAGCATACTAGGTACCTAGAGTGGTATAGTGGATAGAGTAATGGACTAGGACTCAGGAGGGTTTGATTCCTTGGCTTTGCCATGGAAACTCATTGGAGGCGGGGACTGGTAAAACCACTCTTTAAACACCTCACTTACCTTGAAAACCATGTTAAGGTCAATAGAAGTCAGTTTTGACTGAACAGCACATAACAAAAGCAGGAAACAAACAGTTTAATAATAACAGAAAACAGGTTTCTGGGCCAATAGTTGTTGGGGTTGTAAATGGGAATAATAATAGCCTTACTCCAATGGGAGGGGATATTTCCTGAATTATTAATCAGTAGGAAAAGATGTGCTAGCAGGGGACACCTCCAGGTTTGCCTAGAACCTCAAGTGGACTACCATTTGGGCCAGATGCCTTTTCAGGATGCAACTGTGATATAAGTTGTTTAACCTCAGATTGTGTTATTGGAGTCCAATGAGGAGCCTTTGCTTCCATTATAGGTTTAGGAGTACAAGGGTCACTCTTAGAGATGGGCAGAAACTGAACTATGAACTTAAAAAAAATCCTCAAACGGGGCTGGTTCATGGTTTGGTTCATGCAAGCCATTTTGCTGAAATAAAATGAAGCACTTTCCCCCCTCACTTCATGCTTCATTTTCCTATGGGAAATCATATGCCCTGCCCCCTTCCCACAGCCCCATCACCTCTCTACCTGGTCATTCCACCACCTCCTCTTCCTCCTCTGCCACTGCCATCTTCAGAGACAGTGGCCTGGTTTCCCTTCTAAGAGCTGGGCTTCTCTTTGCACATGTGCAAGCCTATCACCTGATAGGTGTGTGCATTGCAGGGACAGACAGACAGGCTTCCTTTCCTGTCTGGATCTGCCTACTGATTAACCAGCCAAACCATTCACCTTGTTGATCGAAGCATGTAGTGGTGTGACAATTGGTCCCATGCCACTTGGTATGTAAAACTTCACTTTATGCCCCTAAGCTGAGTAGGCCTTCCCTGAAAGCCTTCGGCCCAGGATTCCTTAAGAGGTTCCCACAATATGATACAGGCCCACAGGCAACATTCTCTCAGAATTTCTAAGACAGTTTCCTCACATAAGTTTTCAAAGAGGAAATCTGCTCTATGTCTGGGGAAATCAGAACTTTTGACCCTCTCAATCAGGACCCAAATAACTGACTCTTAGAGCTCAATTTTTAACAGCTGTTGCTGTTCGTGGTCTTGGAGAGAATTTGCATGTTTTTAAGGCTTGCAAATGCAGAACTTTAACTGCTGCCTCATTGCATGGATTGTCAAACATTGTAGAAACATTGCATGAGTTTGCAATTTTGTGGGCAATCTATCTTTTTGTGCTGCTTGTCTGTGTGTGCTTGGTTTGCAAAACAGACATTTTGTGCATATGGCATGAAGAACAATATGAAAGAAATGCATGCTGTCTTGCTCTCAATCTGGAGATGCAAATCCTTATCGGAACTTAAGAGTTCTTTTCAGGCAGCACAGCCATGTCAAGACATATATATATTTTAACGTGAGCTTTCATGGACAAGTACATTTCCTCAGACACAGGAGTGGGACTACATGGCAAATACTTATACATTTGTACATGATCCCAAATCAGAGATTGGATTTGGGTACTTGTGTCTGAAGAGGAATGGTTTCTGCTGCTGTGTAGGTGTAGAGAAGAGGCCAGATTTCCTGGGGCTTTTGCTCACACATGTGGGCAAGAACTCCTCTGACATTTCATGAAAATAGTGACAGCAGGAGGTGGCATTAGGTGCTTCCTTCTAAGCATCTAATGGACTCATTAGCTGCTAAATACAACTTAACTTTATCATCTTGTTGGCTTTCTGATAAATCTTACCAATTTATTGTTGCCATTTATTGTTAAAGGATTTTGCCTAGGACTCTGGAAGTAGTGGGTTCAGAATTTCTATCCAAGTTCTTGGGAGTATCCTACAAGATCTGGGACAGGAGTTGGGGCAGTCTATTTTGCATTATTGTTCTAATACCATGGTCAGTTCAGTATCATCCTAGGCTAAGCTCTAGCCATATAGTTGGCAGTGGGTCCATGACTGCTCTAATTCAGTTGGTCTGGGCGTATCCTAAATATTTTCCTGTATGTCACACCCATGCCACACCCATGCTTAGTAGAATATAGTGTATCCTTCCATTGGTATCTTCCAGATAATAGTATGAGAATACTCAACATCAGATGGTTTAATTTTCGTGCTATATTTTTAGATAGTCTTAAGAAATACTGTCTTTTTAATGAGATAATAAAAAGTTAACTATGTAATACCTCTTTTATGGCATAATTTAGAATTTTCATTGTAGGATCATTACCCAACAATATCTAGGTTTAGCTTTACTATTAACATCTGGAAATTGTCCAGAATAATTATATTCCTTGATACAACATATACGTACTAAGCTAGACAGAAGCTAACTTGAAAAAAGAAAATCTGTGTTTATCATATTCATTCCATAATGAAGGTTCTTACGATGAAGTTTCTGTAAAGAAAGTATTTTTCACTCTCACTGTATAGATATTTGGTGAGGTAAGATTAATCACTAGCCTTTGAGGTTCGGCACCTTGGAGACTTCCTAGAGAGAACACACTATTTCCTGGGGTAGATTCATAATGTCCCCGGAATTGGTGTCACAAGGCACCACTGTTCTGAATGTTTATTTCCTTCCCTTTCCTTCTTGTGTTCATTTTAGGGAGTAAGCACCTGTTCAAACAGAGTATTTTCTTCTGTTCTGAGAACCTTGTAAAATATATTTCACAAAGACAACATTTAAAAAGCATCCTTGTCTTGAAGTAAACAATATTTTCTGTTACAGACACAGACAGAAAATTCATTCTGTTACAGACACAGACAGACAGACTGACTGAGTTAATATTGAGGGATGGATTACCTATAAAGGAATGTTTTAGTTTCACATGCATATATGCCAAGTTTTTGCTAACTTGGTAATTATTGTCCTATTTTGTATGTGTATTGTTAAGCAAAGTAAAAATGATCTGACTCTTTATTCAGTTACCAGATTATTAAGTCTTCCCTTAAGACCAAGAATAATAAGTTGGAAAAGAACATCTGGGGAGTTATTCTTATGAATATTATGTAGTTTTAATTTAACTTTTAAAATATATGCAATTTGTTCTCATTGCTCTTGCTATGAGATTCTGAGATAGACTTATGAACTTCTAACATTTGTTGTAAGTGTTCCCTCTGAACGAAGTGTGTGGGTGTTGGGAGAGTTTTTAAATCATGGAAGTTGAGTTAAGGGATCTGAAATACTTTTTTTCTACATAATAGGAGGTCAATGTTCAAAGATTAAAGTAACCTGACACCCTAAACCAACATATGTTGTTCTGACTGCTTACTCCAAGATGCTGTGCAATAATTCTGTTATATTGTCCATAGTTGAGCTCTTGATCTTAATTCTTCCTTAAGAGTACACATTCCTCTGTCCAAACTGCAGATCAAGGTAAGGATCAGTTGACACACAGAACAGGCTCTGTATATAAATGTTGTGGTTGTTGAACTAAAAGTGATAAAATTATCACTGCATTTCACGTTAAGTGCAATTGAAATGCAAATTTAGACAGTGCTAGCTTCACAATTTTAGCGTTCCCATATAAGACACTGTAAATATTATTTTGTAAAGAGGATGTCATCTAGAAATACAACAGCTCAAGGCCATATACGATGATGATGACACCTATAAATAAAACATGTCTTTTCTAGAAGTGATTTTCAAGAGGTGCAAACAAATTGTTGCACTTTTGTGAGGAAGAAGTGTATTTTGAAGCACTCTTCCCCCCTTTTTTTCTAACTAAAAGTAAAAGTGTGTGTTGGAGGTGGAGGAAAGATAACAGAAATAGACAGAACAGAAACTACTGCTCCAGGCAACATCTTAGCTGTGCAAAGTAGTCTATCATTCACTATAACTAGAGGCCAGAATGTCCTGTGACAGTGACTATAGTCTTATTCAGGTACTCATGGTAGGGTGAACATGAATTCATGAGAACAGGAACAGACTACCCTGCCACTTCCTCATTGTATCTTTAAATACAGAGTGATGGTCTGAAAAGGAGAATCTCTATTACCCAGGTAATCTCAGGACATCACATCTTTACAGATTATATCAATGTAAAATAGCAGCATTCCTCTTGATTCATATCTGTGCCTGAGCACAGTGTCCTATTTTATTTTCTAACTAGAGGAGACTTGTTTATTCTATGGGCTTCACATAAGTATTGACATTCCATTCAAGAATTCATTCAATGGGTTTACTTTTAAATGAGACCAGCACTAGAACTATAGCTAATGAATATGACCAGTGGCCTGCTGTTGTGGTGGAGAATTTCATCCACTTCAGTAGAGATAATATACCATGTTCAAGGAGCATCAGATGAAAGTAACAGTGTGGATATTATTCTGTCTTAGTCTCAGACAAATAATTTGGGATTTGCTGTGCAATTAGCATGAGTGAATTCAAAATATTTTTCAATGATCTCATGAGACAAAGTCCAATGAAAATCTGTCCAGCATTTTTGCTTCCAATTCAGAGCTTTTCCTCCTGCTGCTGGGGGCTTCTGCTTTTTGAAAGATGCAATGATTTCAGTGGTTTTTTCCTTGTTGAATCATTTGTTTCTTTCTACAAAAAGATAGGGTATGTGACTCTGGGTGGTGTTATGGGAATTTAAGAAACTGGAGCATGGCTTTTTGGGAGAGGAGGAACACCCACTCTGCAGTCTTTTTCCCTAGTTGCCCTGAAGTATTAATTAAAAAACAACACACAAATTTGGAAGTTGAGTCATGGCAACTGTATATCTTTCTTCTTAGGGTAAAATGTAGACAGGGGGAAGTGAAACCAACATGGAGGATATATCAGGGGTCTCTTACCAACTCTTCTCAGACTGAAGAAGCTACTTGAATGAGTAGCAAAACATTTCAACCTAACAAGAAAGAAGTCCAGTTGCCATGACTCAACTTCCAGATAGCCACACCTGGATGACTGAGAATCTTCACAGATACCTAACAACACACAAATAAACTCAAAAGTTTAGTGCTAGACTACCTTATCAATGTGTTGACACAGTTTAGCACTAGACCATCTCTGCATAGACAAAAAGAAAAAGAAGAAAAAAGAAAAGCAAGAAAAGTTGGGGGTCACCAGATGGATGGTATGAAAGGAAGGGAGGCATGGACTGATGACCTGTATGGTCACTGGCACTGAAACAATCCACTGTTTTTAATGTGATCACCTAAACAAAAAACAAACTGTAAATCAAGCTGCAACAAAGCTGAATTGGATTCAGTTTGCCAGTGTAGTCACACCCTAAGCTGCTGACACCTTAAATGTGCAAATATTTCACCTAGGACAATTGTGTCTGGACCACTTACATATAATTGAGACTGAATGAACTGTCAACTGATTTTGATTGGATATCCTTTCAAGTAGCAAAAAGTTTCACCATCAAGAAAAGTACTGATGATATTAAATTAATTTACTGTATGGGATTGCCTGCTTACTCAGAATTTCCTTACTTGATACAAAACACTGAAAACTGAAATGAAATGTTCCAGGAATGTAGAACAAAAAGCAACAGCAACACAGACCTAGGTCATAAAAATATCTAGAGTTAGAAACTTTTAAAATAATGTAAAATCTTCATGCAGGTACGCTTAAACACACAGTCAAACTATTACAAGCATTAATGTATTGTGTTTAGACTTACTACTTCACTGATGTTTGGAACTTCTGGTCACAAAAAAAAAATGAATGTGACTAACTGAATTTTCAAAAGCTAGCAATGAATCAATTATGCAGTCATGCCTGCCTGCATCTTCCTCTGCTCCCCACAATCACCACCCTAGCAACTCATTTGTTTTCACAGTCTTTGAGTATGCCACAGGGAGACTTCATAAAAAAAATTATATTCTATTTTATTGAAAATGGAAATCCTCTGTTTTGTTTGATGATGCTGGCAGGCTGTAGCAAAGGTCACAAGGTGGTAGAGAAAATAACCACTGCAGGATCATTAATCATCACCCTGCAGGAAGTCTTGGCTTCATTAGACAAACATACTGTGTGCAAGTGGCATGGAAGAAATGGAGAAATACACTGGTGAAAAAAAAGTCTTTTTTTTTTTTTTTGTTCAAGGGAACAACAGGAATGTGAAACAACAAGATAGATCTGCCTCCCCATCCCAATTTGGTATGCACTTTGGCCTCTTAAGATTATGTCCTTTCTTTATGTGATGTTCATCTATATTTCAATGTTTTCTGAAGTATTTTGGAAGCTCCAGTGCCTAGACCATACACTGACTTTCCTACCATATTGTTGGCTGTCACACTGATTAAAATACCTGGATAGTTACACTGTCAGTAAATTGGTTAAAATGTTGCCTCTCAGCACGGATACCCTAGACGTTCCATAAGCAGCCTGCAATTTACATCTTTCAGGATTAAGGTACAGGCAAAGGGCAGCAGGTATAATAATGGAAATCTCTTTAAGCTCTTGCAAACTGCTGCTTTGGGAGATAGTCTTTGGGGGAACATTTGATCAATGCCAGTTTGATACTAATCATTTGTGTTAGCAATAAAATGCTTAGGGGTCAGAATGTTCAATTTCCTCTTGCTAAGATTTCATCTGCATGTTTGTACTTCACACACACACACGCACACACACGCGCGCGCACACACACACACACACACACACACACACACACACACACACACACACACACATACATTGTGGTAAGTTAGCCCCATTCTTTGTATGTGTCTAAGTGTGATTCAAAGAGGTGAAGGTTCTCCCTCCACATGAGCTGGTACCATGGAGTTCATAATGTGATGGATCATATGACAAACCACAGGCAAGAGACTTCTGCAGTAATTAGATTGTCTAAACTATCTTCATCAGTAACCCCACAGATCATGCAATGTGGTAGTCAGCCCATTAGATTCTAAGGCACAGGTAACATAGGCTGAATATGTTCTTTGCAAAATAACACATCTGAATAGACAGAAAAATGGCACAGTGTGAAGACAATATACCCATCATATGTAAGGTTAGAACTTCTTCCTACTTAGACCAAGATCCATTTAGCAGTTTTTTTCCTTAAGAATGGCTAGCCAGAAGCCACTGAGAGTTCACAAGCATGACATAAAGATAATGTACTTTGCTCCCAGCACCCAATATCTAAAAATATGCTCCCTGTGTATATTGATGTATCAAATAATTATCAAGGAGGTTAACTACCACTGATGAATCTGTCATGAGTAAATCATCATCCTGCACTTGCTTTAGTTCCTCTTTAATAAAGTGTACATTCAAGGGTTTCCTCAACAAGAACTGATGTACACTGGCCTGTAACAGAAATGCACAAATGGGGGGAACAACTGCAAGTTCTGCCTGTGCCCATTGCATGATAGGACAACTCAGTCACACATCCTCTTCTGATACTTGTTGGCAGTGTGCAAAGTCATCCCTGTCATATTGCCACAAGAGGTATGCCAGAGAGCTGTAGCCAACACTCCTAGCAGTTCATCTGCCCTTCCCTTGAAATGCCCCAAGAGCAATGACCCTAGGCTCATGGGAAGGCAGGAAGGAGGAAAATACAGGTGTCACCGGGGAATGTAATGAGAGGGAACTGGTAAGATGTTCAAATTTTAGTCAAAGCAATGGCATTATCATTATAGTTGCAGCTTCCCAAATTCTAAGTTACAAACCATAGAAGTTATAGTAGGGGCAACAACAATACAATTTCCTAAACAACATTTTTTCTTGATGCTCCAGGCTCTTGGACTTTCAAGCCACACTGACAGGATTTTTGATAGTTCAGGAAGGAAATATGTGGATATAAATAACAGCCAGGAAACAGGACAAGTAGCAAGGGATACCAGGAGATCACTGTTACGAGTAGAAGGAGAACACTCTCCTTGGGGTTGTTGTTGTTTGTTGATGTGATTTTATAATTGTTTGTACTCTAGTCCACTTTAGTCTATTGACTACATAACCTATTAAGAAAGTTCTATAGATATGACTTAATTTAGAATTAAATACTATGACTTAGAGAATATTTATTTATTTATTTATTTATTTATTTATTTATTTATTTATTTATTTATTTATTTATTTATTTATTGGACTTATATACCGCCCCATAGCGCTACAAGCACTCTCCGGGCAGTTTACAATTTTTAATTATACAGGCTACACATTGCCCCCCCAGCAAGCTGGGTACTCATTTTACCGACCTCGGAAGGATGGAAGGCTGAGTCAACCTTGAGCCGGCTACCTGGGATTTGAACCCCAGGTCGTGAGCACAGTTTTTAGCTGCAGTACAGCGTTTTAACCACTGCGCCACGAGTACACTCGTGTACTTTTAAAAGTACACTATTAAGTATGTTTAACACTTTAGTTGTGATCTTATTTCTTTCTCAAGCACAGGTTTCTGATTTTTTTCCCTGGAGTTCAATAAAGTTCTGTAGAAATTTTAGAGAGAGGTTCAGGCATCAGATTCCTTGACAGAGCAGAACAGCTGGTCAGAGGGAAAGTGGCTGCACTGGTGGCTCTAAAGAAGCACAGGGACAAAATGCCAGGGTCTTCTGGATCTGCAACACTGATGAGGGGCCAGCCAAGGAAGAGACCTAGATGTCCGCACTGAGAAATATCAGACTGTCTACTTCTAGTGTGCTAATTTTGATGCTGGTCCAAACCCCAGTTTAAAAGTTATATTTTTTTTGTTGTTGTTGAAATGGGTACCCTTATTTTTATAATTGACTTGTACAATGTTGATTTGCTCTGCTGCACAGTGTGTGTGTATGTGTATAAAACTTCAAGAGCTAAAAACCTTTGCTGCTTTTTTTCCCAGACAGTCACATCCTCACACATACAAACACACACACAAAATAATCAAGAACTTTCTGATGGAAGTGGAGGGGATAAACGAGAGAATTGTGGGGGAAATAAAATTGATAAAAATGTGTCCTTTCAGCTACATAGAAAGCATCTTGCTTTTTATGTCCAGAACAATCTGAAATACTTTCCTTATCCCATGGCACCCCAGGACTCTTATCTCTAAGCACCAGTGCTGATAATGTTTCTGGCAGCCAAGCACCTCCTAATCTTGTTAACACTCACTACTTTGCCAACTTAGCACTAAGTTTATTAATAGGTCCTCAAGTCTTGAGGAAAAGAGAGTCTCTGGAGCTTAAGGAATGTCATTATTTGTTGTCTTTTTAAGTCTGATTGCTCTGCAGAAAAATTTGACCTGTAGAAAACATGGCATTAAGAAACCATTAGTATAAAGTGAATAGGGTAGGCTGATGGCAAAGGATATTCCCTTGACTTATTGCTGTTCTTTTGTCATCAGTTTCCTTGCAAACACAGCATGGGGCAATGCCTTTGCTAGCAGGGGAGAATCATTGCCTCGACACATTGTAGCTACACAAAGGAGAAGAAAAACAAGGCCATAAAAAACAAAAGTAGAGTTAGGCAGTTTTCTGCCTCAGACCGGGCAGACCAACTCATTCTGCCTTCTGTGGCAGACTATTGCTTCAAACCGCCTAGATACAATGGTACAAGGCCAATGATTCCAAAATAACAGACCCTGAGGAAATACCACCCTCTTAACTAGCGTGCTGAGGAGGTCCCCCAGGCATCCACGCTGAGAATTCTGGGATATATTCTACAATCTGTGTTTTGTCACAAGAGCTGTCAATACTGTTTATTAAAACTGTCACCCCTTAAGAACTAAAGCTGGAACAATACCAGCTGCTCCTGCTGTAAGGGCTGATACCTTCTTCTCTGTGATATTTTATTTGAATCAGTCGTTCTAACTCCTTCCTTTTTAATACCCTCCAGGTCTCTATCGTCTTGTCAGTTTTCAACTGTCTCCAGAATTTTCTCTAAAATCTCCCCTCTCATTTTTCTCATAATCTCAGTACCCTACGGCAGCTTCCCAGGGCCAAAAAGTGTAGTGCTACAGAATTCATACAGGAGGCTGCATTCACAGAGGTATACCATACAAATAGATGGTTGACATCCAGTCCCATGTTTCATGTGAGGCATAGCTGTGCTGTCAAAATAAGCTGTGATTTGTAGAACATTATTGGAGTGGATCAGAACTTTGGTAGATGATGTGCTGACTTTCACAACATGGCATGCATCTGCCTGCACATCTGTTCCTGTGCCTGTGTGTTTGTGAGTTTATGCAAAAGTGTGGTTTCAATGTGTGCTGAACAAAGATGGCACAAAGGGACAGAATGAAACTTCAGCCCGCACACATAAACACACTGATAATAATGGTGGGCATTGTGCTTGTCTTTAATTAAAGTCCTATAATGTAGACATCCAAAGACAGGGCATAGCTATGCATCATAGGAAACATGTTAAGTCCTGGTGAGGTATGTCTTCTTAGCAGAAAATCCTCTGCATTACCCCCACTCCCAAAGGATGCAAAGTATATGTGCAAAGCAGCTGTTCCTAAGAATATAAAAGGTGCTCTATCCTTCATGGAGCCTATGCAGATACATTGGAGGTAGGAGCATTTTTGCGGAGCATCAGATATGTGAGGCTGATTGCATGACATTTCTGCAGCACACACCATATGCCAGCTGATTCTTCATAAGGTGAAAAAAGTACGAGCCCACTGTGCAAGTGACAAGATGTTCTATTGTTTTTTTATTTGCATTCTACTTCTAGCTCAGATATCACAGCTGTTACAGATGTGACAAACAATTAATTTAGTGCCCAGCTGTTAAATATTTACTATCTTTTTGATACACTATACAAGAATCATTGTGGCAGATATAATTATTTAATTGCTGCTGAATGAGAAAAGGGTACACACAGATGGATTCCCGCAGTTATTGTCTCTTACCTCCAATCTTCTTCCTACAATGAATATTTCAGTAGAATAAGATCAGCAAGACTCCACACCCACATGGATACACAAGCTAAGTCCACTGGCACATTCTGTTTTTAAATTATGTGGCTAATAGTTCAGTGGACTATTGAACTTTTTATCATACATGCACAATGAGAAACCTATTTGTCACTTGATTCCTGTGTTAAGGAAATCATGTAACTTGTGGCAGCTAACAGTCGCTCATTCCAAGCTTTTAGTTGCATTTCGGGGCTTAATCATGTGTTTAAGTTACATTGATTACCAGTTGCTGCCCGGGCCCAATTCAAAGTACTTGTTTTGACATATAAAACCCTAAATGGCTTGGGCCCTGGATACCTGAAGGACCGCCTCCTTCCATATGAGCCTACCCAGCAGTTAAGATCTGGCCAGGGGGCCCTTTTGAAAGAGCTATCCCTCAAGGAGGTAAGAGGGATGGCTTGTAGACAAAGGGCCTTTTTGGCAGGTGCCCCCAGACTATGGAATGCCCTCCCGACTGAAATTCGTCTGGCACCGACGTTGATGACATTTCGGCTCCAGGTCAAAACCTTCCTGTTCCAGAAGGCTTTTAATTGAAATAACATCAGCTGTGGGTTCTGATGGCCATTTTAATTGTAGTTTAATCATTTTATCTTTTATTGTATTTTAATTGAATTTTAATTGTTGTAAGCCACCCAGAGACCTTTGGGTAGAGTGGGCGGCATATAAGTCAAATAAATAAATAAATAAATAAATAAATAAATAAATAAATAAATAAATAAATAAATAAATAAATGAAATTCCTCCTATGCAAGCATAAATAGGATTCTGGGTCCTGTCCATGGTTTCCATTCTGAACTAGGATACAAAGAATGCTCCATAAGTCCTCCATTCTGGCTGTTTTAAGCTGTCTTTGCTTCAGGAGGCACCTTAATGAGGACTTTTAAAACCCCCAGAAGATTCCTTATCACCAGGTAAGAGTAAGATAAAGAGTGCTATTTTTTCTTTCTACACAAAAATTGCATAAATCACGAAAACTGTGCAAAAGACTATGAGCCTCGTGGCACAGTGGTTAAAACGCTGTACTGCAGCTAAAACTGTGCTCACGACCTGGGATTCAAATCCCAGGTAGCCGGCTCAAGGTTGACTCAGCATTCCATCCTTCCGAGGTCGGTAAAATGAGTACCCAGCTTGCTGGGGGGGGGCAATGTGTAGCCTGTATAATTAAAACTGCAAACCGCCTGGAGAGTGCTTGTAGCACTGTGGGGTGGTATATAAGTCCAATAAATAAATAAATAAATAAATAAATAAATAAATAAATAAATAAATAAATAAATAAATAAATAAATAAATAAATAAATAAATAAAACTGTTTCCCTTTCCTTTGGAATACAAAGCACTGTAAGCAGCCCCGCATCTCCAAAGAGATTTATGGGGGTGCTGGAAATTGGGACGAGTAAGAAAACCAGACAAACCTCTAACTGCTGAGCAGAGCCAATTGAACTCAGCCAAGTTCTGTCTAAATTTTCTTACTCAGAGGCCAATCTCCTTATTAAGAAAGCAACACAGTCATAGCCATGAGATATACTCAGAATGATTTGGCTCTGAAAGTTTGGTAGCAAACCCACGTGGCCAATTAGACATTCAGCTAGTCTGTTCAAGAAACAATGCTTCTAGTTAGAAATCAATCATTACTGTTTTATTAAAAAGAATTACTTTAGAAAAGGTTTCAGTTGATAGTACAATAAGTCAGTAGGTACATTTTCATTCAAGACTAACGGAACACACCACTCCCCCACTCCAGCTAAAAAAATAAAGAAATGAAACTATGCTAACTAACAAAAAGCATAAATAACCCATTTCACGTGTCTTGGGTCTTCAAAGGCTGATGCTAGATGAAAACCAGTCCATTATGGGAAAAGCACGTGTCTGCCCCTTTCTCAGGCAAACTCCATCTTTCTTCTTTCTCTCCTCACCCTTCTTCTTCCCAGAATGCCTCCTGGGTCTTGTTGTCCCGCCTAACTTTCTCATGGGGCTTCAGATGTTTTCATACTTTGTGGCAGAATTATTTTGACTACGAAACTCTCTGCTCTCTACTCAGCTTAGCAACGAGATAACCAGAGAGCGAAGCTTCTCTGAAACAGCATATAAAACTTTCCTACTACAGAACAGACTTTAAATCAAAATGGATGCTATTGGGACAATCTTAGTACTACATATCCCATTCTAATACACATAAAAGCACAAATCATCACATGCCCCCCCTGATTATCGTTAAAATTCAGAGCAGTTAATCTGATCTAATTTTAAGAAATCAAGCAAAAGTAACTAAAAAGTAATTCAAAGTAATTAACTGGTTACATCTCAAAATTCAACTACAGATTAACTATTACAATACTGAAACATAGCACACTGGTGAATACATCGTTTCAACGTTCAGGTTCATAAGAATCTTCACAGTACATTCTAGAAAGACCATCTGCCACTACATTCAATTTTCCAGGAATGTGTTGAACTTCAAAATCAAAATCTTGCAATGCTAGACTCCATCTCAACAATTTTTGGTTGTGAGATTTCATCTTCTGCAACCAAACTAAAGCTCTGTGATCTGTTTGGAGTGTAAACTTACGACCCCATAGGTAAGGTCGAAGTAAATTGAGAGACCAAAATATAGAAAGAGCTTCTTTTTCAGGTACTGCGTAACTTCTCTCTCTATCCAAGAGTTTTCTAGAGAAGTATGAGATAGGGTAAAGGTTCCCATCTTCTCCTTGCTGTAACAAAACAGCTCCCAGTCCTAATTCAGAAGCATCAGTTTGTAAAATGAATGGTTTGTCAAAATCAGGGGATTTCAGTATAGGCGCATCCATAATCTTAGCTTTTAAAGCTTCAAAGGCACCTTGACACTCTGGTGTCCACTTTACCTTGACAGGCTGTCTCTTCCTAGTGAGCTCTGTCAGAGGTGAAGCCAAATGACTGAAATCAGGAATGAATTTTCTGTAGTAGCCAACTAGGCCTAAAAACGAGCGTACCTGTTTCTTAGTTTTAGGAATAGGCCAATCATTAATAGATTGTACTTTAGCTTGCAAAGTCTGAATTTCTCCTTGCCCAATCAAATGACCTAAGTACATGACTTTTCCTTGCATCCACTGACACTTGCTGGCTTTGACTGTCAGTCCTGCTTGCTGAAGTCTGGACAAAACAGTTTCAATGTGAGACATGTGAGAATCAAAATCAGAACTGAAAATGGCAACATCATCAAGATAAGCACTTGCAAAAGGTAAACCTTGTAAAAGTTTGTCTATCATCCTTTGAAATGACGCACCTGCATTCTTCAAACCAAATGGCAATCTGCGGAAACGGAAAGTTCCCACATGCGTGATGAAAGCGGTCTTATCTCGTGAATCTTCAGCTAAATCAAGCTGCCAATAAGCATTCTTTAGATCGAGAATGCTGATAAACTTAGCCTTTGAAAGATGTTCAATTAAATCATCCATTCCAGGCAATGGGTATGGATCTGGAACAGTAACACTGTTTAACTTTCTGTAATCAACACAAAATCTTACTTCCTCGAGAATTTCACCCAAAGCGTTACGTTTTGGCACCAGAACCACCGGAGAAGCCCAAGGGGAGAATGACGGTTCAATCACCCCCAAAGATAACATCTTTTGTATCTCTTGTTCAATTTGGATAGCATGATTACCAATTGCTCTATATGGGCTAGACCGTATGGGCTGGGCATTGTTCTCAGTAGTTATCACATGACTGATCAATTTGGTGTAACCTGGTTTATCTGAAAACACATCTTGGTATTGTTCTAAAATTTGAAACAACCTTTCTTTCTGATCAACGGTACCTGTTAAAACAAGATTATCAGACCAGGTACCTGCATCTTGCAATTCAGATAACATATCAATAGGTTCATTTGCAGCATGAAAATATTCAGCATGACATTGAAAAACCATTGCAGATCTATCTTTGTACAGTTTCAAACTATTGACATGGTAAAGAACAGGTTTCTTATTAGAATCCAACATTTTGACAAGATAATTGACATTTCCCAATTTTTGAACAATTTCACCTGGACCTTCCCAGACAACTTCTAGCTTAGAAGGTCTGAGTGGGTTCAGAACAAGTACCAAATCACCCACAGAAAATTCCCTGTGTCTGGATCTCTTGTCGTGGAAGAACTTCTGACTTGCTTGAGCGTCCAACAAATTGTCTCTGGCTAACTCCTGGACAGCCAAGAGTTTCTCTTGAAGTTTTCTAACAAAATCAGCAACTGGCACAGTACTACTTTTAACCACACCTTCCCAATCGGATTTCAGGAAGTCCAATGGTCCTTGTAGATTTCTTCCAAACACCACCTCACTTGGAGAAAAGCCACCTAGTGAAGAATGAGCTGAGCTACGGTAAGCAAACAAAGCAAAAGGCAAAAGCTCATCCCAAATGTTTCCATATTCTTGGGTCAAAGTTTTAATCATCCTAAGCAAAGTTTGTTGACCTCTTTCCACCATACCATGAGATTGAGGATGATGGGCCGTGGAAAAACTGATGGTTATTCCACTTATCTCGCAGATCTTACGCATAAGTTCACTTGTAAAGGCTCCTGCTTGATCACAAATTATTTTGGATGGTACTCCAATACGTGAGCACAAGTCCACGATGATTCTAGCTATGGTGGTAGCTGTCAGGTTGCTAATAGCGTAAGCCTCGATCCACCTACTGGCAGAACAGATGAAAGAAATGATGTATTTCTTCTTAGATTTAGTAGGAACAAAAAGTCCTAGCACATCCATTTGCAAACACTGGAACACTTGGTCAGGAATTTCCATAATCTGCATTTCGGCCTTTACCTTGTCAGTTTGATGGCCTGTGCGTTGGCAATAGTCACAAGAACTGACATAGTCCTTTACAGTTTTTGAAATACCAGGCCAGTAAAAATGTTGAGAAATCCTCTTTAGGGTTTTTTGTATTCCCTGGTGCCCACTACTTGGATGGTCATGAGCCATCTCTAGTATTCTCAGTCTATATTCAGTAGGCACGACTAACTGTTGAACAGGTTGGGCATCCAAGTTGGATTTGGGGAAATATTCTCTGTACAAAAGTCCATTTTCTCCCCACTGGAAACTAACTTGCTGATGCGCAGGGCGTTCAGCATAGTCGTCTGCTTGTGACCTCAAAGAAGCTAGAGAGGGATCATTAAGTTGCTTCAGTCTAAAGTCCTCTGATCCCTTGGGTATCACCTCCTCCATTTTAGTTTCTGTTGTAGCTGCATTATCAGGTTCGGTCACAAGAGGCTGCTGTTGGGTAAGGTCTCCATCTGAGCTATCCTCAGTGGATTCCTGCTCCCGTTCAGGATCATGCATCTCCCTACTTTGAGAACGCGTAACTACCGACATTGAAGTTGCATTTTGACTCTGCATGTGATCCAAAAAAGCAAGATCATTTCCAAGAAGAAAATCAGGTTTTCCCTCATGGGTTAAAATATGTTTTGCACCTGACCAGCTCTTATACGAAATTTTGACATAAGCTAAAGGAATAAAACGCTGATCAGTCTCTACAGATCCATAAGTTTTTACTGGACACCTCAGGTTGTTCAAGATTAAGGTGGGGTCTAGAAAACGTTTGCTTATCGAAGAAATGTCGGCACCCGAGTCACGAAAAGCACTTAAAGCCATATCACCTCCAGGTGTGTGAAGAAAAACCACCTCAGAAAATGTGCGGGTTGCCCAGTCCCTTTGCGCAGTTGGTACTATGCAATCAGGATCCATAACAGAAAACCTTTCTCCTGATGCAGTCTCTTTTACAATTTCTGAGGAAATTGAAGCAATTTGTAAGTCCAAAACTCTAGGCACATATTGGTTTACTGCTGCCTGCATTCCACTGGCTTGCGAAGGGGTTACAGTTAGGTTAACTCCTTCCTGACTCTGTGAAGGCACAATGCTTGACTGGTGAGGCACAGAAACTGCATTACTGGCAGCTGGCACTTGCTGAGTTCCTGCTGGCACAGAACTTACATACGCCATCTTGGGTGTGCCTGCTTTAGATCTGCGTGGAGCTGGCACAGGTGTTTTCCTAGCTGGCTCCTTAACTTGGCTAGCTGGCACATTCAACCTTGGGCAATCTCGTCGCAGATGAGAGCCACCACATTCAAAACATTTAAGAGGCGTTTTACTCTGGCTAGGAGCTAGACTCCTGCGTTGCTCAAATGAACTTTGCCTGGGCTCTTGAGGAAAAGACTTTCTAAATTCAGGCTGACTCTGTCTCTTAGGCGCTACTGGTGCAGTCTTTGGCCTAACAGCAGGTTCATGCGTTTTAAAGGAGAGAATTTCATCAGTCTTTAAAGCAAGGGTTTGCAAGTCTTTGTATCCTCTCTCCAACAAAGTACTCCTTATTTCTGAAGGCACTAAATTAAGAAAATGCTCCATGTACAACACAGTTCTTAAATCCGCAAAAGTACTGGCGCCCAAGGAGCTCAACCACTGATCACCTAGATGTTCTATTTTGTCAGCTAGTGCAGAATAACACTCATTAGGCTGCTTTTTCAGTTTTCTAAAGTTCTGCCTCAGTATTTCCGAAGTGAAACCAAATTTTCTCTTTACCACCTCTTTAAAAGTAGGCCAGTCAGGGTCCTCATCAGATAATTTGGCTACCAAGTTGGCAAGTTGCCCAGAACACTGAGTACGCAGTAGCTTGAGGTGCCAGGCCTCCGGTATCTTAAGATCTCGACACGCCTGTTCATATATCGATAAAAATGATAAGATATCATCGCCATCATGGTAGTAAGGTAGATTGCTTCTATCAACACTGGCTATTGAGTTCTTAAACTCTTCTTTTTCCTTCAGCTCATTAACCAAACGCTCCACCTTTGCCTCTGTACTGCTTCAATAACTCATCAGCCATGCTCTGATTACGAATGGTTTGAGTGTGACAAGCAACAAAATCAGCAAACATCATTGCTAACTTATCCACTGGTGATAGACTCTTGTTAGGATCAGGACCCACAGCACCGGATGCTGCTGCTGCTGCTGCTCCTGCTGTCCCATCAGAAATGCCTCTGCCTGGCACTCCCCTCCCTACTGGAGTGCTGGCACCCGCCATTTCCTCTGCCTGATCCATCTGTTGCAACTTAGTCCAAGTCTGATCTGAATCAGATCTAAGTAGATCCTGGACATCCTGTTCTGGGAGTTTAGCCATTATATCTCCCTTTTGTAATTCCCTTCTCAGTTGTGAAGAATCATAAGTAATCCTCTGCTTAGCTCCACTTGGAGTCAAGACGTCGTGTTCAAGAGCCTCCAAAAGCTCTTGGTGCCAGGGCTTCGTATCTGTACTAACCAAAGGCAGCTTAGCAGATGCACTACCAATCTTAACTTTTCTCTGAGTCACAAACAGCTCTCCAGGCAATTCCAAAAATTCTTCTGCTTCTAAGTGTTGCTCCATATAAGCTGGAACCAACGCAAACGCCAAGCTGACCCAAAAGGTAAAATCTCTCTCTGCCCATGTAGCCGAAACTGTAGGGCGAGAGCAAAGCCATAAAACACTCTGGCAGGAACAGCCCTAAACTGGAGCTTCAGAAGGGCGACCATTTACTTGCATGAAAATGCCCACTCATTAAACAGCCCAATTAAACAGATTTTAATGTCTGTTAAAACCTAAGCGTTGTTTCTTATCAGACCTCACTGCAGCTAAGTCTTTCCGTAAGATCCTTAGCTGGAAAGAGAAAAGCAATTTGGCTAATTTACAGCCTGACAGCATGCACGCACTCCCTCAGCCAAGGCTTCCGGAAGAATGCCTGCAGCTTCACTTACAAAGCAAGCACCATAAATCCATAAATCACACTAAAGCACGTGTTTCATCCCACCGCTGCCACCATGTAAGCAGCCCCGCATCTCCAAAGAGATTTATGGGGGTGCTGGAAATTGGGACGAGTAAGAAAACCAGACAAACCTCTAACTGCTGAGCAGAGCCAATTGAACTCAGCCAAGTTCTGTCTAAATTTTCTTACTCAGAGGCCAATCTCCTTATTAAGAAAGCAACACAGTCATAGCCATGAGATATACTCAGAATGATTTGGCTCTGAAAGTTTGGTAGCAAACCCACGTGGCCAATTAGACATTCAGCTAGTCTGTTCAAGAAACAATGCTTCTAGTTAGAAATCAATCATTACTGTTTTATTAAAAAGAATTACTTTAGAAAAGGTTTCAGTTGATAGTACAATAAGTCAGTAGGTACATTTTCATTCAAGACTAACGGAACACACCACTCCCCCACTCCAGCTAAAAAAATAAAGAAATGAAACTATGCTAACTAACAAAAAGCATAAATAATCCATCTCACGTGTCTTGGGTCTTCAAAGGCTGATGCTAGATGAAAACCAGTCCATTATGGGAAAAGCACGTGTCTGCCCCTTTCTCAGGCAAACTCCATCTTTCTTCTTTCTCTCCTCACCCTTCTTCTTCCCAGAATGCCTCCTGGGTCTTGTTGTCCCGCCTAACTTTCTCATGGGGCTTCAGATGTTTTCATACTTTGTGGCAGAATTATTTTGACTACGAAACTCTCTGCTCTCTACTCAGCTTAGCAACGAGATAACCAGAGAGCGAAGCTTCTCTGAAACAGCATATAAAACTTTCCTACTACAGAACAGACTTTAAATCAAAATGGATGCTATTGGGACAATCTTAGTACTACATATCCCATTCTAATACACATAAAAGCACAAATCATCACAAGCACAAACTCATAACAACAAGCAGAGAATAACTGTTTGTAAATAGAGACACAAACAAATCCTATGATTCTGATCCTTGAAAGTTCATGCAGCAAATGAACAACCATTCTTATTTTGAATAAGTTGCATTATTTGCATTATGTACATTTAAAGGATTATTTTGTAAATTTTTGCTGATACTGAGCAATTTTTTTCTGAAGACTACAACAAAATACTTTCTCCTGTGGCAGCTTGAGAAAAATAATTTTGGCGTTCTTCCTCTCTGCCTACAAGAACAAAACAAGCAGTGATTTTCATCCTTAATGCTGCAAGCACAGATAAATCCTTGGCTGCCACAGGAGTCCCACTATCTCCATCCAAGGAAGGTCAAGGATGCGAAGCAGGTATTCATACATGTTCGTATTCCAGCACCTGTGCACCTTGGTTCACAGTCAGCTGGAGTGCTGGTACCTGATCAGAGCTATAGTGCGTGGCACAGATTTCAGTTCTTAGATATCCTACTTTCAGTTCTCGGAGTGCATTGTATCAAGTCTCAGCTTTTTATCTCTAGTGGAATGTGTGCATGTACCACAGTTGGTCAAATATGTTTTACTGTTTGAGGCAAAGAATGAGAAATAATTCCTTTCATTCCATTTACAAAAGCCAATGGACAATTGAAAAATGTTGGCAAAAGGAAAGTGTTCTCTTTTCCACTGAAAGGTAGCTAGTTAGCCAAGGGGTGCTATCACATTGCCACTCATTATTGAGTTTTTGGTAGAGGCTCAACTGGCATTAACACCAACCCTATTTCAGTGCCAAGTTAAAGCATGGTTATTCTCCTCAAAGCCTTTGAGGTTAAGGCAGTAAGCTGTAAAGACCACTTATTGTTACTTGGTTTTTAATGTACGTATGTGGCTTTTAATATTTAAAATGTTTTAAAATATGCAATTGTTTTTAATCTTATCTTTATTCCTGTTTTCCACTCTGAAATCGTAAGATATGGGGCAGAATATACAAACAAATCAAATTGTGTGACACACAGTTCACTACTCCAGCACCTGGCTGTCATTTCTGAGTATTTACTACCTGAGATCACTGCTTTATGTTGCCCAATGAAAGGACTGGCCCTGGTGTATGAATATGTAAAGAAGTAAGGCAGGTTGGCAAACACCCATAAAGTGTAGTGAAAGCAGTTCCACACATGGTCCAGGCTGACCAGATGATCCAACTTTTGCTTCCCCCCCACACTAGAATCAGAGATTGTTTGAAAATAAAGTTCCCTCCCTGTCATTAATAATAACTACATCCTGTCAAGTAGATATTTTTCTTTTCTTATGGCAAGCCATTCCAGCATTTTGTCTGTATAGAGAAGTGGTTTACCCTTCCCTTCTTCTAGAAGTTACCCTGGGTTTGTGCAGCATGTCTTTACACAGTACCAACAGCCTTGGTTGCTGCCTGACTTTGCTTTAGCACCAGTTTCTAAGTGCAATATTTGAATATTCCCAAACTTATATTAGCGTAGACACTGGAGTTCTCTTACTGTGGTGTGCTGGCAACAAAGTGGGGAAGAGGGAAGAGGAAGGTAGCTTTCCCTAGATTCACTGCTGGGCCAGCTGTTGAGCACTAACCTACAGTGTCCTTGAAAAGACTGTCCCAAAATTGTATCAGCAAATCCCCGAGTCACATTTGATGATGATCTTAACGACAAAGTAAGGTATCAGTAAGTACCAAAAGAGTAAACATGATTGCAAACTGTTTTCCCCCTCCTTTCCCCTGCTGTGGTTGATCAAAAACCCACTACCCAAACATATTAGTGTTAACAGAGGAATGTGGCATACTGTGAACTTCATGAGCATCATGGTGTGCTAAAGATTTGTTTTTCCTGTAATTTAATAGGCCTATTTACTAAATATTTGCATATTTTGCTGGCCTCCTGGATGTTCCAGAATTGGACTATTTGTAAGCTAGAATTGTTTGAAGGACTATTTAGGTGTCCCCCAACCCTGTTTTCTGCAGTTTCCCTTTAAAATTTACTTTGCTTTAATGGAACTTTCAGCTTCTACTGCAAAATTATTGAAACAACAGAAATCACAAATGACACATTTCAGATCACACAAAGCATGTGTTTGGCATTTTACACATGAAAGTAATCCATAGAACACATTATTATTCTCCATGTAATATACACTGAGCAGCCACAACATTAAAACCACTGATAGTGAAGTTAATAGCATTGATTATATCGTTACAAAGGCAGCTGTCAAGGGGTGGGATATTTTAGATATCAAGTGAACAGTAAATTCTTGAATTTCATGTGTTGGAAGCAGGAAATATGCACATGCAAAAAGATCTGAGCAACTTTGACAAGGGCCAAATAGTAATGGCTAGACAACTAGGTCAGAGCATCCTCAAAAGAGCAAGTCTTGTGGGGTCCTACCGAAAGTGGTGCAAAGAAGGACAAGCAGTGAACCACCATCAGAGTAGTGGGAGCCTAAGGCTCATTGATGAATGTGGGGAGCAAAGGCTAGCTCATCTGGTCCGATCACACAGGAGAGCTACTGTAGCTCAAATTGCTGAAAACCTTAATGCTGCCTATGATATAAAGGTTTTAGAACATACAGTGCATTACAGTTTGCTACTCATGATGATCCTTGTCTGCCGCCAAAAACACCTACAATGGGGACATGAGTGTCAGAGCTGGACCATGGAGCAATGGAAGAAGGTTGCCTGGTCTGATGAATCATGTTTTCAGGTGGATGGCCAGGTTCATGTGTGTTGTTTATCTGGGGAAGAGATAGCAGCAGGAAGCACTATGGGAAGAAGGCCAGCCAGTGGAAGCAGTGTTATGCTCTGGGCAATGCTCTGCTGAGAAACCTTGGGTCCTGGCACTAATGTGGATGCTATTTTGACATGTATCACCTACTTAGAGAGTGTTACAGACCACGTACACTCCTTCATGGCAATAGCCTCCTACAGCAAGATAATGCACCCTGCCAAACTGCAAATATTGCTCAGAAATGGTTTGAGGAAGAGTTGACAAAGAGTTCAAGGTGTTGCCTTGGCCTCCAAATTCCCCAGATCTCAATCAGATGGGGCATCTATGGAAGGTGCTGAAACACCAAATCTGATCCATGGAGGCCTCACCTCACAACTTGCAGGACTTAAAGGATCTACTGCTAATTTCTTGGTGCCATATAGCACTGGATACATTCAGAGGTTTTGTGGAGTCAATGCCTCAATGCCTCAGAACTTTTTGGCAGCACAATAATACATAATATTAGGCAGGTGGTCTTAATGTTGTGGCTGATCAGTGTATAGTACTTATTGCCTGCTTCATAAGTTCTTCAAGTTACTCACACATCTCAATCTTTCTTCTTCTTTTTTGATAATGATATTACGTTTTATTACTATTATTCTATCCTTTTATGTCTTTTATGCTTGTTTGTATGTACTTACATACAAATACTATTGCCAAATACTATTTTATAATTGGCTTATTCTATGTTTTTGCATATAGCCTGATCAGTATTTGATCAGTGTATAGTGTATAATTACTATTTCTGCTCCTTCAGTTATAGTTCATTTCCTAGCATAAAATACAAAATTTTCTTGAGAATGTGGAATCGGGCTCCGTCCATAATAATAGATTGTATAAGCGTAAAGTTGCAAGTCCATGGTCCTAGGCAATTAGAAAAGGAGTTAACTCCCCTCTGAGGGGAAAATTGTATTTTACAGACAGCATATCCCTGGAGGAGGGAATCCTTGACCACTGAAAGATGTCCAATTGTCACAGCTCAAGCTTTTCACACCTGTAATTTGCAAACCAACTTGTTTTGTGATTAATTACTGCAAGGTAAACACATAGGGGACGTGGTGGCGCTGTGGGCTAAACCGCAGAAGCCTGTGCTGCAGGGTCAGAAGACCAGCAGTTGTAAGTTCGAATCCACGCGACGGAATGAGCACCCGTCGCCTGTCCCAGCTCCCGCCAACCTAGCGGTTCGAAAGCATGCAAATGCGAGTAGATAAATAGGGACCACCTCGGTGGGAAGGTAAACAGCGTTCCGTGTCTAAATCACACTGGCCATGTGACCACGGAAAGATTGTCTTCGGACAAACGCTGGCTCTATGGCTTGAAGAGCGGGATGAGCGCCGCCCCCTAGAGTCGGACACGACTGGACAAAAATTGTCAAGGGGAACCTTTACCTTTACCTTTAAACACATACTTAGTTCATTTGCAATTAACTATCTGGCTATTAATTACAAAACATATTACTTTCCATGAGTTGATCTAATGTCTTAAAAAAAAACACGATGAAGCAATAGACATACAGTGGTGCCTCGCATAACGAGTGCCCCGTTTAACGAAGAATCCACATAGCGATGCGGATTTTGCGATCGGTAATGCGATCGCATACCGATGTCCCCATAGGCCCCTTTTTTCCCCAGCTGACTGGCGGGGCTTCCGAAGGACCAGGGGGGAGGGCTCACCCCATGGTCCTTCTCAAGCTCCCGCCTGTCAGCTGGCCGAAAAAGCCGGTGGGCGGCCAGCTCGCTCCTCCCAGGGTGGCAGAGGCAGCGGGGGAAGGGAAAGGGCCGGGCGCCTGACTGCACTTCTCCTGCTCCACCTCCTCTTCTTCCTCCAAGGACAAGGCGGCGGGAGCTCAGCCCAGGGCCAGCAGCGAGTGGTGCTTTAGCCAGCTCGCTCCTCCCAGGGCAGGGGAGGTGGCACGGGAAGGGAAAGGGCCAGGTGCCTGGCTCGCTGTCTCTGCCTCCATCTCCTCCCCTTCCTCCAAAGGCCAGCCACCGGCTGGCTTGTTCTTCCCGGGGCTGTGGAGGAAGGAGGAGAGACGGAACGAGCCCCAGCGCTGCCGGGCACCTGCACGCCCTCCCCACCCCCATCACCTCCCCTTCCTCCAAAGGCCGGCCACCAGCTGGTTTGTTCTTTCCGGGGCTGTGGAGGAAGGAGGAGAGAGGGAACGAGCCCCAGCGCAGGAGGAAGGAGGAGAGAGGGAACGAGCCCCAGCGCTGCTGGGTGCCTGCACGCCCTCCCCGCCTCCATCTCCTCCCCTTCCTCCAAAGGCCAGCCACCAGCCGGTTTGTTCTTCCCGGGGCTGTGGAGGAAGGAGGAGAGAGGGAATGAGCCCCTGCGCGGGAGGAAGGAGGAGGGAACGAACCCCAGCGCGGCTGGGCGCCTGCACACCCTCTCTGCCTTCCCCTCTTCCAAAAGCAGAGAGCTCTCGGCTTGCTCTCCCGGCAACAGAGGGGAAGAGAGAAGGGAAGGGGCCCTGGCGCAGCTGGGCGCCTTGCTCCCCGTCTCCTGCTTCACCTCCTCCTCTTCCTCCAGAGCAAGGACCCGCCGGCCAGCTGGGGGGAAATGCCAGCTGACTGGCGGTTCCAAAATGGCCGCCGCTGTTTTCTGGATGGATTGCTCGCTTACCGAGGCGGCGAAAATGGCCGCCCCTATGGAGGATCCTCGCTGAACGGTGAGTTTAAGGCCCATTGGAACACATTAAACAATGTTTAATGCATTCCAATGGGTTTTTGTGTTCCGTTTAGCGATGTTTTCACATAGCGAAGGTTAATCCGGAACAGATTAACCTCGCTATGCGGGGCACCACTGTATATAGTTCTATAGTCAATAAATGAAATCATCACCACTCTGAGGGAAGTTATTTCTGTGTCACTTTTGTCAGCCATTAAAGCTTGCCCTGAGTTCTACATCTTGAGAGAACATCTATGGATAGAAAAAGACTTATTCCCCTTCAGACAGTCACCCTCTGCATGTAAATGACATCAAATACAGTGTAGAGGGCAGAATTCAGCTGTGTTTCTTCTCTTTATATATTTATGATACATGGTAAAGGGCAGCCTAAAGTAGCCTGTTTCTTTACTTTTCTCTGTGCCCATAGTTTCAGCAACCATTTCTCCATTGTACTTTTAGCGCTTGCAGGGCCCTGCCACTAATGTGAGGAAGAATCAAAGACATTCTTCAGCTTTTTGGCTGAAAATAAAGCAGGGCTTTATTGGTTACAGCTGAAGGACCCTACCACAGCAAAGGACAAGGATCCAGAGTGCTGGGTTACTGGCTTTCCACCTCAGCAGAGCCTTACACAGAGCACAACTGCACCCTCCTCTGTGAGCTGGACCCCTTTTTTTTCTACCCACCACACTACATTTATGTTTCTCATTTGTACATTGTAACTGTCTCTCCCTATTCTTTCTCTCCTCCTTCCCTCTCATCATTTTTTCTTTCTTCTCTTCCTCACTCCTACTCTCAAAAGAGCAAGTGTTACCAGAGCTGCTAAATCAAATAAAGTGCTATTTGTAATCCCAGATGTTTGGCTGAATAATAATAATAATAATAATAATAATAATAATAATAATAATAATAATAATAATAATAATAATAATAATAATAATAATAATAATAATAATAATAATAATAGGCTTGATTTTTGCTGCACAAGAACAAGTATTCCAAACCAATGTAATGAAAGCTAAGATCCAAGGAGTTTGTGCTAATAGCCAATTTCGATTCTGCTAAGAAAAAGAAACTGTGTGACACCTCATCAGCATATGTCCATAGATTGCACAAATAAATTACCAAGTTAGATATGATAGAGTGGCTAAATTAGTGCACTGGTTATTATGCAAAAAAATATAACTTGCGGGCGTCCAAAAACCCATGGAAACATCAGGTAGAGAAGGTGTCAGATAATGAGGAAGTCAAGGTCTTGTGGGATTTCCGGATCCAAACAGACAGACACCTTGAACATAGCACACCAGACATAGCAGTAATAAAGTGAAGAAATGTCTGGATCATTGACATTGCAATTCCAGGTGGTGCCAGAGTTGAAAATAAAGAATTGGAAAAACTAACCAAGTAGAGACCTGGCAATCAAAACATCTCACCTCAGGAAGAAACACACTTCAGTGATCCCCGTAGTCATTGGGGCTTTGAGAACAATATCAAGAAATCTCACACAGTACAATAAGCAATTGCAGATCTCAGAAATCACACCATTAGAGCTACCAAAAAACCCCACAAAAATTGCAGTATTAGGAATAGCACACATATTTTGTCGATTAGACATCGGGATATTCATATTTGTATATGAATATCCATGCACAGGTGGTGTTAACATGGGTCCAGTTCCATGGGCCTGACGGTCCACTCACGGATCTCCTGCAGATGCAGATGGTGTGATTTTATGAATGGCTTCGCAGCACGCAATCCACTCACCACTCCTGGCAGGAGGAGGGAGGACAAGCTTTGCTGCAAGGTCAAAGAGTGACAAGCAGATTGTGTGCTGTGGAGCCATTTGTAGAATTGCGCCATTCATGTCTGTGGCAGATCGATGATTGGACTGAACCCATGGGACTGGACCCTCGTTAATGCCACCTGTGCAGGGACATTCGTATTCGTATATGAATACCCCCATCTCTAGTGTCGATATTTAACAGATACTTAGGTTTTTGATTAAAACGTGTATCTGTTATATCATACCACTCAATGTTTTTATAATTTTGACTGTGCCTGGAGTTTAGTAATAATAATAATAATAATAATAATAATAATAATAATAATAATAATAATAATAATAATAATAATAATAATAATAATAATAATAATAATAATAATAATAATAATAATAATGTATTATTGAATCAATTCTGGTATATGGCAACCCTTTTCAATGTTTTCTAGGTAGATATTACTCAGCAGTGTTTTACTATTACCCTCTTCTGAAGGCATCTTGAGACTCTACATCTTACCTGAGTTCACACAGGCTGGCTCTTCTTTCAGGAGGCACAGGGGAAAATAAACTCCCAATCAGCTGAGCTGTCCAGCCAGCTGATTTCATGGTAGATGTATTTATTCAAGGCATTTTGGCACAGGAGAATTAAAAGAGCTTTTGGGTTTGTCATATGAACATGAAACCAACGTTGGCTACAATATTTATTCATCTCCACTTCCTTTTTTCTCTTCCACATGAGAAACAACTTGATATTAACAGAGCAGAAGGAAATCACCAGAGGATATATGGAAGTACCTGTGATACTTAAGATTTTTAAGCAGAAGTTGGATGACCATGTATCAACAATGCTTTAGCTATGCATATCCTGCAGTTGCAGGCAGCTGAATTTAAAGAACCTTGGGATTCCTTCCAGCTCTACAATTCTATGATTGTATACTTCCTTGCATCTTGTGGTAATAAGGACAAAGCACTTTGACCATACTTGTGATCAAACTAGCTGATATGCTTAGCATGTTTCTAGAAGTCCTCTTTCCAGTGATGAAGGACATCTGTTTGTTATATAATGTGACTTTCCTCACCTCTCCATCTTAATTTTATCACCTTTTGTTTTCTGATTGGTCATTGGAAGGTAAACATGGACTTAATTTACAACAATTGAATTTAATTTATGGCTGAGGCACATAACTCTGAGGAAATCCAATTTTAGGATGGGAAATAAGACATTGGGAGGAGATAAGGATTCCTCTTAACATCTACTGACACACTTGTCTTTAGTCAGATAGCTTCAGGACTCTGCTTCAAATTGCTGTCATCTTAGGAAAGAAGAACTCTGCAATCTGCAAACAGCCAGTGCTTGTGTGTGTGTGTGTGCGCGCGCGCGTGTGCATGCGTGTTGTGTGTGTGTGCATGTGCACGCACACACAGGATCAAAAGCCCAGAAATGTGCAGACATCTAATTAAAAATTGGACCTGTTTTTATATTTTGCCTGGTGGGTGCAAATTGGATAAAATCTTGATGGGCCAAAAATTTTACAAACCCCTGCACGCTTTATTACCCCCATCCCCATATGACAAGTAGCATTATCATTAGCCACAAATTCAGGATGAGTGAGAAACAGATACCCAAGTATAAAAAATAAAGAATACACCTGAAGCCATGCCTAATTGCCTACATCAGGGAGGTGAGTTTAATTTCAGAGCATGCAAAATTGTCTAAATCCTTCAATTCACTCTTTGGGGACTTTTTCAGAACTTCAAACTGTGATCAGTGTTCAGCTTCTGGTCTCTAATGGAAAGTGAGCTGGGTGAATTTCAATATGAAAATTAAAACCCATCTAATTTCTGCATACCATGTACTGCGATAGAAAGATAGTTCTGCACAATACAGTGACATTTTGGCAGATATTGATATACTGCAGTGTACAGGTCTCAGTTAAAAAATGGGCATGATAAGGTGTCTCTATCAGACTGTTAAATGTTGCTACCATGTCTCCTGAGCCTGAAAAAAAAATGTTGTAATATGAAATGTAGCAGCTTGAAAATGAATCAATGACCATTTGCTTTAGGCTTTTGGTCTGTAATCAAGCAAGGGTAAGAAGCATTCACCTTCATCTAAACTGGTTTCCAAAGGATTACCTAAAACCTAGTTATCTCTTGCTACGTCTGTTGCCACTTTACCCTAACTTTAATTTAAACAGGAGTTCAAAAAGAAAGCAGAAGGAGGGTGGCACATTTTCATTTCTGCGGTGAAATATAGAACACGAATCTGGCGGACTCAATTGCATTTCAGATCTACTGCAGTCTTTCTTGCAGTCTTTGTGAGTTCTGCATAATTATTTTTAATCCTCACTGCTGCTGACTCAGTACTTTGAAAGTATACAGAGAGTGAGAAAGAGCAAGAGAGCTGACCAGTCTCCCCTGCTAGTTTGTTCTCCATCCATACCTAAAAAATTTACAGGTGAATAATCTATATTTCAAAGGAAGATGACCTTTATTTAAATGGAATCTTTCTTTCAGTAACCGAAATGAGAAAGTGATTAAGATTTGGATTGATAGGCAAACTGTATTTTAGAAACAGATGCGCGTTAAAGGTCAGATACTGTGACAAGGAGGATTCTTGCTGTTTAAATATTTAAGTATTTTGTAAGAATCTTGGTTTATGCATGTTTAGTTCCCTATTTTTTGAAAAAAAGTTATAGAATAAATGTATTTGCAGGTTCATAAAGTTTCTCTTTCTCTGTTACCCAGAGTTCCATAAGATTAGCTAGATAGAACTCCTGTTACATTTGGACCTTGATTCTGCCTCCTCTATTCATTGATGTGCCATATACAGTAGGTCTGAAGCATGTTGCCCTCTCTCCTTGTCCATTATGCTATGTCCCTATTGTCCGCAGATGTGCTAGGTAAGCTGTATTGGGCCAACCCTTAGCCAGCAAGCTAAAATATTTCACAACATGTTTTGATGGCTCCTGCGACATTCTCAGATCCAAAAATTTCCAACTGCCTCCACAAGTCCTGAAGAATTCCTGTTTGCGGTTGTGCTCAGCTACCTGGCAAGTCAACTGCTGCCCCTTTTATGTCTTTTAATGAATTGGGGTATTTGTAAAGGATTTGGAAAGGAGAGATAGAGTTGGGTGTCATCCACATACTGGTGACACCAACCCTCTAAATTCTGCACAACCTCTCCCAGTAGCTTCATGTAGATGTTAAGCAGTTGAACAGGTGTCCCCCAGCACCACCCTCTGAGTCGAAGGACCACAACCACTGTAAAACAGTGCTGCCAAGTTCTGTCCTAGACAGATGGGCCAGAAGGACACCATGGTCAATGGTACTGAAAGCTGCTGAGAGGTCCAGCAGAACCAACATAGAGATACTCCCCCTGTCCAGTTCCCAGAGTAGATCATCCATCAAGGTGACCAAAGCATTCTCCATCCCTTAAACATCCTTGAAGCCAGACTGAAATGGATCTAGATATTTCATCTTATTCAGGAACTCTGAAGCTGAGAAGCCATGACCTCCTCTGGCACCTTGCCCATAAATGGAACATTAGAAATTGGAACATAACATTGTGGTAAAACTCAGGGAGGAATTTTTCAATAATACTCTTACTACTGCCTCCTTAAAGAATACTAGTATACTACCATGCTGTAAGGAGGCATTCACAACTTTCCCTATCTAATTGGCCTTTCTGGCAGCTTTTTATAAGCCAGGATAGACAAGGTTCCAGCAGACATGTGACAGCCTTCACTTCTCCAAGGGTCCTATCCATATCATCAAGTTGCAAAAACTGAAACTTACTCATTAAAAAAAGACAAGCAGGGTCCAAAGTTACATTCACAGAAGATGTATTAACTACAGTATCCATGTCAGAGTGAATCTGGGTAATTTGGCCTGCAAAGTATCATTTAGATTCTTCACAGCAGGCTACAGGGTGTTCTGCATTCTCTTCCTGTGGATCAGTATATAATAAGCCTTTGGCATCTTGAAACAGCTCTGTTGGAAAACTTTGCAAATGCAAATGTGGCAGGGAAGAATGATTTCTTTGCCACTGCTGCAATGCCTAGCCCATGACTGGTTGAATTCACTCTGTCATCATCACTTTAGTCTTCATCCCAGTCATTTCAGCAACACCAGCTCTCTAGTAAACCAGGGGTCCAACTTGGCTCTGTTTTTTTGGGAGGGGATACTCAGGAGCGATCATATCAATGGCCCTGGCCATTTCCCAGTTCCAGAGGTCAATCAGGGCTTTGAAAGATTGTCTGCCAAGGCAACAGAAAACTCCTCAAGAGCAGTTAAGAAACCATTTGGATCCATCAGCCTCCTAGGGCAGACTATCTAAATTGGTACCCCACCCCTGCAGAGGCTCTGAGTTCCAGTGAGTCTAAATCCCACCAGGTAATGGTATGTCCATGGTGATGCAACTGCAGAGAGTTCCCCATACCCAAATCACCAACATCTATCGAAGTACCGAAAATCAGGTCTAAAGCCCAGCATGAGTGGGGCCAGATACCATTTGGGAGAGACCCATCATTGTCATCACGGATATGAAGTCCTGAGCCACTCCTGACAATGCTGCCTTGGCATGGACATTGAAGTCACTCAAAGAAGAAGTTGCGGGGACTCCAACACCACATCCAAGACTAGCTCAGCTAACTAGTTGAGCAGTGCGGTAGAGAGTATACCAACAAAAACTCTATTTTGTCTCAGGCTCCCATTTTCAAGTATGCACATTTAAACCCAGAAAACTAGGAGATGTGAGACCTAGTAAGGATAATGGAATCACAATAGAGTACTGCAATTCCCCCTCCCAGACATCCAGATCTTACCTGCTACTGCACAGAAAACCCTGATGAACAAAACTGAGTGATATTAACAACTATAGCCTCATCCAACCAAGCCTCTGTAATGCAAGCCAGTCCAGCATGCTTATGCAGGAACAAGTACTGGATGGATGTTGTTTTCCCATGTATTGATCTGTCAGTTCACACCACCACTTTCAAACCAGAGGGCCTGATGTCAAGATTATACAAACTATTCCAAATTGGGGACATCATAGGTTAAACCAATATCCTCCTGCCTTTCCTTCTTACATAATGCTGTAGCTGCTGCATATCATAGCATTACTGTAGTTCATTTCTTTTAATTATATACATATATATTCCAGTAGAGAGGTGTAAGAAACCCGTGGTTACAGGAAGCGATTGATTTCAGTTATTTTTTTCCAAAGGGGGTGCTACCAAATATTAAGTTAAGGGTGCCAATAATTTTGGCCAGTGCATTTTTGGGTTTCTGTGTGGGATTGTATCAGATTTGACTTTTCTTCTCTGTTTTTGTGTTGTTCCAATACAAACCAAAGAAATTAACATGTAAGTACCAAAACATTTGCAATTGCAACACTTTTCTGAGAGAAGGATTGCATTTTCTGACAGAATTGCAAGGGTGCCAATATTTTTGGCCATGACTGTACATATAGACATACATAGTATACTATATCTACTATTTCTTCTTGCAAAGGTACTCAAGATGTCTTACAAATGGTTTAAACACACAAATAATGAAATAACTGCAAATATAAAAAATCATATTGTAAAAATTAGTTAAGTATATAATTATTAAAAAGCACAGCACATCTGACTAAAATGAGTTTAAAACAAACATTTTAAAAAGCCAAAAGAGCAATTCTCCCCTTATAATTTTTTTCCCTAGCAGCAGTTTGCATATTAAAAGCCTGTCTAAAAAGATAAATCTTTGCCTGCTGATTGCACAATTTGTGACTCTGTGAACTAGATATAACCCACAAACTATACCCAGTTGCCCAATACAAAGCATTATTAAAGGAATTGCTACTGGATATCCATCTTCGCTCCTTTTCCTTAGTGGATGGAATGCATGAATACAGGACTGTATGTTTCACTAAATGGAACACAGTTATGCTAATTATGGCCCATACTGGGTGGCTCATAATTCAAGAAGGCATAGGGCCTTGTCCCAGATCTCAACACACACAAACCCACAAATTCACGTTCTGCTATATCACAGTTGTAGGAAAAGAGAACAAAGATTTAGAGAACCAAACATCACACTGTACAAGAGACATTTTGACAGAAGAGGGTATTTAAGCTATACTCCTTGACTGTGCTTTTTGAATGGACTCTCTCACAGTGAGCTATAAAAAACAAAAACAAACAAACAGGAACTGTTACAAAGCAAAAATTATTAATAGAAAAATCTGTGAAAGTTCTATTATGTTGGACGTACACTGCCAGTGCTCAGAATGTTTATTTTCAGCTTCTTTTAGCACAGTGGCTAAGAAATCAAGGATTTGAACAATGGCTTCCTCAATAGGTAGCTGTCCCTGAGCAGCCACCCCACTCCATATAACAGAGCCATCACAAGGGTTTTTGGACTACAACTTCCATAATTCTCCATTCTACTGACAGGCAGACATCTTAGGCTTCTAGCTTTCTGTTCATAAAGAAAGTTCCCAGCAAGTACCAAGGCAGGAACAGGATGTTTGGTCACAGCTAGGCCTAACTAAACCTCAGAGCCTTCTAGTTCAGGTCTTTCTTCACACTGATTCATATTTAAGTACTGTATCTGTAATGTATCTGTCTGTCAGGTGGAAAATGGAGAATTATGGGATATGCAATACATAAACTCCAGAAATCTATCTCTAGACATCACTGGGATCTTAGAACTTGAGCAGAAATGCTTCACATGTTTTTGCTGTCTAAAATAATGCTATCAGAGTTTCCTAACAAGTTGTCAGTGGAGAATATGTATCAATATTGTCCTGCACTAATTAAAGTAAATTACAGTGCGATAATCTCATACCTGTGTTAACAAAAAATTGTCACTTTTTCTGTTATCTGTACCTTCATCTAATCTGTATATGTATAAAGATACAAATCAAGCATTGCATGTCAGTGTTTGAGGGAGTGGATTTTGATCTCCAAAACTTCAAATTGAAATGAAATTGGTAGTCTTTAAAGTAGTGCCATAGTTTGTTTGTTTTTCTTTTTTCTTTTCTTTAGCCAGCAGGAGAGAGGAATGGTCCAAAGTTACATCCACAGGACCTGTGTCAACTCTAGCATTCCATTCTGAGTGAATCTGAGCTCCTTTGTTGGCAAAGTGCCATGCATATGAACCACAGCAGACTGAGTGATCTGTATTCTTCTTGTTATGGGCAAGCATTGGATAGGCCTTTCTCCACACAAAAGAGCTATGTTTGACAACTCTGTGCCTGCCCAATTGCTAAAGGGCATTCTCAATTACATGAGATGTTAGTTTAGAACATACTGTGTTTTCTTCCATCATCACTCTAGTCCCAATTCCACTGTTTTCATAACCACTATATTCCTAGTAAACCAGGGGGCTAATCTGGCTCCATTCTTTTGGAATCTTACCTATGGACATTTCCACTGCTTTCACCATTTTCACACTCAGAACGTCAACAAGGACTTTGACAAGATCACTTTCTAAAGTTACAGCCCATCAGGGAACTTGCTGGACCATATACTTCCTGGGATGAAGCACCTCAATTTGCCTCAAGACCCTACAGAGACTTTGAGGTCCAGAGAGTCTAAACCTCACTATGAATTTTAGAGGCTCACTGTTAAAAACTAGCATTTGAAAGAAGGACGAAAAGATGAAAGAAAAGCAAAAGGCTGGAAAAAGGAACACATTTCCAAAAATGTCAGTTTTGAGAAAGGATTTTAAGGTAAAGTGAATATGAGTTTAAATGTGACATTGTGCATGAAAACAAAATTAAGCCTGTGTGGATTAAGACCAACCATGATTATGTCTAAAACAGGTTGCTCCTTTTCGGCACATTGTACTCCGCAGCCACTAATTCCTACTGTGCTGATGTGGCACTTGAAAGAGTCAGTGACCCTTATTAGATACAACACAGGTTACATGGACTCACACACAGGTGACTTCTTGTTATTGTTTCACATGCTTATTGTCACATATAAATGGAGCCAAAAGGTTGGTTTCAATGTGTTGCTTCAATAAATAAATACAGTGAGAGGTTTCAGAATTAAGTGCTGGCATACCCTGAGAAGGTCAACCTTGCTGTTATCAATAAGACATATATGTGTACTATTTAAAAATTATCAAAGGTTATTCAGAGGCTATCCTTAAAAAAAAGCTACATCCAAATGAGGTCATTTGGAGGTGTTATTAATTTCCTCATAGCTGCTTTAGCATTTCCCCCCTTAGTAATAATGTAACAGCCAAATTACTTTACCTCTGAAGTGTGATTATGAAGTACACAGCTAATTATTTAGTTTAACTATGGGCAATTTAATCCATTTGATTTCATCTCAGTGGTTGTCTTTCTCAGGCACATGGATATTATTAACATGTCTTATTGCTTTAGTTAAGAACTGAATTTAGAAATGATGGAACTTAAGAATGAGATAAAAATTGAAGATGTTTAGGTCACTAAAAAGTTTGGGGTCAACAATATCAGGTACCAATAGGACTCTAGAGCTGAATTAACAATACAGGACATTTTGCCAAAGATTGTCTAATAAAATAAATTGCTTCCATTTACCAGCAGAACTATTACCATTCCATAGAAGGCAAGGGAGGAGATCCTATTGCTTGTAAAGATCAGAGGTCAGGATTGCAAATTGTTCCTATTTTCTGTGTCACTTTCTATAACATTGAGAATTTTATGAGTCTCGACAGCTGTAGATTGGCTGCAATGGGTTGCAGAAATAAGTAAATACAGTGAGAGGGAATATAGAAGAGCAAAAGCACAAAGATCAATGTTTAGGCTGAGTGGAAATGTTATTTGCTTGCAAATAGTTTTGGCTTGGAATGGAAGGCATAGCTTACTCCTTTTATTTGGTGCAAATTGAACCTTAGGGGAGAAACAGTGTAACCTGCAAAATAATGAGAACACTTGCACATAAGTAGAAACAATCCAGTCAAGTAAACTGCTTTATCATTGTTTACCTAGTATTGTGGGAACAATATTGTAGACTATACTACATGCATTTTTGCTGTTCTTTACCACCTGTAGCAGAAATGCAGTGCTTGCATTCAACCCAGTTACAAACAATCTCCATGATAACTTAGGATGAAATAGAAGGGATGTTGCTAGAGATGGGCACAAATTTAAAAACAAATTGCAAAAATCATCAAAATTAGTGATTTGTCAATTCGTATTTGTATGACTCAGTATTCCCCAACAATAAAAAACAATGATTTTTTTGCAATTTTTATTTATTGATTTGTTGGACTATAGAACAGCCCCCCATGCATGTAGAAACATTAACATAACAGAGAAGCTTCCTCTGACCCTCTTCTACAATCCCTCCAAGTTTGGTGAAGATAGGGTTTCAGACCTCTGGGTTGTACACCCACAAAGGGGGCCCTCCAGGAAAGTCTCCTCCAGGCACCTAGAGACACAAAAAAATCACAGAGACACTTCCCCTGAATCTCCTATACATCCCCCGTATGTTTGGTGAAGATTGGGTTTTCTCCAGCCAGCTGCTAAAGGGCCCCTTCCTGGGGGGACCTGCTTTGCGGTTGTATAACTTGGATGTCTGAAACCTAATTTCCACTAAATTTGGAGGGATTGTAGAGGAGCATCAGGGAAAGCTTCTTTGTGATTTTTGGTTTTCCTGGGGGGAACCTTTCCAGGGGGGCCTCTTGGTGGGTGTATAACTTGGCCATTTGCTACCCAAACTTGCAGGGCTTGTAGAGGAGAGTCAGGGGAAGTGCCTCAGTAATTTTGCTCTCTCTAGGTTCCTGGGGGACTGTTTTATATAGTTTTAAAGGGGAAAAAAGAATTGACAAATAGATTTCTTATTTTGTCAGAAAATTTGTAAATTCATTATTCATGATTTGGCAACCTTGACAAATTATGAATTGAAATGAATCAATTTGTTGAATTCAACAAATGATTTTTTCCAATTCATGCCCATTTCTAAGTTTTGCATATAATAAAAATATATTATCAAATGGTACAAAGAAGCAATTGATAATATGGGTCTATGAAGTAATGACTACTGTACTTATACTTTATTTGGCATCAAGGTTGGTAGAATCTCATCTTAAAGATTCTAAAAAATTGTTATATAATTTAGTTATATGATTGCCATTTCTGGGCTATATGCTAAATGCCATTGAATCAGTGGGACTTACATAAATGTTGACTTAAAAGATTCCACTCATTCAGTGAGTTGACTTTATTTATAAGGCTAAAATCCTGTTGGGCAGGTTCCACTGTGCAATCAGAATGATATCATTGTAGGTAGCAGATTGACACTTGTTAAAGACTTCCTATTTCAGCTTTCGGGTGCACGTGACTATGTCTCATTGTGTGTGAAAATGAGCAACTGAATATATTTTAAAAAGTCTTTAATCAATGACAAGAGTGTCAACAAAAACGACTTCATTCCCATTGCACACATGGAGCTGCCCAACAAGATTTTGGTCATTTTGAATCAAAATGAGAGCACTTTTAAGTGGTTGTGGGTTTTGTTACTATGTCAGTACTCAAACCCACCAAGTTTGATGAAGTAAACATTTCTGTAAATGATTAAACTGATAATTTTTCCAGAGTATTGCAGCGTTGGCTTATACTTTGTTGTAGCAAAAACATCAGTCTTCTGGAAACATAATGATTCACAGTTTTGGGGAGGGTTGGCATAAGTTTTCATGGTGTGTAGCTCACTTCTTCAGATGCATGATACAGAATCAGTAGGCTTACCAACTTGGGCAGGACCCTTTTGATTTGTTTAGTGCCATGTTTGCTGTCACTTTTATGTTATTTCCCCCCCTAAAAGCTGCTGCTTCCTCTTCCTTAGATTGATTATTTAATCATGATTTTGGTAGGTACCTTGATGAATATAGAGATATGGGATTTTGGTGTGTCTTGAGGTCACCTTTGACTAATTTTTCTGGCCACTTTTGACTTGATGGGGCCACATCACCACATCAATTCCTCCTTTTTCCCCAAAACCAATTCTGAGGGAAAATATTGGCAACCTTACAGGTAAGGAGGTAAAGAGAGAAACTAAACCAGGTCCTTGGTCCTTGCTTTTGAGAAGCCTGTACCAGAGTATTGTAGAATGGTAGTTGGCAGTTTATTTTTGAGTCTTTCAAACTATGTCTAACCAAGAATTTGTCTTTTTCACAATAGTTGCATGGTGAATATTTCCATGCATGATGATCTGCAGGTCCCAGACCTAGTCAGTCATCCATCTTAGGTCTTACAGAGAGAGAGAGAGAGAATATCTGGATGCTCCCTCACATGCCTTTATTTTCCCATGCTTGCATCAAATTTTATTTGCCATTTTAATGCTCATCACTCCAATCTAGAGATCCTTTTTGAATTCTTCACAATCCACTGTTCTATTCACACCAATAACTGGAGTTACCTGCAAATCTGGCCACTTCAGTACTCATCCAGATTATTTTTGAGGACATTAAAAAGTAACAGACACAAAAAAGATCTCAGAAGGAGCACACTGTGTTCTTCCTTCAGTGAGCTAATGGACTAAGCTGATGCATATATTTGACTTCTTTAAGGTAAAAACCTGGCAAAGCCCCCCATCCAACCTCATTCCACCCCAGTGTGGTTCCTTTCTCTCCCTCTTTGTTTTACCTCATTTGCCATGAGGTTGCTTATCTGTACCTGGTTCCTAGATGTCTCCCATCCATGCACTTCTTTGGGCCATACAGTATCTTTACCTCAACAATGGTGGAATTATACTGTGCACATTCAGAAAGTTCTTTGAATTGTCATACTGTATATTTTTGGCATCACTCCTTAGGAAGGAATTTCAGCTGGCTCTTTTCTTGCTAATCCATAAAAAAATCAACTTGTAGTCTTGAAGCCTTTAGTGATCCATCACTGGCATATACCTAATCATTCTAAATTGACAGCAAAAGCCATAATAACTCAGCTTGTCATCCATTCCGTTACACATAGAAGTTATGCTACCTGAAAATAGAGAGGGGGAAAATGTGTCTTGCAAAAGATAAAAATAGCAGTAACATACCATGTAGCATTTTTTTAAAAAACACAAAACCCACAGTTAATTGCTTATTGTTTCCTGATCACAGCATAAAATTGGATGCAAAGATGAAAATGGGCCATTCTGGCTTTGTACTGTAATCAGTACTATAGGTGCGTATTGCAGGCTTTAAAGCTTTCTCTAATGAAAAAAAGTTAGATTAATCTTGGCATGAAGTATTCAATAATTTTCCCTGGCTTGGCAAAATGGATAAAAGAACAAAAAGAGGCTTGTCTTGTTGAGGCAAGGATATTTCTCTACCTTAATGTTTGCAAAGCTGAGCCTGTAACTATTGTCAGTCTTATTGCTGCTTATAAATATGAAAGCTGTAATTCCCTTTTAAACTGTTTAAAACAATATTCATGATTACACATCTAATTGTAAATTGCAGAGTGAAAAGCAGAAATATTATTTATATCACTAACACATACTCTTGATAAATAAATGTTTATTTTGAACAACAATGTGCTGATTGTTGGATACATCAAACCTCCAGTACAGAACGATTGCTGCCATGATCCATTTCACCCTGCACATTTTTATTTAAGAATGATCAGATGGCTGTCTAGACAAGGGACTAGATGAAGTCCTTGGGCTCCATGGGCACATTTTTCCTCTCCAGGACTGAACATAGGCTGCACTAGACCCCAAATTTCAGGGAAGTCTGGGAGGGGACTGCATTCTCCATGGCCTCAGGGCTCACAATTTGTCCACCCCAGTATTATGAAGTATTATGAAGTCACTGTTGATTGACCTGATAGCGAAGAGCAGCTTTGGTCCCTTCAGGCTTTATTAAAACACCTGTCATTCAGAATCTGATGCTTGTGGTTTTCCCTCCGGGTACCACAAAACAGAAAGCTACACATACAATTCAGTTAATAGTCTCAGAGGCCATACATTGAAAAAATGTGTAAACCACCTCAGATAATGGCGTCTGTCCTCAACCCTTGCCCATCATGGTTTTTGAAAGCTGCCAATGGGGTGTCTGAGCATTGGGCCACAAATATTACCAATGCTTCACTGAGGGTGGGTCACATACCCCCCCCAGGAGAGTGAAGGAAACCATCATATGGCCCATCCTAAAATGGTCCAATTTTGCCACTGATAACCTAAACAATTGTAGGCCTATTGCTAACATCCCTTTCATGGACAAGCTGATTGAGTCGGTGGTGGCATACCAGCTCCAGACATTTTTGGAGGAGGGGGGCTCCCTAGATCCATTCCAGTCTGGGTTCAGTCCATGTAATGGAACTGAAACTGCACTGGTTGCATTCCATGATGACCTTTTAAGAGAAGACAACGGGGGACAAATGACCCTGTTGGCACTCTTGGATCTCTCACAAGCTTTTGATACCATCAAATACAGTATCCTACCATCAAGCACAGACTGGTATAGCTAGGGATTGAAGGTCTGGTGTTAAGCTGGTTCCAGTCCTTCTTCAAGGATCACGTCATGAGTTCAGCCGAAGATCCAGAACCTGAGGGGTTAACTACAGCTGAGGAGAATGCTGAGTGATTAGGAGCATAGACAGCTGAATCACTATCAGACTCTCCTCCCCCAGTAGCCAGGGTAAGGGCTAGACTTTGGCAAAGACTTATGATGCAAAGGTCAGAAGATCACCTGAATGCTGCCCACAGAAACATCAGATTCAGCTAGCCCTGAGTATTGACAGAATGAAAGGCTTCCAGCATTTCAATGACTGTTTTACTATATAATCAGCTCCCAGACGTCTGGGAAGCTCATGGAAGCAACAAGTCAATTCCTCTGGCTCACATCCACACTCCTGCTCATCTTGGACCTTGTCTTCTGGACCCTCGGCTTTGGACTCTGACTTCTGACTATGGTTTGTGTTTTGGCTCTGGCATTTTGGTATCTGTTTTGCATCTAGTGGACTTCTGACACTGGAGTGGTGTATTGGACTTTTGCCTGTTAAAACCCCTGGGAACGTCACACATGTCCAGAGAGTACAGCTTGGGGAGGAATTGTCAACTCCATGGATTCTCAAGTACGGGTTGACCCATGGGTGGTTAATCTTCACAATGCTTTTTAACATCTGTGTTAAGTCACTGAGAGAGGGCATCCAGAGATTTGAAGTGTGCTGCCATCACACTGATGACACACAACTCTATTTCTCCTTTACATCTTCTGCAGTGCATGCTGTCCCGACACTTAAGTGCTGCCTGGAATAGACTAAAGCCTGAAAGCTGAGACTGAGGCTGAACCTGGATAAGATAGAGATCACCCAATCCACACAGGCTAAGTATGGTCTTCTGGGTTGCCACTCCAAGAGTCCAGAAAGACATGACATGAAATCAGAGTTTCTTGATTCTGGCACCATACCTATGGGATGGTCTCCTGGTGGAACTGTGCCTGGGCCCCTCCCTACTTGCCTTTAAGAGGAAGTTAAAAACTAGGTTGTTTCAAAAAGCGTTTAGGGGCATTCTTGGCTAAATGGTTTTTAAGATTTTGCTGCTATCTTGCTATTGTTTAGCAAGGAAGTGGCAAAATCTAGCTTATGCACCATTGTATTGGTTTGGTCTGTATGATGATGATGATGATGATGATGATGATGATGATGATGATGATGATGATGATGATGTTTCTACTTAATTTAATGTTTTGTCATATTATAATTCAGTGATTATCTCTTTGATGTCAACTGCCTAGAGTAGTGTCTAGCATTAATCAGACAGTATACAAGTTTTTCAAACCAATCAATCAATTCTTTTACATTCCAGGAAATGGCTTGCTTCAGGCAGCAGTATCAAAGTGCACACAAATAAATGAAGCCAATCATTGGTATCTACATGGTGCAGCCTTTAAAAAGTGCTAGGCCTAGGATTGGCAAAGGAGACATGTTTAATAAGTAAATGTCTTAGTCCAGGATTCATACAAGGTGTATCCTGGGCAGAGCTCTAAAGCAATTTGTGAATCTTGACCAGTCGTTCTCAAACTTGAGTCCTCAGATGTTCTTGGACTGCAAATCCCAGAAATCCTGGACAGTACAGCAAGTGGTGAAGGCTTCTGGGAATTGCAGTCCTAGAACATCTGGGAACTCCAGTTTGAGAATCACTGGCACAAATGTAGGGGGTAAATCAGTGCTTGTCTCATCCTTACATGGAGGGGGGGCACTACATTATTGTCATAATTTAAGATGATAGGGAGCTTCCTAGTAGAGGAGAATCTCATCCCAAAAATTTGGGGTGAGCCACACCCTTGGCACAGACCACAAGCTGCCCCTGCAACTTCCATGAAATTAATTTTCCTTCAGAAATAAATGAAGTATTTAGATTGCCACACCAGCATTAAGTTCTCTTGTTCTTTTTATTAGTGACTTGGCACACAGTGTCCATATAGTTTTTATCCTACAGCAATTAGAGATAAGGTCACCATAACTTTGTTAAAATCTGTAGTTGATGTTAATTGCTGGTGACATTTTATCAATGTTGAAAAAATGTTCTCCTTCTGAAGCCATATTTCTAATTTTGATTCTGCATTCTTTATTGATTTTAATCTGTATGTCTGAAAATACCTCCCAAGTGATAATCACTAAAATGCCATTTAGAAACATTTAAAGCCCAAGAGAGGGGTTTCCTTCAGACTCTATCAATACCACCTTTCTTGTTTGTAGTCACTCCTGCTTTCATTTCTGAAGCAAAATGGCAGAGTGCATGACCTTGAGGTACCCTTGAATTTGTTGAGGCACAGATCTAACAAACATGTTAGAATATCAATTTAAAAAACCCAAAATATTTAATGTATTAGACTCAGTAATTATCATGGAATGTACATTCTCTAGGTGAAGTATAAATGTAAAACAGATTAAAATGCAAGAAATACCCACATACAGTAAATAGCAGTAAAATCCTCCACTGTCTAAAAATCCAGCACATACAAAATATTAAAAACAGACAAAGCATTTTTCACATATTTATTTATTGATATACATTCATTTTGGGTTTCCAGTCAGCTGTGACTCTGCTCTGGGCTGTGGAACCAGAGTCCATTTTCTTCCTTAAAACAAAACAAACAAACACAAAAACAAATGACGCACACTCTTTTTTTCCTTTCAGTTTTTTTGGCTATTATGACTAACTCTCCTCCTGATTCCATATTAGCTAGAAGAGTGATGGACATCTGTCCCCAGGCAAGATGAGATGCCATTTTAGAGCTTGAAGAGAGGCTTAGCTCAAATATTTCAATGTTTCTAGTCCTCCAGAGATCTTTTCAAAGGGGTTCTAGTAAGAATAAAGTCCTGAAAGCCATTCTACACTACCCTAACTTTTGTTCTGGTATGGCTCACTTGCTGTATGGTAGGAAATCAGAACAGGCAGAATTTCATTAAATGATGAAAATCAAACATGGAAAACCTCTGAATGCCCTTTTATTTTAATTGTCCAGTGTTGCCTGACACATCCAGGCTTCAATGTTTGATTTTGGTGGGATTCCCTGAAGAAAACCCTAAAAGTAATGCAGAACTAAAACACTTTGGGCTATGCAGAACAGTACAAATGAGTTATTTACTATCATTCTCATGTTTTTCCTCATTAGTTTGTATCATTTCTTGTATGGTAGCCAAGAAGAATATTCCTGGTTTCAACAGACCTGATTACAAGCCAACAAGAAGGGTAACAAAACAAACAAAAAACAGATATACTGTACATTGTTTTCAGGCCTTAGCTTAGTATGTAACAAGTGGTTCCATATACATACATGGTAGTAAATCATTGCTTGGTAAGTGGCGGGGTATAAATCAAATAAATAAATTAATTAATATTTAACAAATGAAATTGATTTTTAAAAGGCCCATGTTGCTTATCCTTTGCTATGCTTTTCAGCCTTTCTGTGCTGCCACAGGTTTTCTATTCAGCTTTAAGAAGGGAAGTATTACCTTACCATCTGTCATCATTTACATGTGTATTCCAACATGGAAATAAATACATGCAAGCAATCAAAGGGTGAGATCAAGTAGTTGGTGACAACTAGAAGAGGGCCACTGAATCACTAGAGATTTGATGAGTTAATACCCATGTAAGTTCCATTGATTCAATGGGCATACTCTAGCTGTGAATTACTACTTGAGCGATGAGATAAGTTGTGCTATGAAGGCTTTCAACTGACACTCAGAAGATACACAAAAAGAGATTAGACATGAAGTAAAAAATGTATTTAATGCAAGATAAACAAGTTTGCTGAAGTGCAAGGTTTGAATACAGAATAGAAAATTTGATTGGATTATATCAGGGATGACAACAAGTAGCCCATGGGCCGCATGTACATCCCAACCATTTGTGGAAACTACCAAATGGAGATCTCTCAATGGGGTTGTGCAGCAAAACAAAGGGATGCTGTGAGTCCCACCACAAATTTTGTTGCTGAAAAAAATTGTATGGTACCAGGGGAGCACATAACCTGTTCCTCAGTGGAATCACATTTCCAGCAGGCTCTAAGGAAAGAGATTTTGTTGGAAGACAAGACACATAGTCCTTGCGGAACATGTTTCCCACTAGAAGTGTAGGTTTTGTGCGAATATCCAAAGATTGCATGAACAGATTACAAAGTTAGACATGATAGAGTGACAAAATTAGTGCACTGGTCATTATGCAAAAAACTAACTCGCCAGCCTCAAAAAATCCAGGTGTTCAAGGTGTCTATCAGTTTGGATCCAGAAATCTCGCAGAATCTTGACTTCCTTGTTTTCAAACACCTTCTCTACCTGACGTTCCCATGGGGTTTTGGAGATTGGCAAGCCAGGGGAATCACACTACCTGCTGACCAATCTGGGCTGGTAGTGGACTTTCTTGTACCCACCCTCCTCTGGACTGTGGACTGTGTGGCTATAGCAGCAACTTGGAGTGCCCAAGTAAGTCTGGGCCCCTGTTTTACCTGAAGATCGGCTTCCAGTACACTCAAATTCCTCACATGAATTCTAAATTTGCATATTGTTTAAATGTTCATGAGAACAAGTGTATAATATAGATTAGGCATCCTTCAGTCTTGAGAGACTATGGTACGAGTAACATGCTCTGAATAGAGGACTTGGAACAGTGTCTAGTGTGGCTAATTCGAGAGTGACAATCCCTTCCAAACTGAACACAATCTGTCCCCTGTCCAGCTCCTTGATTTTGCTGGTTTCGAGACTGCCTCTTTGCCTCAGCCTGCTGAACAAGGGTCTCTTCAAAATGGGAGAGGCCATGATGCACCACCTGCCTCCCAGCTGAATGTTCAGATGCCAAGGTTTCCCATATGCTGAGGTCCATTTCTAAGGCCTTCAGAGCCGACTTGCAGATGTCCTTGTATCGCAGCTGTGGCCTCCCTCTGGGGCAATTTCCCTGCACTAATTCTCCATACAGGAGATCCTTTGGAATCCAACCATCAGCCATTCTCATGACATGCCTGAGTCAACGTAGATGTCACTGTTTCAGTAATGTATACTAAAAATTCCAGCTTGTTCTAGGACTACTCTATTTGGAACTTTGTCCTGCCAGTTGATACCAAAAATGCGTTGGAGGCAACGCATATGGAACGTGTTCAGCTTCCTCTCCTGCTGTGCACAAAGGGTCCAGGACTTGCTGCAGTACAGGAGTGTGCTCAGGACACAGGCTCTATAGACCTGGATCTTGGTATATGCCATCAGCTTCTTATTAAGCCATACTCTCTTTGTGAGTCTAGAGAACATGGTAGCTGCTTTGCCAATGCATTTATCCAGCTCGACATCTAGGGAGAGAGTGTCAGTATATAGAATATACTACATAATTATGTTGTGAGGTTACAGATGACCATCTTTGTATGGTGGATTCTGGGAGTGACATTTTTAAACTTAACTCTGACACTGAATACACTGTGCCAGTAGATGATTTCTGAAGGACATCTATTAATAAGATTGACATTAATAATATGAATGATCTGGATACATTGCATGGAATAGTAATGCAGGTAAAATGTCCAGTGGGACCATGGCTGACAGGAATACTGCAAGTATATTTTAGTTCTTCCTCCTGCTGTTCTGTCTTCTAAGAAATGTTGTAGAATTTATTTCCACTTCTTTAAAATAAAAAAAAGTTCTGAACCAGTACTATAGAGCATGTTTACTGCATCAGATTCTTGACTTAGGGAATAGGGAAATGAATACTAATGTTCCCTTACTCCTTAACCCTGCTCCAAGGATAGTGGACAAAATCATATGCCTGTTAAAACTATTTCCAAAAGAGTGTATGAATATGAAGGAGCTGAGTTAAAATATTGGGATGAGAGGAGGGATCAGATGCAAATGTAGCAAATTAACTTTTTGAGCAGATTATGGTAAAAAGTCACGGTCACTACATAGGTCAGCTAGCTTCTTTTTAATGAGGGCTTACTGAGGAGAGGCAATGGAATCCTCATTTTGATTCTTCTTCTCTTTCCCCCATACTTTACATAAATGTTGTCTAGTTTCCTCCATTTCAGCATCTACATGCTTTTTTGTTTCTAGGGTTGTTAAATGCAGCTTTAAAACATCATTACTTTCTCAATCCCTTGAGTTGCTCCCTTAGGTATATAATTTGGGCCAAGGGAGGGTCAGGTTTCATGCAATCATATGTCATTCAAGCTGTTTCCAAAGCACTAAAGTGGAAGAGCTCATGAATACTGCATTGTTTTAATGACGTCTTAACTTTATCGGGCTGAAATCTCTACTTCCATTTACTGTTACAGTGGATTCTAAGTTCTTTTTATCATCCTTTTTATATATTTTTTTATTAACTAAAACATAAACATAAAATACACAAATCAAAATACAATTTAACTGTGTTCCCCACCACCATAGATGGGACCTCTTGCAATAATCTTCTTCCTCCATCTATATTCTTCCTCTTCTTTTATTGTTCTCTTCTCCAGAACTGCATTGATTCTTGATTTGGAGCATTCCCCTTTCCTCTTGTTAATACATATTCCAAGAATCTGCCCCATATTTCATAAAAAATATTCTTTTACAATTTTCCTTTTCTATCATCCTAAACATAGTCCCAAGGTACCTAGCCAACTATTATCAAGGGAGTGCAGTGGACAGGGATTGCACTTGGAAAATGGGGTTCAGATCTTTGATCAGCCATAATGCTTATATTGGAAAACATTATTTCTTCTTTTTACTATCTTCCAAGGTTGTTGAGAAGATTTTTTAAGCCATGTATCAATCAGAGTTGTTCAGGAGACCTACGAAAAGCAGGATAAACAGGTGAAAAAGAAGACAGATTTTTTTTCTGCCTTTAATAGTTGTATGTAAGAGGAAGTTTCAGCAGGTGTAAGTGTATTGAAATCTGCACTTAGTGCCATTTCCTCTTCTAAGTAACTATTACAGGTAAAGGATAAGACATCTTTTTCATATGAACATCCCATGCAGAGGAAACTTGTAGTCATGTCTGATGTGGGTGTACTCCCTGCACTGGAGCTACCTACAGGCTTTCTGGCAAAAAGAATATGCCTCCTGATGGTTAGGTAAGTGTTCTAGCTAGTGACTGAAGATGGTACTATCCATCCTGGCATGGGACGTTGTGCTCTCATATCTTCAAAGACTGGCTTTAAATGGCTGTGTTATCAGTCTTATTAGGAATGTTATAGGGTTGAACCTCATCAACTTCTGAATTTTGGTCTAGAAAGTTAATCTCAACATGGCAGGGAAGCCAGCTGAGGATTTTGTAACTTCAATGAGAAATGTTGCCTCTGATGTGAGAACAGAACAGCAAACACTTTTTAAGTAACTTATTCATTTTTTAGATCTTGTGCAACACAAAACAAATGCCTCTTCCCTTTGTATGTGTGCACATACACACAGCAAGCACAAAGTAATAGACTGGTTGATAATAAATACACAAACAACCCATCCAAAGTTTTTTTATTTGAAAGTTCATGCAAGAATTTAACATTTGTCACAATTCCAGAGAATGGAATTCTTGCAGAAAAACACAACAAGCAGTCCAGCAAATATGCAAAATCTTTCCAAGTCTATCAGTACAAAACCCCTTACATCTTGTATGAGAGTTGTCTTGTTTATTGGCCAAAGCTGAATGAATCCATGGTTTACATCCCTAAATTAAAGTAGTGATGAATTATAATTGCTGTTCTATGCTTTCAGAGACCACTCATGTTTAATATCTATAGAGCAGAGAGGTACAAAATGGTCATATTAGGAAAAGATGTATCTGTTCAATTTAAGTAGTGTAAATGCGGTAAAAAACATTTCAGGTTGTTTTGAAGACTTTATTGCAATATAAGATAAAAAGGGCAACATTTCAAATGTGAGAGGCAGAAAAAATGACAGATTCTCCCTACCTTAAACTGGATTTTTTAAATGTGCACATAAAACATTTTTTTTGCTAATTTTAGCAGAGGTAATCTCTGTTCAGTTTTAAAAAGCAATAGTTCAGAGAAAGCTAATCTGATCAAAAGAAGCTTCTCACTGACTTTCAGACTACTGTGGTACAAATTGCTATCTCTTAACTTGATCCTGAAATCATTTCACATGCAGAACTCTTCACGAAGTCAATATTGTTTTAAGCATGAGAAAGAGTTGAAAGGCCAGGTTCGTAAGGTCTCTGTCAAAGCCAACTGTTAAACCTCCAAAAGGGATGTGACACCTCAGCCTGTTTCTAATTGAGCTATTGTGGTAGAATATTAATTAACTCTTCTTCTGTTTTAACAGGGATAGCTTTTGTACTCGGGCTAATTGAAAGAAAGCCTGGATATGGATATGAGTATTATTTTAATACTCAGCACTTTGTTTTCAAAACGGGTGTACATAGCTAGGGCCAAAATATAGGCTTTGAATGTCAAAGATACTACCATTTCTGACCTAGATTTGAAGGTTTCAAAGATCACTTATAGCAGATGGTAGTCAGAAGAGACAAACTTTTGGCACAGTATAGCAATCCTTTAGAAGACAGCAGGGTAAAAGGAAGAGTAACTTCCTATGCTCTTCTGAACTGTGAGGAGATATGTATTAGATACCCCTTATGGCCCCACTCTGCTAGTTCAGAATCATAAACCAGAGCAGGTAAATCACAGTTAACACATCCCTTACAGATGCCCCCCCCCCAAACTTCTCTCTGGAAAATGTCCAACGGAGAAAAGTCCACCTCCTTTGAAGTAATGCATTCCATTGTCAAACAGCTCTTAATACGCTCCTTTTTCAAATTTCTCTTATTGTTCAGTGGAAATTTCAATGTTGGGGAAAACAAGTATGCTAGGTCTAGGATCAGTGTATGCTTTGATTCTTTCTGTGGGTATGTCAGTGAAATGAAGGATATTTCACTCCAGCAGGGTCTTTCAATCCAGCAGATCCAAGTAAGCCCCCCAGTCTTCTGCCCAGCATGCAAACATAACAGTATAGAAAAAAAAGGGAATCGTCCTGCATCTGCTGAAATGAAATCTACAGCTGATACCAACATTTTGGATTGTAGGTGGGTCACAGACCTGTGCCATCAACAAGTTTCTTTTCTGAAGACGAAGACTGACTGGGCAACAGCGCCTGGCTGAGCTTTGCCCGCACACTGGAGGTCAAGCAATAATTGATGGCATAGAGTTCCACCCATCATCCCCGGTAAGAGCTCTTTATTTTCTCAATTTGGAAATGTGCCCCCCATTCCATTCAGATATATTCAAAGATGTACAAATACTTTAAAATATTTGGATACAAACTGAATCTGTTAGGCTAAAAATCAGCTTGAAGCAAATTGATTGTGACTTGTAAAAAAAAATAATTTGGAATGAACCACAGCAGATGGTATTTGTACATCCCCACAAATAATGCAAATTGAAGAAAATGCCAATGGCTGCTGATTTCTGACACAATATTTCAATGATAAGAAGCATCAGTGTGAATGTTTGTGTCTTTTAAAATCATCTACAAGCCATTCTGTGCAGTACAAATCATCTGCATGATTTAAAGAAATTGTGATTCTTATCTCCTCATCACTTGGAAGGAAGAAATGACTTGAATCTTGAAATTTGTTTATTAGGATCAAATGGCAACACCATAAATCAACATGAAGGAAAAAATTCAATATCCTTTACATCCTTAACTTCCGCGCTACTGACAAGTGTCACTGGAATGGTGAAAGCAGTAAAGAAAATGAAAGTAATGGAGTTTTCCACCAATACAACAGGGAAGCCTCATCCTCTGCCTGAAAAACTCTCTTTCTGGTTTGCAACATCCAAAGAGATTCATAGCCACCCTTTAAGGTGTGTAACATCACTCCAAAGCCTTACAAGTTTCTGTGAAATTTCATTCCACTTAAAAAGCTATTGCTAAACCAGGATTTAATGGTGCCTACGGACTTTTCTTTTAATCCTATTCTTTTTTATCTGTCCATGGCACTTGACATAGTCAACCATCATTTTCTTCATGCACCTGGCTTTCATAATGCATGTCCTCCAGAGAATGGAAAAGTTACTTTTTTACTACAACTCTTAGCAACTCCCCTTGGGGAGATGCTAGCCCGAAAAGTAATGTTTTCCAGCTGTGCGTAATAACTCACAGCTGGATTATTTGATCACAGAAGATTATTTGATCTTCTGTTTTTCATATAGTTCTGAAAGCTGTGGCAAGCTACTGTATGTATGCATGACATAAGGGGGGGTGAGGTGGGGACCAACCATGGATTTTTAAACAAATAAAATAAAGGAGAATTATTCATAACGCATTGGTTGTATTAACAGGATGGCCAGGCCATTTGGAATTTTAAACTCCAAAAATTAATTTCCTAAGCACTGTTTTGAAAGTAGGAATAATCTCTGTGTCAGTTTCACTGACATTTCTCTGAATTTTACTCACAATTCCTTGAAAAACAGTATTTTTTACTTCCTGCATGGAAATTCATGCATATATTGATATGTACCATTCTGAATGTTTGCATATATTACACAGTTTTCCTAAAGCAAAACTTATTGTTGCTTATTTTGTCATTGACTACAATGGGTTTTTGAGGTTTTAAATAGAAAACTCTCCTGGCATCCAAAGTTTATTTATTTATTTAAAATATTTTAACCTCATCTTTCTTATTTATTTATTTATTTATTTATTTATTTATTTATTTATTTATTTATTTATTTATTTATTTATTTATTTATTTATTTATTTATTTATACCCCGCCTATCTGGACCAGTGGACCACTCTAGGCAGCTTATTAAGAAAGACCGAAGGTGGCTTATTACATTCTTTATCTTCAGGAAGCTGCTGTGGGCCATCTGTTTTCTGATTTTCACTGTTTGTCTGTGATTCCTCTGTTGAGGAAGTGTTTGAAAGGCTATCATACAGAGGAGGGGCAAGATATGTTCTCAATAATCCCAGAGTGATGCAACAATGGACTCAAGTTAAAGGAAGCCAGATTTCAGTTGACTATCAGGAAAAACTTCCTAACTGTTAGAGCAGTATGACAGTGGAACCAGTTACCTCAGGTTTTGGTGAGTGCTCCAACACTGGTGTCATTCAAGAAAAACTTAGATAATCACCTGGCAGATATGCTTTGACTGTATTCCTGCATTGAGCAGGGGATTGGACTTGATGGCCTTGTAAGCCCCTTCCAACTTCACCTTTCTATGATTCTATGACCACTATGTAATATGATCATATTATTGGGCTTCAAATGTCTTTTCTTCTTCTCTTAATTTAAGTTCACAATTTTGCTTCTCATCTTATTCTATCTCATCAGTCTGATAAAGTGTGCTGCCGCTTTTCTTCATGAAAGATTCCTGCCTTTTCATATTTTTCTTCCTTCCTACCTTCCTTGATCTCATACTACTTATTCTGACCTTCTGCAACCTTTTCCAAGTACTTATATTGTTTTGTTTTTGCTTTGAACCCAGGAGGTGCACATCTTCCTTACTTGTTAACACACAGATTTGTACTCTCAGGAGCCTCTGAGAATGGCTAATCCACATTGTGGAGAAGTCAGGAAAATATCCACTTTCCAGGTGGCAGATACAGAGTGGCACAAAAAGCTGTATGTTGGGATCTGAATTTCTGACTAGAATTAAATGGGCACAAAACTAATCAGCTGTCAGAATATCTGAGCATTACTGAATGGAACTTTTCCATTCATCTCTGATTACAACCTAGGTCAAGACAAATCAGACTCTAACAATCTTTTGATTGAAATATGAATGCTGGACATGAGAGGCCAATAGTAATTATTTTCCTAAGTTTGGGATATAAGATTTCACTAATCATTTCATATGATGTAATTTGTGCACATGAGAATGCTTGCTGCAAATGATCTGTTTAAACATTTGCATTCACTAAATGGATCTACCTGTCTTCTGTGCCCCTTCTCTTCCATCGACAAATTACAGTGGGAATGCATATTTTCTCAACTACTAAAAATGTTGAAAAAGTATGACCTATGGGATTCAGTGTATTAATAGTCCTAGGAAATGGGCCAAGTATGTCAAAATAAGGTTGTAGTTTTGAGAACATATTAAGTCTAATGATCATTAGTTTTGAAACATTAGAATCATAAGGGAACACTCCTGGAAGCCACACAAAGTTTCTGATGTTGCAAATCTAACTTCAAGTGGTTGTAAAATGCCCTAAGGAGGCTAATTAGAATTATAGATGGGAAAATATTCTGACAGCAATTTTGTTAATGCCTGTGTAGATATATAATTTGCTTCTTTGTCTGGGAATGCCTTAATTTTCCACCCCACACACTTCATTCCATACCCTCGTTTATTTCAGTTCACACCACAATGCAACACCTGCAACACAAAGGTATTCTAAGTGGTGGTATCAAAGGGCACTGAAAAGCTCAAAGCCCCATTTAACTCTACCCCCTCTCATCTCACACTGTGAATCAGTAAATATGGACCAGAATAGGTGAAAATTATTTGCCACCCCATCCGGAACAATGACATGAGACAAAGAGTTGGGTTAAATCAGGGCCATGCTTTATTAAACTATAACAAAGAAGAGGGGGCTGCTGTAGTGCGGAAAAGAATAACTAAGTCTCACTGGACCCTTTACCAATATGGGTGAGTCCTCTGCCCCAAACCTGCATGCTCCCCTAGACAACACAACCCCTGCCAGCTTGGCACTGACCTCACCCGGGCCTCAAGCTGCCATATATTTGGTGGCCCTTGCTCCATGTGAGGCCCCAGCGCATCCTCCCCTGCATGCTGTAATCTCACAATCTGCAGCGCTGGGAGGTTGGATGAGCTACAACCTTACTATGCTCTTACTAGTAAATCCCCTTCATGGATTGCTGCCTTGTTGTGGTGAAGGGGCTTGAGTAATTCAGAGAAGCTATGGGCTATGCCGTGCAGGGACACCCAAGATGGGCAGGTCATAGTGGAGAGTTCCGACTAAACGCAATCCACCTGGAGTAGGAATTGGCAATGCCACTCCAGTATCTTTGCCAAAAATACCCCATGAACAGAAACAAAAGGCTAAAAGATATGATGCTGGAAGATGGGCCCCTCAGGTCAAAAGGCGTCCAACATGCTACTGAGGAAGAGCAGAGGACAAGTACAAGTAGCTCCAGAGCTAATGAAGTGGTTGGGCCAAAGCCGAAAGGACGCTCAGCTGTGGATGTGCCTGGAAGTGAAAGGAAAGTCTGATGCTGCAAGGAAAAATACTGCATAGGAACCTGGAATGTAAGATCTATGAACCTTGGTAAGCTGGATGTAGTCAAACAGGAGATGACAAGAATAAACATTGACATCCTAGGAACCAGTGAACTGAAATGGACAGGAATGGGCGAATACAATTCAGATGATTATCATATTTACTATTGTGAGCAAGAAGCCTGTAGAAGGAATGGAGTAGCCCCCATAGTCAACAAAAGAGTGGGGAAAGTTGTACTGGGATAGTATCTCAAAAATGAGAGAAAGATGTCAATATGAATCCAAGGCAGACCTTTCAACATCACAATAATTCAAGTTTATGCACCAACCACCAATGCTGAGGAGACTGAAATTGGCCAGTTCTATGAAGAATTGCAACACCTTCTAGAACTGACACCAAAGAAAGATGTTCTTCTCATTCTAGGGGATTGGAATGCTAAAGTAGGGAGTCAAGAGATAAAAGGAAGAACAGGTAAGTTTGGCCTTGAAGTTCAAAACGAAGCAGGGCAAAGGCTAATAGAGTTTTGTCAAGAGAACAAGCTGGTCATCACAAACACTCTTTTCCAACAACAGAAGAGGCCACTTATTATCAGATTGATAATATTCTCTGCAGCCAAATATGAAGAAGCTCTATACAGTCAGCAAAAACAAGACATGGAGCTGATTGTGGCTCTGATCATCAGCTTCTCATAGCAAAATTCAAGCTTATACTGAAGAGAGTAGGAAAAACCACTGGGCTAGTCAGGTATAATCTAAACCAAATCCCTTATGAATACACAGTGGAAGTGAAGAACAGATTTAAGGAACTCGATTTGGTGGACAGAGTGCCTGAAGAACTTTGGAGTCGGACATGACTAAACGACTAAACAAGCTCTTACTAGGACTCACCAATCCAACTTCTTTCTGCACTACTCGCCACAGCAAAGGGACTAGCATGACTAAGCACTTGCCCGCCCAAACTATTAATAACTGGATGCAGGCCCCTCTGAATATCCTGAATGAAAAACTCCAATCCCTGGTTTGAAAGATGTACTCCATTGTGCCTGTAAAGCTCCAGCCTATTCAAGCGAATGTCATGGTGCCCAATAACTATACCAATACCCCTTTTGACAGCCCGGCAAACTTCCTGGTTAATGCTTCTGCCGCCTGTATTAATACACTGCAGTGGGCAATCTGCACTCTAGGGATTATTGTGGACCACAGAATGATCACTGAAGGGTGCTCAGTTTTCAACAAACACAAAATGTATAATATCTATTACTAATGACTTTCTGCTATGCTTAGCTAAGTCGTTACTGCCAAGATGAACAACCAATGCATTGGGGGGACAGCTATGAGGACCATGAAGCACTGCTTGTAGGAATGCATCCCACAGCATACCCCTCTTGCCAGACCACTCCAGTTGGGCTGAGGCTGATTTCACAGCATGGCGCGCTGCCCAGAAGATAAAACTATGACCAAAAATCAAGATGCGGAGTCACTGCTTCAAAACCTCTGAACCTGACACAAAGGAAACAAGGCCAGCAACAAACCTAAACCAAAGGGAGAACACAGGCATAGTGCCTGTAACAGCCAGAATTCCAGTGTCCTAACCTTTTAATGTCTTCAGAACCATAACCAAGTGTTGCAGTTGTCGAGGCTGCTCCTATCCTAAATGAATGTGTGCCAAAGCGTAGCCCCACTACATCAGATTGGTGTAGCGCCTTGTCAGTCAATTTCCAAAATTGGTATTTGGTTGACAGTGACCCATTACTATGCACAAAGAAATAGCCTGGATGATGACCCCTGAAAGTCAAGTATGCTATTGTGGCAAGGATAGGACATATGTTGTTTATAGAACACCTGCCCAGCACGATATGCACTCCTTTTCCTCTCTGATTAGCCTTTGACCGGCCTATGTGTATGAAGAGGGTATTATTCTCCAGAAAGATGTCCTGTCTCTGCAAGGCCAACAGTGATGCATCCTACTTGCTTATGGCAACTGCCTCACTTATTCTGAGGGCTCCAAAGAATGTTACTGAAGATGCGGCCTTCAACAGGGCTGCCTCGTAAGCATTCAAGCATATGTTATCCCAGTGTTGGCTAAGCTTTTCCAGTATGGTGGATGTTAGGGGATGTCTAGTGTCAGGTGTTCTCATTTTTTTCCTTAGACCACCCTTCTAACAACTTCCAAATAGAATAGTCTGAGGTGAAATCTTGGTAACCCCGTGTCTTAGCATAAAATGCTAAGGCCGCTAATTTGCCCTGAATTGAACTAGTGGACAATCCTCCCCTGTTCAAGAAGGCCATATATTGTTGGATATGGTTGACTGGAGCTGGCCATATTTGATCCAAGCCTATATCTCCTCTAAATTTCCTGGAATTCTCTACTACCCTTTGCACATCCATGGGGCCAGAGCCAAACCTATCACACAGTCAGCGTCTTCCCTCCAATTTGCCAAACCTCTGGTGGCAGTAACTCTGGGTGCTTGGTGGCTCCCGGTGCCAATTCCTTGAACTGGTTGATCTGTCGACGGGACAGGGCATCAGCTATACTGTTGTCTGCACCAGGAATATGCCTAGGATGCACAGCAATGTTAATCTGCAAAGCTCTCAGCATGAATGCCCTAACTAAACACATTGCTCTTTCAGAGTGAGAAGTTACCTAACTATGTGCACAACTGCTAGGTTGTCACACCAAAAACAGATAACAGAGTTTGCCCATTCCCTGGACCATAACCACAAGGCACCCAAAATGGGAAAAAACTCTAGGAAAGTAAGGTCGTGGGAGATGTCAGACTGCAGCCATTTATCTAGCCATGTGCCTACACGCCACCACCCTCTGAAGTAGATTCCATAACCCATGGATCCTGCCACATCCGTATGCACCTGCAAAGCATCCCCCAAGTTTATCTCTGATTTCCAAAATGAAATACCATTTAAACCATCCAGAAATTGGAGCCACATCTGCAGGTTTTGTCTCATACTGACTGCCATTCTTGTCTGATGAAATGGTCGTCTGAGGCCACTCATTGCCGCACAGTCATCGCAGAAAAGGTCTGCCTGGCACAATCACCTGCCATGCAAAATTCAAATGACCTACCAGTTCCTGCAACTCCTTAAGGGAGACTTTCCTTTTCTTTACTAACTCTCTAAGCCTTTGCTGTAAGACTTTCAATTTGGAATCAGGTAGCCCACAAGCCTGTAGCTGTGTATTTAATTCAGTCCCTAAGAAGGTCAACATAGTGGACAGACCTTCCATTTTTTCCTCAGCTAACTGTAGCACTAACTCTTTTGTCATGTTCTGGAATGTTTCTAGGATTAATTTACATGTCTCTGACCCCTGCTCACAGCAAAAAAAGATAATCATCTAAAAATGAGTGGTGCTGCAATGCCCTGCTCTGCGTCTAAGGTTCCCCTCAAAAAATGAGCTGAAACACTCAAAAGCAGTGCAGAATATGGAGCAGCCCATGGGTAAAGCCCTATTTATATAAAAAGCCCCTTGGAAATGAAAACCTAATCAAAATCCTCAGGATGCACAGGGAGGAGACAAAACACTGACTTAATGTCGCATTTGGCCATCTCCGCCCCGAAACCACAAGATCTGACCATGCGCACCGCAGTGTCAAAAGGATTGTAGCATACTGAGCACAGCTCCTGTGGAACAGCGTCATTAACCGAGTCACCCTCCAGGTACAACAAATGGTGAATAAGTCTGTATTCACCTTTGGCTTTCTTGGGGACAATCCCTGGGGGGGGGGAGACCTGCAAATGTGGCAATGGGGGGTCCTGAAAGGGGCCAAGGACTTGACCCTCTTTGACTTCCTTACTTATCTTCTCCTTAACTATGTCCTCCATGCCTTGTACTGATTTCAAATTTTGTGCAAAGCTTAATGCTGTAGTTATTAATAGATTAAATACCAATTATAAACAACAATTATGCACTGAGCATTGAATAAGTCACACCCCCCCCACAAATTCCCCCAAGTATTTGTTTATGCTACAAGAGGGAAATAAGACTGTAATTAATTGAACTCAAACAAATCTCAAATAAATCTAGCCTTAAATTAAGCCAACAGCCATTGGCTTGCTTAGGCTGCTAGTTGCAGTGTGGCAAAAGCTGCCCCTTTGAAAGCCCCTAGAAGACAGCAAGCCGACAGTTAATTAACAAAATTGACTATACTGGGACAGCCGCAACCCCAAATCTGCTGTCCACGAAGGCAGTAAATTAAAGTGTGTCACCATCGGATCCAAAGCTGAGGCCAAACCAGGGGCAGGGATTTCTTTAAAACAAACCTGCCCCTGCCCCCACCCTCCCAGAGCACTCACGATGGCCAATTGTCTTGCTCTATTCCAGAGGGTGCGGCAAAGAGCCCAGCGCTGCAAAGGGATCTCGCCAGCGAAGCAACCATGTTTAAAAAGCATTTTATTGGCCAAAAAATGTATATTTTCAAGAAGTGCCAATGCAAGAAATTTATTTTCCATCCCTAAAAGAGAAGGGGTGTTAAATGCCACACATTGACTTCCCTACATCTAAAAGCTTCTCTGTGTTTGTTGTCCAACCAGATTAAAGGAACATTGTCAAAAGATGTGGCAGTAATGATTTTCTCTACTGCCTATTACATTTGTTCCTACATTTACACAAAAAAGATGGCCTCTGATCAAAACCATGTCCCTACATCAAATAACCCCAAGAGGCTATTCTGTTAGCACTGTATCATGTTTTAAATGAACTACTAAAGGAATGAAAATGTGCTCTCTGTGTTACGGTCTTTATTTCATTTCTCTCTATGATGTCTTCATTTGCTGCCTCAGAGTACTCCTGGGACAACCAAGAAAAGTGGGCAGAAAGCTGCTTGCCTGGTTCAGTGCAGCTACTAGCTTGGGATTCAAAGCAATCTTGAAAGGGGGCTTCTCCATTTCTAATGTCTGTGTTTGCTCCTGCCTCTGAGTGCACTGATTTATAATAAACTTTTCATGGCTTGCATTTGGAGAGTGGCTGTGGTGGGATAGTGACCAGGTCTTATCAACTATTATTATATCTCCATTCCAAGTTATGGCAGTACCATCACAGGAAACTAAAGAAATCAATTTTAGATCTCAGCAGGTATTAGTCTATTCACTGCAGAAAAATGATTTCCCAGTTGAAGAATCTGACCTGCTTTAATATTTTGATGCTGGACACAGATTTCTGAGAAAGATGTCTAATGGAAGAAGAGTTGGGACACCTTCTATCTGACATGTATAACAAGAGAATTATAATGAGGAGCAACAGAGTTTTATGATGATCCTTCACATTATCTATCATTCTGGATGATGGGCTGGCTGGGAAGACTTTAACCAGAAGCCATGTAAATCAGTACCTGATCATGGTGGCTTTCTCACATTGCCCCAGACTGTGTAAAATGGATAGGCTGAATGAACTCAGTGAGTTGCTTGGGGATGTGCTGTGCTTCCATTCCACATCTGCTAAGTTCCTTTGACTTCCTAGTAGAAGACTTGGCAGGCGGATTGATTCTCTTTCCTTTCAAATCTTGTCACACAAATCAATGCTCAAGGAGCTGAGAAAGCAGGCCAGGAACCATCTCCCTTTCCAGTTCTTTGTGCCACAGTTAAATTTGCAAATCAGGGTGAAAACAGCTAACTTTGAGGGGCCTATCAGGAAACATGACATGGGGCATAAGAACTTAGCTATTATTCAACTTTTGTTTGAATGACTCAATCAGTTGGTATTATTGTCATGTATTTCTTATTTTTCAGCATTGCTGGTGCATCTGAGCACGACAAAAGTCAAACCTAAACATTAGAAGCCAAATCTTCAACACTGATGGGCAAGGTGACAAGTTCACAATACTAAAGATTTTGGAATGTCAGGAAGCAAATTAGCAGTTGTTGGCAATTGTTTTAAATTCATAACCAAGAATTTTGAAGTGACTCCAGTTGCTGAAATTAGTAAAGGGAAGAGGATGACCTGATCATGCTTCCATATCCGTAACATTTCTTGCCTTGATATTTTCTATTTTGCAATTTTCATACTTTTGGATTTGCTCGTTGATGGAACTCCAGTTCTATAAGGTATGTTTTTCTTTGTTCTTTATCCAGAAGTATAATACCCAGCTAATCAAAATAAACTGTTCTACTAGTGACAAATCACCAGTACAATACAGCATTTTCATTTTCTAATCTTGGAATTGGATAGAATTTATAATATGGAGGAGAAATGTAAATAATTCATATGATTCAGCACACATCACCTGAAATCCAATAACAATTTGCAACTAGAGGAAGCCTATTGAATCAGTGGGGATCTGGTGAATTAATACTTTGTAAGTTGCATTGATTCACTGAGTTTGCTGTAGTTATGACTTATTACTGAATTTTCCCCAGTATTTTTTTAGCTAAATATTAAAACATGTGTATTCTATACAGTATTTTGGTGTATTCAATAAAGCTTTGAGTTAAAAAAAACACCTCAGCATCCTAAAGTCCTCTAGAAACCATTTTCTATTAAAAGAAATGATAGTCTTAGAAAGAGCATAGATGGTAAATCCTTTGAGTTTTTCCCCAGAATAAGCTCTGTGACATCTGAATTCCATCCACTTACAACAAATTCAACCTAATGAGTGAGTTTTGTTATAGGTGTTTAAGTCAACCTTATTAATGGTCTATACTGTACTGCTGTTTCTCAGAATATCTCCTGCTTGTTAAGAAGAAAAAGGATGACTCTCCAGAGAATTAAGAGGATGGGATGCTCCTTGGTGAGTGAAGGAAACCTTAATCTGTCCCATTATTAAATGACCTAACTTGGCATTGGACAACCTCGACAGCTATAAACCCATTACCAATATTCCCTTTATGCGCAAGGTAATTGAGCAGGTAGTGGCGGGGCAGCTCTAGCAGTACTTGGAAGATGAGAACTGCCTTGATCCATTCCAGTCTGGGTTTACGCCATGATGGGATACTGAGGCTGCACTGGTGGCACTGCACCATGACCTTTTAAGGGAGACCGATAAGAGAGGATCTTCCATGCTGGTGCTCCTTGATCTTTCAGCGACTTTTGATACTGTTGACCACAGTATCCTCTTGAACAGGGCCTCGGGGATTGGGGGACTGGCTCTTATCTGGTTCTAGCTCTGAAAGTAAAAGTCTGTGATCAATGTCTAGAAATAATGGCAAGCAGATAAGAATGGGAGTGGGCAATGTGTTTAGTCGTTTAGTCATGTCCGACTCTTCGTGACCCCATGGACCAGAGCACGCCAGGCCCTCCTGTCTTCTACTGCCTCCCGGAGTTGTGTCAGGTTCATGTTGGTTGCTTCGCAGACACTGTCCAGCCATCTCATCCTCGGTCGTCCCCTTCTCCTCTTGCCATCACACCTTCCTAACATCAAGGTTTTTTCCAAGGACTCTTTTCTTCTCATGAGATGGCCAAAGTACTGGAGCCTCAGCTTCAGGATCTGTCCTTCCAGTGAGCACTCAGGGTTGATTTCCTTTAGAACTGATAGGTTTGTTCTCCTTGCAGTCCAGGGGATTCTCAAGAGCCTCCTCCAGCACCACAATTCAAAGGCATCAATTCTTCGGCGGTCAGCTTTCTTTATGGTCCAGCTCTCACTTCCATACATCACGACAGGAAAAACCATAGCTTTGACTATTCGGACTTTTGTTGGCAAGGTGATGTCTCTGCTTTTCAAGATGCTGTCAAGATTTGTCATCGCTTTCCTCCCAAGAAGAAGGTGTCTTTTAATTTCAGGGCTGCTGTCTCCATCTGCAGTGATCATGGAGCCCAGGAAGATAAAATTTGACACTGCCTCCATATCTTCCCCTTCTATTTCCCAGGAGGTGATGGGACCAGTGGCCATGATCTTAGTTTTTTTGATGTTGAGTTTCAGACCGTTTTTTTGCACTCTCCTCTTTCACTCTCATTACAAGGTTCTTTAATTCCTCCTCACTTTCTGCCATCAGAGTGGTATCATCTGCATATCGGAGGTTGTTGATATTTCTTCCGGCAATCTTAATTCCGGCTTGGGTTTCTTCCAGTCCAGCCTTCCGCATGATGTATTCTGCATATAAGTTAAATAAGCTGGGGGACAATATACAGCCTTGCCGTACTCCTTTCCCAATTTTGAACCACTCAGTTGTTCCATGACCAGTTCTAACTGTTGCTTCCTGTCCCGCATATAGGTTTCTCAGGAGACAGATAAAGTGGTCAGGCACTCCCATTTCTTTAAGAACTTGCCATAGTTTGCTGTGGTCCACACAGTCAAAGGCTTTCGCATAGTCAATGAAACAGAAGTAGATATTTTTCTGGAACTCTCTGGCTTTCTCCATAATCCAGCGCAAGTTAGCAATTTGGTCTCGAGTTCCTCTGCCTCTTCGGAATCAGCTCGTACTTCTGGGAGTTCTCGGTCCACATACTGCTGAAGCCTACCTTGCAGGATTTTGAGCATAACCTTGCTAGCGTGTGAAATGAGTGCAATTGTACGGTAGTTGGAGCATTCTTTGGCACTGCCTTTCTTTGGGATTGGGATGTAGACTGATCTTTTCCAATCCTCTGGCCACTGTTGAGTTTTCCAAACTTGCTGGCATATTGAATGTAGCACCTTAACAGCATCATCTTTCAAGATTTTAAATAGTTCTATTTAATAGTCACTATTTTAAATAGTGATGGAATGCCATCACCTCCACTGGCCTTGTTGTTAGCCAGGCTTTCTAAGGCCCACTTGACTTCGCTCTCCAGGATGTCTGGCTCAAGGTCAGCAACTACATTGTCTGCGTTGTCCGGGATATCCAAATCTTTCCGATATAATTCCTCTGTGTATTCTTGCCACCTCTTCTTGACGTCTTCTGCTTCTGTTAGGTCCCTCCCATTTTTGTCTTTTATCATGTTCATCTTTGCGCAAAATGTTCCTCTAATATCTCCAATTTTCCTGAACAGATCTCTGGTCTTTCCTTTTCTGTTATCTTCCTCTATTTCTTTGCATTGTTCATTTAAGAAGGCCCTCTTGTCTCTCCTTGCTATTCTTTGGAAGTCTGCATTCAATTTTCTGTAGCTTTCCCTATCTCCCTTGCATTTTGCTTCCCTTCTCCTCTCTGCTATTTCTAAGGCCTCGTTGGACAGCCACTTTGCTTTCTTGCATTTCCTTTTCTTTGGGATGGTTTTCGTTGCTGCCTCCTGGACAATGTTACGAGCCTCTATCCAAAGTTCTTCAGGCACTCTGTCCACCAAATCTAGTTCCTTAAATCTGTTCTTTACTTCCACTGTGTATTCATAAGGGATTTGGTTTAGATTATACCTGAGTGGCCCAGTGGTTTTTCCTACTCTCTTCAGTCTAAGCTTGAATTTTGCTATGAGAAGCTGATGATCAAAACCACAGTCAGCTCCAGGTCTTGTTTTTGCTGACTGTATAGAGCTTCTCCATCTTTGGCTGCAGAGAATATAATCAATCTGATTTCGATATTGCCAATCTGGTGATTTCCATGTATAGAGTCACCTCTTGTGTTGTTGGAAAAGAGTGTTTGTGATGACCAGCTTATTCTCTTGACAAAACTCTATTAGCCTTTGTCCTGCTTCGTTCTGAACTCCAAGGCCAAACTATCCTGTTGTTCCTTTTATCTCTTGGCTCCCGACTTTAGCATTCCAGTCCCCTAGAATGAGAAGAACATCTTTCTTTGGTGTCAGTTCTAGAAGGTGTTGTAAATCTTCATAGAATTGTTCAATTTCAGTCTCCTCAGCAATGCTGGTTGGTGCATAAACTTGGATTATTGTGATGTTTAATGGTCTGCCTTGGATTCGTATTGATATCATTCTATCATTTTTGAGATTGTATCCCATTACAGCTTTTCCCACTCTTTTGTTGACTATGAGGGCTACTCCATTCCTTCTACGGGATTCTTGTCCACAGTAGTAGATATGATAATCATCTGAGCTGAATTCGCCCATTCCTGTCCATTTTAGTTCACTGATGCCCAGGATGTCAATGTTTATTCTTGCCATCTCCTGTTTGACCACCTCCAGCTTCCCAAGGTTCATAGATCTTACATTCCAGGTTCCTAAGCAGTATTTTTCTTTACAGCATTGGACTTTCCTTTCACTTCCAGGCACGTCCACAGCTGAGCGTCCTTTCGGCTTTGGCCCAACCACTTCATTAGCTCTGGAGCTACTTGTACTTGTCCTCCACTCTTCCTCAGTAGCATGTTGGACACCTTCCGACCTGAGGGGCCCATCTTCCAGCGTCATATCTTTTAGCCTTTTGTTTCTGATCATGGGGCGTTCTTGGCAAAGATACTGGAGTGGCTTGCCATTTCCTACTCCAGGTGGATTGCGTTTAGTCGGAACTCTCCACTATGTCCTGTCCGTCTTGGGTGTCCCTGCACGGCATAGCCCATAGCTTTTCTGAGTTACTCAAGCCCCTTCGCCACGACAAGGCAGCAATCCATGAAGGGAGTGGGCAATAGCGAGAACTAAATTTCCCAAGGTGCTGTATGCTGCCCAAGTGGCTGCACTTTCTGGCTCTTCACTGCTTGGAATGCTAGGATTAGAAGTCCTGCTGGGCAGATTCCCAGCATCCTCACAGAGCATTAGGGTGACTGAGTAAGTGCCTACATATTGTATACTGCACAGTAGCAGGCAACATTGCGAGGGCCACATGAAACAGCCAGGTGGGCTAGATTCAGCCCGTTTGACACATGTGGAATAAGGTATCATCAGTGCATTGGTAATACACAACTCTGTCCTTTTCTACCTCTGCAGTGAATACAGTCAAAACACTCGAGCATTGCCTGGAGTCAGTCTTGGAATGGACTGATGCAAATAGGCTCAAACTGAACATTTTGCTTCTGGGAGGTCCTTGGAAAGTCTGGGAGAAGATGGATGGATGTAGTCTGGATGGCGTTGTCCTTCCAGTCAGGGATCAAGCTTGCAACCTGGGCATGTTCATGGATCTAGCCATATTTTAGGATTCCCAGGTTACAGTTGGGATGCATTCTCAAGATGCCTTGACCCAGCTGAGGCATCCAGCTGTGCCCATTCCTTGGCAAAGATCCCTTAGGATATTGGTGCATGCATTGGTCATTTCCCATATCAGCTACTGCAATGCTCCCTACATAGGGCTTCACTTGCGTCTAAACTGGAAATTGCAGTGCGTCCAGAAATTATCAGCCAGACTAGTGACGGGTGGGTGCACATTTGATCACATCTCCCCAGTCTTGACTCATCTGCACTAGTTACTTGTTGCTTCCGAGATTCAAGGTTTTGACAAAAAGCCCTCCATAGTTTGAGACCACGTTGCTTGTTGGGGCACCTTTTCCTAAGGTCATCTACCTGACTGACTAGGTCCAGCCAGGCCATGATAATCTGAGTAGTCAGTCTAAGGGACACCAATAAATCTTCTACTAGAAGTAGGTTCTTCTTTGTGGCGGTTCCAATGTTATGGAACCAACTGCCGGTGGAATTGTGCCTGGCCTTCTCCCTCCCAACTTTCAAAAGATCTTGGAAAACTCTGGTGTACAGAGAGGCCTCTTTTGGCAACCCTATGTGATCCTTCTTCTTCTTCTTTCTTTTTTCCTTTTCCTTCCCTCCCTTTTTCCTTCTCACTACGTGCATATGCCCGTGCCATATTTCATTTTATATTTCCTCCACTTGATATGTTGATCATCATTTTGTGTTTTGTTTTCATATTATTATTTTAACTGATTGCATACCACCCGAAGTTGCATCTGCACTAATGAGGTGGTATACAAATTTAATAAATAAATTAACAAAAAATACATAACAAATTGCCTATCTCCTTACAGCACTACTCTGTTTTTAACACTGAGGAGTCTATACACATGCATTATAGCAATAACATGTCAGTTTGGACCTGCTATTAATTCCCTGTTTTTTCAGGAGCTGGGGGCTCTAATTAAAAGAATTTTATCAAAAAGAAAAAAAAATCTGCTTAACTAGAATAGTTAGTTTAATATTAGCAAGACATCACAAAAACATATTAGATCTATTTTGGCAGTTCAGTGATTTTTCAGGGATGTATTTATGCTGTGTTGTAAAGTTATGGGGGCATTATGGACCACATTAATTAACTCTGCAAAGTATTCTACAACAATAACAGAATTCTGGATTTCAGTGCTCTGACACATCCAATCTGGAGTGGAAAATTACTTTTAAAAAGAATGCATAAAATGACATGATGAAATCATCCATAACTGAGGCTGCAGTCACACCAGCAAAATGTTTCCAAGTTATGCCTTGCGAATTTCAGTCCCCCCTCTTTTTTTGTTTAGATGATGTACACCCATTGACAATTCTTTTGTTTCATGTGCAGATGGACCACTGAATTTGTACATAATTTTGGAAACGTTGATAACACTAGCTCTTATGTATTTTGAGCCATTTCCACAATACATTGTGTAAACAATGTATACCTATACAAAGATACAATATCTGTTTCACAAGACAATTTTTTGTTCTTTTCTTCCCCAAAGAAAGGTGAAACATTGATATAAGGCTGGTCACACTGTAATTTTTTTATTGTATTGCTGTTATTAGGAAGAGGACATTCACTGAGCAAAAATAACTGACTGCCGTAGAACAGCAGGGAGTCTTGGAGACCTTTAACCCTAAAATAGAAGCTTGATCAAGTTCTAAATTTTTACTTGGACATGGTCACAAGCCATCACTGGTTTATATTTGTCTTTAGTTGGAGGTATCTTCCTCCTTTTTTTTTTTTCTGGAGGCTTTGAATGACTTTCAAATCATGATGATTCTGTACATTTTTTTAACATGACAATGTATTTATTTATTTAGTTAGTTTTAAATATTTTACCTGACCTTTCTCCTTAAAAAGGACCCAAGGTGGTTTACATCATTAAAGACAATGCTGTATTAATTACTGTGTACTAAATCTCATATAAATAAATAAAAATGCTATAATTCACTGTGTGTGTGTGTTTAGCTGAATCTGTTGTAAAATTCATATTGTACATCACCTTAGGACTTTCAAGGTGGGATATAAATTAAGGAAATAAAAGAAATAAAGAGACATCCATAGAATTAAATCATGCTTTTGATGCTTGGTGGCATAAACATCTACATCGGAAAACGTTCAGAATGTCATCAGGGATGGGATTTTCAGTTTTTCTGAATTACCAATACCATAATTTCCCATTCTGGAAGTTCTAGCTGCTTTACAGGCACCATGCAAATACTTGAATGTGATGCACCTAAGTAAGAGGCCTACATCAGAAGGATTTGGGATGGGGCCTACAGGTTGAGAGAGCTTACTGAAAGGCTAACTCCTTCCTCTGATGGGAAGCATGAAGTGAGAGGTGAGTAACTGTGGTTTCCATGGGGCAAATGGGGATGCTACTCCAGCCAACATCTCAGCAAGCTCTACCCAAGTGTCTTGCTCAGAGAGAAAGTTTTCAGCTAGCACAGAGACAGGGAAAGGACACTTGGGCAGAGCTTGGCTTATTTAGAAGTCTTCTAATTTAGGTTTTCTTCCAGATGCACCACATTCAGGTATTTCCAAAGTGACTATGGAAAGACCGAATTTCGAGAATCAACTATTATGTTATACTTGGTTGGAAAATCTGAAAACTCTACCACTAAATGTCAAAGATGTAACCACTGCATTAGAGTGATTACATCTTTTAGAAAGAGTTTTTAGTGATTTCTAGGCTTTATGAGACACCATCTGCTCTAATGGTGGGTAAATACAAGTAACACTATTCCACATTCATTACTCTTCATGCTTTTAAAAAGCTACTTTTATTTTAATAATCTTTGAACTCAACTGATTTATAAGTAGAAAAGGAAGCAAAAAATACTTTTGTAAAATATTGTGCAACATAACTTTGGTCAGAAAACAAGGACTTTTTCTCTCGATTGGCCTGTGAACCCCTACCCCTCACCATTATTATCCTGATTGTTTCATATTGCCATTTCCCCCTATTCTTTCTGCTGACATTTCCTCCCACATTTTAATGAGCTGCATGTAAACATTAAGGAACTGGTGTTATGTTTACTATCTAGCAATATTTTTCTGACATAATGAACATCTCACTCCACATTGCTGGATTCAGCATAGGCCTTTCACAGTTTAAAATGTCCCTGTCATTATCTTGTCAGCTGTTTCAGATCTTGAATGAGAGTCTAGAAAATCTTCCACGAACTCTTTGACTGAGGGAATAATATAACACAGTCTTTATGAAACTAGCATTTAAGGCATTTACAGAGATATAAAAGTGACTTGGGCTATTATTTGCTCAAGATCAAAATAATGTATCAGCACTACAAATTCTGGTCTACATCCAGTTGCTAACTTCAAATAGAATAGACTAAACTAATGATTCATCGAATGTTAAGTCAATACTTATATAAATTCCACTGCTTCAATAGTCTACTACTCTAGTTGGGATTAGCAACTGGATTTAGGACTCTGTGCTTTAAGGCCAGAGTTTAAGGTAAGGGCTTGACAATATGACAATGCAATAATGTGAACATTTATTTGATTCAGTCATATTCAAAATTTGGAAGCAATGTGCTACTTAAGAAACACATAACCGTTCAGAGTTATGAGGTAGAACTGACTTATTTTGCACAGATAACTACCATGTCTGTAATTTCCAATTTTTTCAAAGTAATGAGAATTGTCTTGAAAGTCTTTATTTATTTGTTTGTTTGTTTGTTTGTTTTGTTTGTTTGTTTGTTTGTTTGTTTGTTTGATTTATATCCCACCCATCTGGTATATTCTACCACTCTGGGAGGCTTATTTATTTTGTTATTTGTTATTACTTTGTTATTACTTTGTTATTTTGTTTTTGTTATTACTTTTCTAATCAGTGGTGGAGGAAGGAAGGAAGGTCACATGGATGTTTATTATTTTATTATTTATTTATTTATTTATTTTATTTATTAAATCACACTGCTTATTTTTGTGAAAAAAAGAAGATTGTGGTGAATCCACATTGTATATATCTTGTTTGTAGGTAGGCATTTTTATCTATGGTGAAGGACTGGGTTTAGATGGATATTGATGAATTGGATATGGGCCAGGAGTCTGTTAAAACTATTGGGAAGGAGATGAAATTGAGTGGTATGCTATCTGATAATAGATGCTGCTCTTTCCCTCCCTTCCTCCCTCTATTAGGATAGTGTATGTGTGTCAGTTCAGGTTTAGTGGAACTAAGGGCACATATACAAAATAACACAGGCTGCGTTTTTGTTTCACCAACATTGCATAGAAGAAGGTGAGTTGAGAACCACAAAGGCATTGCAAAGTGATCAAAATTGAAAGAAAAGGAACAGAAAAAAGAGAGGATCCAGCTCCAAAGGAAGAAAAGGAGGAAAATGAGAATGAGCTGCAGATGCTTCAGTTATGGGGGGAGGGAGGCAGCCTCTTTAAAGAGGACTGAATTCCTTTGGAAGTTGTGAAGTAGAAAGGAAGGACTTCACAGAATAATGGACCCGTCCTGAGGAGTAGAAATAATTAAAGAGGCTGATCTGTTTTAGATTTTGGGAAGCATAATGGAGGGAAATGAAAGAAGTAGTCAGGGGACAAAGTGTAAACACACACACACACACACACACACACTTTCTCAAGAGAAAAAGGAACATGAGCTGCAGAGGTTAGGGAGATGATGTTTAAAAGGTGCTGCTCTGTGTGTGTGTTTGTGTGTTCCAGAGTAAGATGGAGATGATTGGTATCACAGGCAGTACAAGCAACACGCTAATTCTTTCTTTCTTGTCCCGTTTTCTAACATGCTGAGGAAAGTATCAAGCAGCCGATGGAGTTCTATGACAACTCAATTTGTCCAATACTTCAATAATTATAAAGATTCCTGTCTACAGAATCCCATCTAACCTGGCACTTGATATGTTAATCTCACTTGGCACTATCCTGTCTACCAACAGATTAAGGCATCTGGGAAGAAACTGTCAATGAAAGCTACGTTTGTTTGTTTGTTTGTTTGTTCATTTGTTTGTTTGTTTGTTTGTTTAAACTTATGTGCCACCCACTCTACCCAAAGGTCTCTGGGCGGCTTACAACAATTAAAATAGAATTAAAAAGATAAAACAATTAAAATACAAATTAAAATATATACTCTAAAAAAACCATGACATTACCATCTCTTTCAAGCTGGTAGGGACCACTCCCTCTCTCAAAGAGGTGTTCACGGCCTACTGGACCCAGGTGCAACCCCCCCAGCAGATTTTCCAATTAGCCAAGATGGACAAGGGTCGAGCGAAGTGGTGGTAGAACGGACAGATCCAAGCACCCTGTCCACATCCTCAGGTCTCAACAATTGAAACTCATCCATTAATACTTGACCTGAGCATGGCACACTGGACACATCCTCTGATTCTACAGTAATGGTGGAGTCCAACCCATTGCGAATCTGAGCGATTTCCCACTCAAAATCAATGGCAAACTTATCAAAGTGAGCTGATGAGCAATCCGGGACCTCCACCGGATTTCCCGGTTCAAGAAGATCCCAGACCACCTGAAACAGCTCTGCTGGATGACATTCTGAGGAAGTGAAATGGCTGGAGAAATATTGCCATTTCGCCAGCCATATTGCCATGAAATGGGCCCGATAATGGGCTATAAATCGTGTTTGATTGAACTCCCAGCAGGATTTCCTCCACCTGCGCTTCAGCCATCTCCCCTCTCACTTCATCGCCCGCAGTTCAGAAGTGTACCAAGGAACTCTCTGGGCTCCGCATGCAGGGAGAGGGCGCTTATGCACTATCATGTCAACCACCCGGGTCATCTTCCTATTGCATAGGGTGACCTGAGCTTCAACATGAGCGCCGACCGTATCAGACAGATAATCCCCCAGAGGGTTCAGGAAATCATCCGGATCCATAAGTCTCCGAGGGCGAATCATCTTAAAAGATCCCCCACCCTTGCAGAGTGGAGAAGAAACTAATAGACTGAACTTGACCAGGAAGTGGTCTGACCATGACAATGGGGTCACAACCAGCCCCTCCACATTCAAACCACCATCTTCCAGTCCCATTTAGAAAACCAGGTCCAAGGTATGGCCCTTCTCATATGTCGGGCCGATGACACATTGAGACAGCCCCATGGTTGTCATGGTGGCCATGAAGTCCTGAGCCACCCCAGTCAAGGCAGACTTGGCATGGATGTTGAGGTCCCCCAGCACCAACACCCTGGGAGTCCTCAACACCAGGTCCAAGACTACCTCCGTCAGCTCAGCCAGGGAAACTATTGCTACACAGAAGGGTGGGAGGTACACCAAAAGAATCCACAATCTGTCTCGTAAACCCAACACACAATATAGGCCCTCGAGACCTCCTCTCAAAGGGATAAGAAGCCTGGTCAAGGAGATAGAACTCCTATAGACTATAGCAACTCCCCCTCCCCGACCCTCTGAGCGACCTTGGTGCTGGACCGAGTACCCAGGTGGACACAGCTGGGAGAGGGGAACACAACCCTCCTCTCCCACTCGGGTCTCAGTAATGGATGCCAGGTCAGCACCCTCATCCAGAATTACATCATGGATGAGGGCAGTCTTATTTTGTAATGACCTGTCATTCCTCAACAGCACCGTGTTTATGTAAGTTATTGTTGTCATTATAGGGGACTGGAATGCTAAAGTAGGGAGTCAAGAGATAAAAGGAACAACAGGTAAGTTTGGCCTTGGAGTTCAAAATGAAGCAGGGCAAAGACGAATAGAGTTCTGTCAAGAGAACAAGCTGGTCATCACAAACACTCTTTTCCACAACACAACAGGCTACTCTACACATGGACATCACCAGATGGGCAATACCGAAATCAGATTGATTATGCTCTCTGCAGCCAAAGATGGAGAAGCTCTATACAGTCAGCAAAAACATGAACTGGAGCTAATTGTGGCTCTGATCATCAGCTTCTTGTAGCAAAATTCAAGGTTAAACTGAAGAAAGTAGGAAAAACCACTGGGCTAGTCAGGTATAATTTAAACCAAATCCCTTATGAGTACATTGTGGAACTTAAGAACATATTTAAGGAACTTGATTTCTTGGACAGAGTGCCTGAAGAACTATAGATGGAGGCTCGTAACATTGTACAGGAGCCAGCAACAAAAACCATCCCAAAGAAAAGGAAAGGCAAGAAAGTAAAATGGCTGTCCAAGGAGGTCTTAGAAATAGCAGAGAAGAGAAGGGAAACAAAATGCAAGGGAGATAGGGAAAGTTATAGAAAATTGAATGCAGACTTCCAAAGAATAGCAAGGAGAAACAAGAGGGCCTTCTTAAATGAACATTGCAAAGATATAGAGGAAAATAATAGAGAGGGAAAAACCACAGATCTGTTCAGGAAAATTGGAGATATTAAAGGAAACTTTTGTGCAAAGAAGGCCATGATAAAGGACAAAAATGATAGGGATCTCACAGAAGCAGAAGGCATCAAGAAGAGGTGGCAAAAATACACAAAGGAATTATAACAGAAAGATTTAGATATCCCGGACAACCCAGATAGTGCGGTTGCTGACCTTGAACCAGACATCCTCGAGAGTGAAGTCAAGTGGACCTTAGAAAGCTTGTCTAACAACAAGGCCAGTGAAGGTGATGGCATTCCAGATGAACTATTAAAATCTCAAGAGATGACACTGTTAAGGTGCTACACTCAATATGCCAGAAAGTTTGGAAAACTTAGCAGTGGCCAGATGATTGGAAAAGGTCAGTCTACATCACAGTCCCAAAGAAGGGGAGTGCCAAAGAATCCTCCAACTACCATACAATTGCACTCATTTCACATGCTAGCAAGGTTATGCTCAAAAATCTCCAAGGTAGGCTTCAGCAGTATGTGGATCAAAAACTCCCATTAGTACAAGCTGGATTTCAAAGGGGCAGAGGAACTAGAAACCAAATTGCTAACATGCACTGGATTATGGAAAAAGCCAGAGAGTTCCAGAAAAAACATGTATTTCTGCTTCATGGACTGTGCAAACGCCTTTGATTGTGTGGAGCACAGTAAACTATGGCAAGTTCTTAAAAAAATGTGAGTGCCTGACCACTTTATCTGTCTCCTGAGAAATCTATATGTAGGACAGGAAGCAACAGTTAGAACCAGATGTAGAACTACTGATTGGTTCAAAATTGGGAAAGGAGTATGACAAGGCTGTATATTGTCTCACTGCTTATTTAACTTATATGCAGAATACATTCATGCGAAAGGCAGGACTGGATGAATCCCAAACTGGAATTAAGACTGCCAGAAGAAATATCAACAACCTCCGATATGCAGATGATACCACTCTGATGGCAGAAAGTAAGGAGGAATTAAATAAACTCTTAATGAGGGTGAAGGTGGAGAGCACAAAAATGGTCTGAAGCTCAACATATATATAAAAAAATAAGATCATAGCCACTGGTCCCATCACCTCCTGGGAAATAGAAGGGGAAGATATGGAGGCAGTGACAGATTTTACTTTCTTGGGCTCCATGATCACTGCAGATGGGGACAGCAGCTACGAAATTAAAAGATGCCTGCTTCTTGGGAGTTAAGTGATGAGAAACCTCGACAGCATTTTAAAAAGCAGGGACATCACATTGCTGACAAAGGTCCGCATAGTCAAAGCTATGGTTTTTCCAGTAGCAATGTATGGAAATGAGAGCTGGACCATAAAGAGGGCTATCTGCCGAAGAATTGATGCTTTTGAATTGTCGTGCTGGAGGAGACTATTGAGAGTTCCCTGGACTGCAAAGAGAACAAACCTATCCCTTTTGAAGGAAATCAACCCTGAGTGCTCACTGGAAGGACAGATCCTGAAGCTGAGGCTCCAATACTTTGGCCATCTCATCAGAAGAGAAGTGCTCCTGGAAAAGACCCTGATGTTGGGAAAGTGTGAAGGAAAGAGCAGTGGAAGATAGGATGGCCTGGCATGCTCTGGTCCATGGGGTCACAAAGAGTCAGGTACGACTTAATGACTAAAACAACGAAGTTTACAATGAATATTGATTTTATACTGTCCAGTGAAGCCAGCCATAAAACCATGACATACATTTCTGTCACAGACTTCTTTCTGTCAGACATTTGCAAGGGATGGAATGAGGACTCCTGCCTTGGGCAGGGGTGTGGACTAGAGGACCTCCAGGATCCCTTCCAACTCTACAACGATTCTATGATTCTATGAAGGGAATGCTGTTCTACTGCTAAAATGTAGTCAGGACTTCTGAGTGTAAAAAAGCTTTTCCTATCATGTTAATGGAAAGAAAAGAAAGCCTTTGGTCATGTAACCTTTAAAAGCAAAGGAACCTTCTCTCTGAAATTCACAATTACATTCCTTTTTTGCAGCAGATGACCAGTTCTGAAAAAGTGGTAAACTTCAATCCAATTTTGGCTAAAGTATTTAACTGGAACTTGCAAATTTGGAATTTGAGATGGCTTCATCAGTCTTGTCCATATCATTTACAAATGTTCATTTTTAGATCTGCCTGATTCTATTTCTGTATTAATTTATAATTATTTTTTAAAAGACCTGTATGGACAAATAAGTTTGAAAAACATATAAATAATATTTGTATGATTGGGTTTTTTTAAAAAAAAAATATTGTGCTATATATTTGAAAGCATGCTTGAATACATTGTTTGAACCATGACAAATTTTAAGAAGAGCAAAATCTAGCAGATATTTTCAATCTGTACATTAATCCAGAAGTTGTAGATCAAATTGGTCTGTAATATTCTATTATGAAAGGTTTTATCCAGAACAGACTCTTTGTAATATGATATTTACACCAGGAAGTAATCACATGATGTTGCATTAACCATGTGATCAGCATGAATGAAGAAACCATTGGATTTCTGGAATTAAGACTCTGAAGTCACTATGATGGCACATTTAAAATAATTTGTTTCCAGGTTGGCATTTTGTACCTGCATGTCTATCTCTGCAACACCATAGTTCTCTATGGTTTTGCTTTTGGTTAGTTTGGAAGGAGAGAGTTAGGTAACACTCTATTAGAAAATTTTGTTACCAACATTGTTCTTTTTTTTTTATGCTAGACCTTCAGCCTGATTGGCTTTTGGCTGGGGGGATTTTTCTCCTGTCCCACACTGGTAAAAGGGTTGTTGGCATTTTGGTGGTTAATTTTGATCACACTGGCGTGTAGTGCAGAAAAACAGGTTGTCTCGTTGTGTCCTGTTTGTAATTCAAGTTAGCCAACAGTGTATCTGACCTCACGGCTCTGCAGATCGTGCAATTACAGGGCTGGTGCAGGGAGATGCGCTGGGCCACTTCCAGACCAACAGTCATCAATTAAAAATGTATGGAGGTCTGGGGGTGTTTATTAGCGGCCTGCCGGGTTCTTGCTGTCAGTAAGACAGAGGGAACCTGGAGCCAGAGACTCACCCAATGGAGTTTCAGCGGGTATTTCGGTACCCCCGGTTTTTCCTGTTTCTGCACTACAGTAGTCCCCCTTCTTTTATAATAGTTGAATAATTGATTGAATTGATTAAATAAAGTGTGGCCCATATTAAATCCATGCTGTTGTCTTGCATCTTTATTCCGGGTCTGGGAGGGGGTGCGCAAGAAGCCCTTGACAACTTGGATTGAGGCTATCTGAGGGAACCAATCTATTCATATGAGCTTTCCCTCAGTTTTAAGACCATATATGATTATTTGTTTAGGATAAAAAATAATAGAAATAATTTTGAATAATCTTCGAGAATACACACTGGGGAATTTAACTCCTAACTTTTGGCTCCACAGCCAGGTACCTACTGATAAATGCAATTTATATCAGTAGGTTCCACCTTGGTAACTGATATTAAGTCTCTTGTAGTACCGTACGTTTTATAATCTCTTGGTTTTATTTATAACCCTATTGTTGTGGGGTTATATTTTATTTTGTTGTAAACTGCCCAGAATAGTGTACTGCACTATCTGAGCAGTAAATGGATGAATGAATGAATGAGCAAGTGAACAAGTAAACAAACAAACAAGCAAACAAATGATCAGTACGAACCTATAAGCATATGAATGTCCATCCTGGGGAAAAGCTGGTATTTTCTTTCTATCAAAGTGAGACCCATATTTTGTAATAAAGTTCTAGGCAGGACAAGATAAGTGATTGACAAATACTGATCCATGGTAACTTTTTATTTGTGGGTTGGCTTCTTTTGGGCAAGATGATATACCATGGGAGCTGAATCTGACTTAAGGACTGCTGGGTGCTGAAACTTAAAATTTTCCATTTCTAAAAGGAACTGTATAATACTACTACTATTCCTTAAATGTTTCTCTCCTTGCCTTTCTGTGTGTAAGATGAAAGCAAATTCAAATACATTGAAAGAGGCTCATATTTTGAGCAGCTTGCTATAGCATTAAAAATGTGTCTAGCTTTTCCATTAAGGTTACAGGGAAGTCACATTAATCTTTATTGCTGATGCAATGTTGGAATACACAGTTTTGCCAGTAGGCATTATGGCGTCATTTAACGGTGACAGAGCATTAAGAATATAGCTGATTACAGTTTGCTCCAAAACTGACCACTGCCGGAAGGATTAAAAATATTTTAACCTTTCAATGAATTATTCTGTTTCAGAGAAAAATCTTTAATGTCATCAGACTTGAGCCCACCCATTGATATTTTTCTTGGTAAAATTATATTTATGTTTAAATTCAGAGGAAACAAGATGAAAATACATGAACAGCTATCATTTGATCATCTTGCTTCCATCCCTGAGTGCTATCAAAAAGCAAAAATGCAAAAATGGAAGATTTGCTAGCATCACTTTTCCAACTGCCTTCTCTAACAAAACAAAACAAAAATCCTAGTTAAGCCTGATATCTGTCAGATAAGAGGATACAATGAATGATTTTAGGCTCTGGTTTTGGGTTTACAATAATCCCTTTAGAAATAAAAGTAGTGTTTAACAGAAACACTCAAAGTAGCTGAAATGGCCTATTGCTAGTGATTTGAGTCATAAGAGGGTAGCTAAACATTTGTGGAAATGGACACATTTCAGATACCCAGCTTCTAGATACACGATAATAAACCATTAAGAAAAAAAAATCAGGCTTTTAGTGATTCGATGCACTAAATGCATTTCTGCTCCAATTATTCAAACTCGCAGAGGCTACACTTATTCCTAAATAGGTCCTGGACAAACACAAATACCAACCAATACCTTCTTAAGATGATTCATGCTGGATAGTATATAGAGCATTAAATCTTGGGTTTCAGCTGAGCAAATGATTTGGCAAACTTAACGCAACCTTTGGAAAAGATGAAGTGGTAAACTTTCTACTTCCAGAAATTTTCTGTTTGAGAGCATTTTTGCCATTAGCAGGTTTGAGTCAAGGTGCATCATATGAACAAGTTAAGTGGAAGAGTCCTAGGTTTGTCTTTGTACACATCCAGTGCTATGAGGATCACAAAAATGCTTCCTGAATTTTACTGGCAACTGCAGTTGCTGATTATGTAGCACAACAATAAGCACCATTAGGGCTTCTGGACCATAACCCCTATGATCTCTGGCCATTGGCTATACTAGCTGGGGCTTACATAGTTGTAGTCCAAAACATCTGGAAGGCAGCTCCAGTGAATGCCTGATATTTTGAAAGGACTCTGCACCATCTTTTGTGAATGTTGCTACCCCAGTTCAATGTTTTATATTTGGTGACGGAAAAAAAACACAGATGTATAAAATGGCACTTTTATACATATACGTACTGTACAACTAATGTTAACAATGACTGCATTCATACATTGTGTCAAACCCTGATCAAGGAAGCCTCACCATGATTTAGTATAATGAAGGATTCTCTGTCTCTCTGTCTCTGTCTCTCTCAAATCAGAATAATACCCAGGCATTCAAAAAAGGTAGCAAAAACTTTCCTAGTCGCTCTCTTTATGGAGATAAGTGATAAGTCAGGGGCAGGGCTAGAACTTTGTCCCTGCTCAAGCTTCCCAGCAGGCTTGTAGTGTTGCTTGCTCTCAAGGAAACATACAGTACCTGCTGTGATTTTTGGCTATCTGGGCCTGATACATTGCAAGTCACAAATAGGTTCACACAATATAGTGCTGTGCTGGTAGTATTAGGATCCCTGGGATGTCATTGGAATGGTGACTAAAGTGCTTGTAGCAACATCCTGAGGTTTACAGTGGTAGGTTAGGGTTAGAGTTATTTTAGGATTATTTTCACACAAGTTGAGTTTTCACCTACAGAAGCTTCTAGAAATGTCATACTTCAAGAAGGGGTGTGGTTCACTTGTGATGTTACAATGTAGATGACAAAAGGCATGCATTCTTGATGATGATGATGATGATGATGATGATGATGATGATACATACCAGAGGAGTTGGTATTTTCAGTCTCTGTCTTTCTGTATTTAATGTTAACAGTTAAACATCACTTAACACAACTGTCTGAATGGCTTCAGTTCTAAACTCAAGGAGACAGTAGACAGCCTTTACTATATCCCAGAACATTTTGTACCAGTTTCAAAGTTTTAATTTTTTTTGTTTTGGAAACTCCTGTTTTTTGAGTTGGCTTACAGCTTGCTGAATTGAGCTGTCACACAATAATAAATCAGGTAAAATAAAATCACCCCTTCCTTTCTGTACTTTGAAAAGGACAAAAGCAAATTGAACCACATTTATATTTTATGCTAAAGTGTGTAAATTACTTTTCTCTACCAATGTATGCACAGTGTAAGTTCTGCTTGACCTGTTTTTAGTTTTGTCTGGCTATTCCTAGCCTATAGTAAAAGCAAGAATGTAACTGTTTCATAGCTAAAACAGTCCCTAATTAACTTTTGTGAATAGGTAATGCATTTCCCATTGCCCTCCCAACTCCGGAATAAAGACGCAAGACAGATAAAATGGGTTAAAACACAGGACACACTTTATTGATTGAAAATTCAAATTTACCCTCCTTTGGCAAAGGGGGGGCTGCTGTAGTGTGGAAACAGGTAAATCACAGAGATATCCAAATACCCCTTAATCAACAGATGGGCGAGTCCCTGGCCCCAGATTCTAGCGGTCTTAAAGACAGCAGGAATTCGGCCGGCTGCTAATAAACGCCCCCGGACCTCAAGCCATCTTTAGTTGATGACTGTTGGTCTGGAAGTGGCCCAGCGCATCTTTCCCCCCAATCACTGTAATCACACAATCCACAGTGCTGGGAGGTCCAATGTGCTGCTAGCTTACCAAATCTTACAGTGGGACTCACCAGAAAATGCCTGTTTTTTCTGCACGACCCACCACAGCATAGGGACTAGCATACTGTAGCTAAGTCCCATGCCCGCCATCAAGTCGCTTGAGCTGAAAATGCAGCCCCCTCCCCTTGATGTCTTCCAAGAAGACATTCAAACCTGAATCGGAAAGATGTACTCCATCTCTCCAAAAAAATTCAGGCCTATCCAATCAGATTGTCTGGTGACCAATCACTGATCCAAGGTTGCTGCAGACCACTCTGCAGACCTCTTGGTTAACATCCCTGTGGGCCGTATTAACATTGAGAATAAACCTGGCTCCTCTCCACGCCAACTGAGGAATGATCATGGACCTAGTAGGATACCTGGCATTCAACCATTTCAGGTCACGTATAATGTCCAGGATCAATGCCTCACTGGTATGCCTGGGCAAATCATTGCTGCCAAGATGTACCACCAACACATCTGGTGGGGACTGGCCAAAGGCCACCAACCTGCATAGCTGGCTCCACTGCATGCCACGCATCTCTTTCCATGTGATGTGCACTCAGGCTGCAAGACCCAGATCGCTCCCCCATGGGGATGCAGCAGTGTAACACTCTGCCCAGTGTACATAACTGTGGCTGACAATCACAATATGTCTTTGTCTCACCAACCCTAAAGGACCTGTACAGACACAACAAGACCAGGCCCCTGCCTATACGTTAGGTAGCGCTCTTATATATCTGCAATAATTGGAGGATGACCACTGGCCTAGACGCTTCATCTCCCAGAGCTGCTGCAGTGGAGACTGCGCTGATTCTAAACGAATGGGTGCCAAATCTCGTACCAAAAACACCTACTCTGTCTAATGCTAGCTCAGTTAATTTCCAAAACTGATATTTCGTCAGAGGCGACTTATTAGCATGTTGAAAGAAATATCCTGGTTCTTGTCCTCAAACCTTTAAATATGCCTGTGTGGCTTTAACATAGCAGATGCTGTTTATGCTACACTGCCCTAGGGTGATTTGGGTACCTTTACCTATTTGATCAGCTTTGTATCACCGAAAAAGAACTTGCACCTTCCCTTCTTTAACCTTAACATCCTGCTATTGCAGGGATAGCCTAGACTTATCATTCCCCCCCCCCCCGCAACCAATTCACTAATTCTACGGGCACCGAAAAAAGCCATTAATGACGCTGCTTGAAATAGGACTGTGACACCCCTCCAGTTCCCCTGTTTGTTTTTCTACACACCCAGGTTCCCTTTCAGGCATGACATGTACTTTTCTCCCTTTTTCGCTGCCACCAGAGGAAATGTTCCTCTCTGTACCAACTATGGTTATTAGATCAGTGTTATCCAATATAACAATGTTTGTTTATGTGTTTGTAGGTAAATCATATAAAGAAAATCATGGATGGTCTTTTATTATTCATTCAATAAGCATCCCTTTGATTACATTTAAGTTTGCTTATGTAGATTCACTTTAATCAACGTATTTATATATTCAAATACATTTCTTAGCACTTTTAATTCTTTCCAATCTTAACCACATAACTTTCCAAGATTTGTCCTATTCCTCCCTCCCTCCCTCCCTCTCTCTCTCTCTCTCTCTCTCTCTCTCTCTCTCTCTCTCTCTCTCTCTTACTCTTCTCTCTAACGCAACCATGGCCCTAACTGCCTAAACTGTCCTTAACTGTCTTTCTTTCTCATATTATTTTCTCGGTTCTGCCCCTTCTGTCATGTCATGGGCTCCCACATCAGCTCTGACCTGACTCCCTACATAGGAGCACCCATTGCTTACAAATGCTAGGGAAGGCAGGGCACACCCCGCGCTCATGCATATGTGCGAACAAGCATGCATGCACTCTTGCATGGCCACACGTGTGCCCTCATGGGCAGCACGCTGCCATTTGAGCATGCACACAGCCACGCATGGGTTCCACGAGCGTACCCCGCCATTTGCACATGTGCATGAGCACCCATGCGCATGCGCAAATTGCAGTGTGGCACTTGTGCGGGCATGCCAGAGCGCGTGCACATATGCAAATGGGTAGCATGGGGGTGAGTGCATGCAGGGGTGGCAGGAGGTCTCCCTCGGTGGCCCGGTCTGGGCCATGCCATGGACTGGCACGGGGCTGCGGACCTTGGGTTGGGGACCACTGATATAGGGGCTCTAGTGGCTTGAACTCTACCCCTCACTTTGGCCCATCCTTCTATCATTTTCCTTATACGGTAGTCCCCTGAAGTTGCTATATCCATTAATTTTTGTATAAAAGGCCAGTGCAGACAGCCTTCATTGAATAGTGCCTGGCGCCAGTCCTTTTCTATTTATATGTACGATAAATTGCTGCAAATGTTCAACCAGTGCTGGCCACACTGGCTCTAGGCTGACCATTTTCCTAAATTCCTGGAATTCTATACTCACGGCTAAGTAACCCTTCCTCGTCGCCAGGGCCAAACCTTTCATTCTTGATGAATCTTGACGCCAATTTGCCAGACCTCTTTGGGAAAAACTTCTGGGAGCTCCCTGGCTCCGGGGTCTAGCTCCCTGAACAGTTCAATCTGTTCACGCGACAATGCATCAGCTATCCTATTGTCTAAGCCTGGTACATGCCGGGCATGCACTAATATGTTAAATTGCAATGCCCTTAATGTAAAAGCCCTGACCAATGTCATGACCTGCTCTGAGTGTGACGCAAGGTTATTTATGGTACAAACAACCGCTTGATTGTTGCACCAAAATCGGACTACTGAATTTGACTACTCCTCGGCCCAAAGCCATAGTGCGCCCACTATTGGAAAAAATTCTAGAAAAGTCAAATCTCTGGTAATGCCATTGTGATGCCACTCATCAGGCCATGTACCCACACACCACCTTCCTCTGAAATAAATTCTGAATCCTAAAGATCCGGAGGCATCTGAGTACACTTGGAAATCTTCTTTTAGACCAATTTCACCTCTCCAAAAGGAGATCCCATTAAATTTTGCTAAGAACTGACTTTTATTTATTTAAACATTCCCACTCAAAATTAATTCAAAATGATGGGGTGTGTATTAATAACGCCACCAAAGACTAACACCGGGACACCAAACCTGCAACTTAAATTGAATTTCTTTTTAAATTATTAATTAAACCGATTATCACATCTATTGTTTATTTCTTCTACTGCCTTTTCTTTCCTCTTCTTTTTTTAAAAAACCTGTTTCTGTATCTGGACACACCGCTGCTGTCCCCACTTCATATCTACTTACTCCACAAACACTATAAAATAAACACAACTTATTGCATACAATAACTTAAAACTGTAACAGAACCCTGGGAGGGAGCTGATGCTACCCTCCCTTCCTTTAGGAATGCTCTGAACTCCGATGACGCAGTTCAGATCACAGTCAAGCAAAGCTCTCTCTCTCTTTCTCTCGGTGCCCAAAAAAGAAGAGGGCGGCTCAAGGGGTGGAACTCCCCTTAAATAACCTGGCGTTCCCCCTCTCTCTTTAGAGCTCTCGAGAGACCTTCAAGGTCTCATGTTATCTGAGGGTGGGAGGCAAAGAGCCAGCCGCGTTGCCCAAAGCCTTCCTCAGTATGGGTTACAACTTCATAAAGCATTCCTAATTTGAGGCAATTGGAATCTTCCTCCACCCTATCACCTGTATTCCGGAACAGACAAAGCCTACTTGAGAACTCTGATTAGGCAAAGTCTCACTCAAACAAGAGAGCTCATCCTGCTTATTTTAGTGCTTGCATAGGGACCTTTCCCATGCTAACCAAATATATGGATGGAAACATTTCTAGGTGTTGGCAACAAGGTGTGTGGTTGTGGCATACATTAGTATCCTGGGAACACACTGCATGGAGTACAAGTCTACACATATGTAACTCCCATTGATTCAAATGGCCTACTCTTCATGGGAGTACCAGTGAAATTGAGGCCAAAAATTTCAACGTGAGAGCTAAGTGCATCAGGTAAATTTTCTGAAATATTAACAGCAAACAGTACTTAACTTGGCCACAGTCATGCCTGACATACTTTTAATTCCCCCACTTCTGTTCCTCTGTTTTTGGGTCAGGTGTTCTCTTTTATCTTACTCCAAACTGATCTGCCAAGTACAAACATCTTAGTGTTTAGTATGAATTATACAGCTGTATGTTAATACAAGAAAAAAGAAGGAAAGGAAAAAAGAAGAAAAAAGAAATCCACTTGAAAAGAAGGTGCTGCCTTGAACAGACACCCACACACAGCATGTGCTTAATGACAAAAGTCTGCTTTCCTTTTTAGGCACTTCTGTCAAATTATCTGTGTTTCCCTTTTATTGTCATGTGCCAACATGAGGTGAAGCATCTGGATATTACTTTGCATAACGAATATTATGAAAGCACATTCTTTGAAAACAAACAACTTTCACTGAGAGTAATTATAGAACTCTCAAGAACATGGCTTTCAAAGATGGGCCTCTCACTGTGAGGGATTAGAAAACTCTGAGGCGGATGTATCTATCAGATATTGACACGTATGCACATGCTTCCACATACACAGTACCTCTCTTATGCTATTTCAGAGGATCAAACTACATGAGTTAATTTGACAGTATGCAGCTACTTTCCTTGTTTGTTCATTTTATTACATCTTTTTAAAATGGACTATCCCAATGCAGCCTTTTAACCTTGATGGTTAGCTTGCAGACATAGGTGACTTCATCCTTCTCTATCTGATTGCTTCCCTTAATTGCCCTAGTTGCCCAATTAAAAATAAGAAAAGCCTCTTTTAGTGCCTATGGAGAGGTTCTCCTTATTTGAGGGCCACAGCTAGGGGAAGAAAGATTAAACGACTCATCTATATCATCCACCAGCCATATCTTTCAGAATCTCTCCCTCTTCTCCCATGATTATATTGAAATATGGAAGCAAATTCATACTATGGCATCAATACATACTGAGAATAAAGATCAGCCCTACCAACATCTCATCAGACACGTCTCCTAATCTGTGTTTGGCAGTGGGCTTCCTGAAGATTTGCCTCCTCAAAGGGTGAAGAAGAAATGGTTGTTGGAAGACAACTGAAAAGATGATGGTACCAGAGAAGGATCACCAGGACCAATCTTCCTCATTGAATCCTTAAACACACACACACACACACACACACACACACACACACACACACACACACACACACACACACACACACACACACACACACACACACACACACACAGAGAGAGAGAGAGAGAGAGAGAGAGAGAGAGAGAGAGAGAGAGAGAGAGAGAATATTACAGTCAGAAATGTACTCCATCTTAGTCCACATAAAGATGCTCCCTTTTGAGGCTACAAATGTCCTTTACTACTGGGCCTCTGATTTCAAGGAACTACTGATTTGCAACAATCTTAGAATTGCAAAGCTGGAAGGGACCTTGTGGATCATTGAGTCCATCCTCTGTCAAGGAGGCACAGTGGGGAGTCAGACTCCCAATTTCTGGTTCTACAATCAGATACTTAAATCACTGAGCAATTACCATTCTCATTAAGTCATCTATGAGCCAATTTTATGTAGCTGACAAGTAGAGATAGACAATTTTTACTAAACCCATTTACTGAAGAATTGGGGGTAGCTGTGGTTTTTTTGTGCTGGAAAAGAGAAAAACTTCCTGGAGCTTCATGCTGCTGGCACAATTTCAGGTTTCCCAAAATGCTCTGTTCTGAGCGTACAGGATGTCTTCAACTCACTAAAAGCTGGCCTGAAACATCTTGCTACCTTGACTCCAAGGGCAAGATTACACCCCTCCCCCATTCTATCACTAAAATCTAGTGGGGCTGTCAGTTAAATACTGGTGATAGAACATTTTCCTTTAAACCTGAGTGCAACAGGCCCATTTACGAAAGCAGAACAGACAATGCAGTGCTCAGTTAAATCATATTAATCGAATAGTAATAGAATTCACAATAAAATAATTGCCAATCAGTTCTGACAGAAACCAACAGTAAAATGCATTACCATATAACAATCTCAAATCAGGAAAGGAAGGAAGGAAAGTGAAAAGATCTAAGGTTATTTTAATTAGATAAAATTACGTATCTTACATCCATTGCTCTCTGAAAAAAATTGCCTGCAATATCTTTAGGTGATTCTACTATGTCAGACCAAAGGAAAGAGGCATAATACACAGGTGGATTTCATGGATATGAAATGATCAATGAGTTAATAAGCTCATTATGGAGATAATGATAAGAACGTCAAAATGTGACACAGTCTGTTAAGAGTATCTCCTTAAATCTCCCATCTAAGAAAGGTGATGTTAACATATTTAAATGCACCTGAATGAATCCCTTCTTGGACTTTTGGATCTTCAGTGTTTGCAAAATTAAATCAAAAACTAAAGAAACTGGACAAATGACAAAAAATCTCGATTGGTATTGTACATGAATTTTGGGGCCAAATTGAGTGACATGCACAAATCTGCTCTCCAAAGCAGTGGTTCCCAAGCTGGGGTCCCTAGGTGCTATTGAATTAACTCCCAGAATGCAGAGGACAGCATAGTTTGGGCTGTAATTATAATAAAATCATCAGGTGCTCTCAAGTCAATCCTGACTTATGGAAAATGTTCATCGGGTTTTCCTAGTAAAGAATGCTCAGAATTGGTTTACCATTCCCTTCTTCTGGGGGTATCCTGGGACTTTGCAGCTTGCACAAGGCCACACAAACTGGCTCTACTCACAGGAGGCACAGTGGGGAATCAGATTCCCAACCTCTGGCTGTGCAGATGCCTCAACTACTGAGCTATCCAGCCAGATAATTTGGGCTATAGCTGTCAGAAATCCATTCTGTTGAAGCGATGAGTCCCAAACCTGTGGTGCTCTAGAGAAGTGGTGCTCTAGAAGGGGACCTGGCACATTTCTGTTCATCTGCTCATGTGGTATCCTTCTTTAACAAGGAGGGGGGGCTGGAACCTGAGAAGAGCTCCTAAAAGGCTCATGGCCAAAAAAAAAAAAAAAAAAAGGTTGAGAATGGCTGCTCTATATATTGTTGGGATTCAAACCATAGCTACCAGAAATCCATGCTGCTTGAGGGATTCTGGGAGTTACCTTCACCAAGCTGGCTATGGTCAAGTCCACTCCCAGAATCCCAGCAACATCTAGAATCCCAGCAACATCTAAAAGACTGAAGTTTTGGACTCATTGCTTCAACAGAAGGGAGTGGTCAGGGGACTCGGGAGAAACAGCCAAGGAACTGTTGTAGATAGGATCAGCCACCTGAAGTACCTGACTCATCATGTGCTATGGTAGGCCTGTCCCTATTCCTTTCCCAAAACTGTACTCCAAGCCCATCAGTGTAAAAGAGATGTGATAGTGTCACTCCTCCTTTTGATAAAGAATTTCTCCTTGAAATCCGGAATACTAGACATTGGGGAAGAAGAAGAAAGGAAATCCATCATATTCCTGTCCTTTTCATGATCTTCCAGAGGTTTCTTACTGGCCACACTAAGAAACATAATGTTAACCAACCAGACAGAACATTGGTATGATTCAAAATGTTGCACTTAATTTCTTAAGGCACCAATTTTTAATTGATAGGGTATTTTATATTAATATGAACATAAACACATTCTGCCACATACTTTATATGGCAATGTGTATATTCTTTATGAAGAGTGAAAACTTCTTTCTCTGCACTTCTTACATGTTTGGGATGATTATCTATATCGCATCTCCATAGCTGGGGAAGCTGAGTGGGAAAGAAATGGCTAGGAAGTCATGTTAATGGACGGAAAGTACTCAACAATTTTTCCTCCTTGGGTTTTAAGTTTCAAGATGGTACCAGGATTATTGTCCCTGAGGGAACATTCAGTATGTTACAAATCACCTGACATGGCTGATGCCATGCACCACCAAGTCAGTTCCAACTTAGTGCAACCCTAGTAGCTTTTAGAGATGGGATGCTCCCAAAGTGGTTTACCATTGTCCTGTCACAGTGAGTTCTCATGCCCAAATGGAATTTAAACCCAGGTCTTCCTAATCCTGTTCTGACACCCTTTCCACTACACCCGGCTGCCTCTGCTCAAAATAGATATAATACAATATATTCCACTACCTCAGCATTTTGCCTTTTCTATTTTTGCAAAGTATTATAAACTGCACTAACTTAATATGTGGTGATTGACAGCTGGACATATGAACTGATTCTAATGAGAAACCTAATATTTGAACAGAATTGCTACAAATGTTCTTCTACAGTTTAAAAAAAATAATAATGTTCAGCCTGATAAAGAGTCCTGCAGGACTCCAAAGCTTGCTTTTTAAAATATATGTGTGTTATGGTCTAATAAAGATCACAATATGTCTTGTTAGGAAATATTGCAGGAGAACACAGCTTTTTCTTTTCTGTTTTATGCAAAATATCCTAAAGAGGCACCCAGGGCAGTATCTACAAGCAGAGTAGGAAAAGTCTATTATCACTCAAGAATAACCTTCAGTCTCGAGAGACCACAGAGGACCCGAGTTCCAGGTCCTCCTGCATGGAGGACCTGGAACAGCGTCTAGTGTTTTGATGCTGTATGTGAAGCTGGAGTGTCCTCTCCAGGGCACGAAGCCTGGGTAAAATAATATGGAGGATAGGTTGTTACCCAACCAGCAAATCCCCCCTCTCCACGTCACTGAGATAGTCCAATGGAAAGGCAAGAGCCAATACAACTAGAACAACATCACACAAATAACCCCTTTCCCACTAACCACTGTATCATATTATGAACTTTGTTTCAACAGACTAATTCTTTCACTAGCATACCAACTAAATTTAATTTATGGCTCTTCTATTAGAGTAGTGGCCATTTTTCTTCAAGTTTTGGTGTCCTACTAAAACAGGGGCAATGTGCTTTGAAACAAGGCAATGTGAAAGACTCTGAGTGACTGGCAGACCTTTGTCCATAGATGTAGGAGGGGCAATTAGTTCTGCATCCCCTGAGATAGAAATTGATAGATTAAGCTGGTTCCACCTGTTTGCAGTCTCCATCTTGGGACTTAGATTTAAACTTGGACTCCAAATCCTAATATCTGGTTATGGTGACTTTCAGACTTTTCTGTTTCTCCATCTCTCCCAAACTCTGCAATGCTCAGCTTGACAAAGACTCTTGAAAAGAAAGGTGACCTCATTTCAAGATCTTACTGGTCTAATAAAAGCATCACCCATCCTTTCTTCTGGATTCTGCACAAGAACCACGTGGTTTTGGGGAAAGGGAATCTGAATATTTTGGGAAGATATGAACTGCAACAGGAGCATTCTTATTACAGATAAGATCTAAGAAACTGATCTAAGAAACTGATATCCAAAAGTTCAGGAACAATGAAAATGAATTGGTTTGAAAAGATTTATGTCTTGCCTTAGCTTTATCACCTTTGTGCAGCCTGGGTTGGGGCATGCATGTTTTGCAACCATCAGTTTGTGTTAGTTGTATGCATTTGTGTGAGCCTTGCAAATGTTTACAGTGGAACATATACAGACAGGCAAAACACTCTAGAATTAATAAATGAGACTTGTACAGAAACATAAATGATTCAGAGGTAAAATCTGTTCTACAAGGAACATGGATTTGTAAACTGATTTTCAAAAGATATGACATTCTTTTTAATATGGGTGTCTTAAATTTTTAAATTACTGATGAAATATTTACTGAGTGTGGCATTAAAAGAAACCCACAAGTGTTTTTACTGACAGGCAACATATCTGCTATATCAAATGGACAGAGATATATGGTTTGCTTAACCCCTTTTAATAGGAGTAGAGCCCTATCCACTTACCGTACAATTGCCATATAATGGCCAGAATCCTGTTGCATAATGGTATAGAATTCACAGTAGCAAATTTCTGATTATTAACAAGTGTCAACTTGGATTCCTTGTCATATGCCAGTTGCGTGGCTTGGCATGCAGCCAGGACTTGTAAATTAACAGCAATTTGCCACTGTGAGTTATACTAAATCCAGTTCTACTGATGTAACAATGCCACAGGATATTTTTTAGGGGCAGATATGAAAGTGAATTAATATAGTTGCACAAGCATGGTTAATGGATATTATACATGGAGTCACTGCTAATAAGAGATATAGTTTCCTCTGATTTTCATTTTCATTTTTCTTATAATGCTGAAACATTTTTGGGGTGTTCTATTTTCATGCCTTCTATGGTGGTTTCAGTGGAATGGCTCCAGGACTTTATAGGAAGGAAATCTGATGGTGGTGGCAATGTGGTGAAGATCTGAACTGCCTTGAACATGTAGTTTTATGATAGATTCATGCCAAATTGGAGCCTGGAGAATGTTAGCTTCTTTTGGATTTTTCTAACATCAAGCCAGCATTGCCAGGGCCAGGAGATCCCCCCCCCAAAAAAAGAAAAAAATGCCCCAAGTTTAATTGCTTTAAGAAAATCCTTCTGACTATGAAAAAGCAATCTGAAGTAATTTGGAAAGTGTACAGGCCTGAATGTACATCAGTCATAAAGTTACTGTCAATCAGTTTCACTGATTCTACATTCTCATGTTATGAGGACAGGAGAAAGGATGTCTTGTTTGGTTAGCTTTTTATAAACCTCTTCCTACATTTCTCACATTTCAGTCATTATTGCTACCTGTTTATTATATATCAGCTGGCTTTTGCTCCCTGTAAGTTCAAGGCAACCTTTGGGTTGCTGAATCTTCATTGTTTGTGCTGGTTTGTGAAGTTGTACAATACCACCAAATGGAGGACATATTGATAGTGGTAGTTTTACTCTTCGATATTAAAGATGCCGATCAATCCGTATATTTAGTGAACCAGCATGATTCACACTTTCTAGGCAAATACCTGGACTAGAATGCGGTTTTTATGGTTCTCTAGACTTTGTGATAGAGCTCTGTAGCTCTCAAACAGTTACTAAAATGCATGTAACAGTTGTATGTGCAAACAAAATTGTATGAAATGTATACAAAACACCTAATGTTTTTTTTTTAAAAGAAGCATTCAATATGACAATGTCCATGCATTAAAAATGTGGATTGATATCACAGAACAGAACAGACTTGTGAATTAATAAATGTGAGAGTGACAGGAACCAGAAATAGACTAATCCCTTCACTCATACCTCAAATAATGGTAAACCTGTGGGAATCACATTCTTATTTAGCAAACTATCTGATCATCCTGAAATACTGCCTTTTGCTTTTACAACATTAATTGGACAAGATTGCTTTCATGGCAGAACAGGAATTGGTGAACAATATAAAACCTGCAACTACTGAGGACCAATTTATAGTCAGCACTCTGTGAAAATTAATACTAACAGCAAAGTATTAATTGCACTTCTTTCACAATTTTATGTTAGAAAAACAACCAGCCATATAATTCCAAAAACAAAGCTGAAAGTCACCTTCCTGAAACTTTGTAAAGCAATTTTAGCTGGTTGGCTGACCTACTGGAAAGAAGTATTTCCAGAATTTCTGAGAAATATCCTGGAGAGTTTGTGTTTTGCTTTCTGTATAATGCACAAAACTGTATTTGATTAGAAATGGTTGGTGTGGCATTTACCCCGTGGCCCCTGTTTGTTTCATCAAACACAGAGCTCATAAAGGTATCTCAACATGACCTTTAACACGCTGCCACCAGTTGATCTCTATATCAGCCTTTATTTCCTATTAAAGACTGAGGTCCATTCAGTACTGAACTTTTAAATAGAAACAGGTTTATTGATTACACATTGTTTTAGGAATAGTTCTTAAGCACATTCTTAATGTTACACAAAGCTTCAGTATTTTACTTTAACCTCTTCTGTCTTAATTAATACAGGTCACACTCTGACTAATCACTCCTTAAACACTCTGCTTCAGACCCCAAAACTCTTTTTTTTTCTGACTGAACTGACTTGCCTCTCATTCTACTTTCTCTACCTGATTTCCCCTCCCTCTTGGTTTCTCTGGCTTCACCTCCCAGCAGCTCCCATTGGTGCAGGCCAATGCCATTATAGGAAGAGAGGGTGTTTGCTACAGTTGGTTAGTGAATTATTTGTAGGTTGAAACATTTATGAATTAATCAGTTCATTAGCTTGCAGAGGACATCTGGAAGCCATCTCATCTTTTCTATATCTATTAACTTACGTTTGGGGAGAATTGACAGATAAGTATGTGCCTTCGTATGTACATTCATTTCTTCAGAGGCTAGGGGAAAAAAGCTCAGTAAGAAAAGCTGTGTATGGAGCAGTCTCTGAAGATTATTCACCAGCTCCACTTGGAGATAATGTTGCTGTGAGGCTACAAGGACGTCTTCTTATTTGGCACACATATTTGAATGCTTCATTCTGCATTGGCCCTTGGTGTGATGCAAACCCAATACATACTACTAGATGTTACCTTTAAAACTCCAGATTATGGGGTATCTGGAGGGCCACTTAATTCCACATCATTCTCCTCTCCTGTTGAATGATTTAATGGCTACAAAGGCCTCTGATCTTCATCCTGCTATAAAATGAGACATACTTAGTGGTGGTAATCAGGGTTTGGAATTCTCTCCCTCTATTGGATGATCTGCTTCTGCATCTCCCTCTCAAATTTCAGAAACATTGTTAAAACCCATTTTTGTGCTTTTGCCTTCTCATGATGTCCACACTTCAGTTTGGTATATAGTGCTGAATTTTCTGTGACTTCGACTTTTCAAAAACTCTTCTTGCTGTTGTTCTTCTTTTGATCATGTTTGGGAACTGTACTGAAAGCCCCATAGGAATATTTGTAACAATGAATAAACAACTCCTCTTTAAAATGTTCAAAAGAGGAAGAGGGCAAACCATGCTATCAGGTTTTCCTTTGATCAGTGTAAAGTTTGTGCAACCACCAGGTTTGTCTGAGTGGTGAGGTAAAACAGCTGAATCAACAAAAGTATTTCTTTTGACACAAGCCACATAATTCACTTCCATCACAAACTGTCAACTGAAAAATTAGATGGAACTAGACAAGATGGCAAATGTGGGCCTTCCTCTCTTCATATCACAAAAAAAGCTCTGCATCCCCTATCTCTGTTTCCCCTTATCATTTAGCATCACTCAACACATGACATATTGTTACCTGTAAAAGGGATTCACTGTTCCCACTGTACTTTTATTGGCTATAGTAAGTAATATTCTGTTAGATACCAGAGAACATGATAGAATTCCTTCCCTCCATATACAGACCTCTGTTTTTGCTGTTGCTAGGTGCTGCCAAGTAGGAACTGATGAACAGGGCTTTCAAGGTAAGTGAGTTATTTAAGGAGTGGTTTTACCAGTTCCACGCCCTCAGTGAGTTTCCATGACAGAGGACAGTTCAAACCCAGGCCTCCCAAGTCCTAGCCCATCATTGTGTCCACTACACTACAAGCCTCTGTACTGGGACAAAAAAATGATCTGGGAGTTTCATCAGCCCCATTTTGTGGTTATATGGGTGACTGATTGAGGACTGGATTACCCATTCAATGATTTTTCTGGTAGACACAGATAAAATACTCCAGTGGATCTTGGCCAAAGTGAAGAATGTTATAGGATGATGACATCAAAACACATATAGGTAATTGTAGCAGGAAAGATCCTTTTAAGAAGAAAGGTGGAATAAAACAAAATGAAATAAATAAGGGAGAAATAAGAACAGATAAAGTGGTGCCTCGCTTAGCGATCACTCCGTTGAGCGATGAAATTGCTTAGCGATGGGGTTTTGGCCATCGCCAGAGCGATCGCTTAGCGATGGCCCCTATGGGGAAAAATCGCTTTGCGATGATCGCAGGGAAGTGATCATGGCAAAGCGACCCTTTTTGCATAGCTGATCGGCGGTTCCAAAATGGCTGCCAGAAAAACAAAATGGCCACCCGCTGTTTTGCCTCGCTTTAGAGACACTGAAAATGGCTGCCCCATGGAGGTCCTTCCCATAAGGTCAGTTTTTAAGCCCATAGGAACGCATTAAACACGTTTTAATGCATTTCTATGGGCTTTTAAATTCCGTTTAGCAATGAAATTGCTTAGCAACGTTTTCCTGGAATGGATTAACGTCACTAAGGGAGGCACCACTGTATAGGGCTGCTCTTTTTTGTTGGCAACTAACAACTGGGGTTACATATAAATCCCCTGAAAAGTAACAATGGAAAAAAATGATTTGGGGAGGGAATCAGTGCATAGCAGCTATTGTCTAATTTATTTATCTTCAAATGCTGCAGTTTGTGTGTGGTTTTTACAAGCTTCAGGATGAAAACAAACAAATAAATGAAGATGTTCTGAGCCTTGACCATATCAGGTAATGAGCTAAGCATCTACAAAATATTTGCCCACTGTTAATCTTCAAATTGAGATCTTAAATCAAGTGGCCTTTTCTATTTTTATTGTAGACCCATTTAGGCCCACTCACCGAAGAGAAATTCCCCTTGAACTCACAGTAACCAACTTTTGAATAGACATGCATAAGACACCAGTGTTTCCCATGCTGGTTGCATAGAGCAACCCAGGGTATTCTTTGGAGTATGGGAAAGAATTTTCTGATATTCAAATGAAATAGAAAAGGAACTGATGTACTTTAAGTCTCATTTTAGAAGTCAGGAATGATTCAGAACATTTTCTTTCCAACTCTAATAATACCTACCAAGTCTTTCTCAGCATGATATGTGTGTGTATGTGCTTATGCATAAAATGTGGTGTGCTACCACTTACTAGTGCTCCAAACATGCATGACAAATAAGTAACTGACATTTTCTGTTATTTTAGAGTTTAAAGGAAGGCAACCTCATATTACTGTTACACAGGGGCTGGAATACAGAGTCTCTGTATTCTCAAGAATAAATTCAGAAATAATTCTGTTTCTATCACTTCAACCGAAGGAAAGAAAGATACATGTTTTTAAGTCAGTCTTGAAATATTCTGAATTATAAATAGTGAATAATGATAGCTATCACATGAGGTAACTCTACAATGACTTGTCTAAAATGAGTTTATTTGTGCCTTATTTCGATTGAGCCAAATTGGTTCAGTTTAATCTTGAGTCCCTTATATGCTTAGTTATTTTTTCACTTCAGATGCCATCAAGGTTGAAATGATTATGTTCTAGGTATGCTGTCCTTCCAAATTGTCTCTGAGCCTCTCAGAATCCTCTTCCCAAATATTGTGATATATATAAAAAAGGGTTGCTGCTGTAGTTTCAATTAGATTCTAGAATAGAATGACATCTTATGCAATAGAATTTTATACCTACAGTATAAAACTTTGGGAAACAAGAATACCTAGTGGAACATACATCTAGAACAGCTCTTTGTGTTATTACTATATGCTATCTAGCTTCTTATTTATGGTGATCCTAATAGGGTATATGAGGTGTTCAAGTAGTGGTTTATCATTGCCACTGTCCAAGTGAGTTTCCATGGGTGACCAGGCATTTGGACTCCGGCCTTGGAGTCTTACTTCTGACACACTGGCCACTACTCCACACTGACTCTGATGAAGTATTAGTAAAATATGTATGCATGCATTATATGCAGTGAGCAATGGGGTGCTAGCTCTGCTCCTTCCTCATGCATAAGAAAACTGACTACAGAAGAGGCCTGCTGTTATATGGACATGCTGTAAGTGAATCAGGACCTTGTTTTCCCTACATTTTGTCCACATTTATACAGCCTCAACAGCTACAACGGGGTCTTCTCTTCAGACAGTTGTTTTCTGCATGAGGAAATTCACTATGGCTGCTGTGTTCCTGCTCCACAATCCACAATCATATGTGGATTGTGCCTGTTTTATTACTGCCTGAATATATCTATTGTTACAATTTCTCATGAAGGTCAGGGCAGCCGTTTTTCTCATAATGACTACCTGTGTTGGTTAAGTGTCCAATTGTAAGGTGTCCAGGCTAATTTCAATCTGAGCCCAAAGGTGGTTTGGGCTAAGCAAATACTTAACACAGAAGGGTGCAAAATATAGGCAAAAATAACCTTTAAACTTCTCAGTTCTGAGCACAACATATACTTAACAATGTTGAATGAAACAGGCAGCTCTAAATCATTTATTTAAAAACAAAGTAAACCATAGTCCTGAAATGTGGTCAAGATGTGTTGAATTTTGGTGGTATGAAAATCAAGAAGATCTGAAAATTATTTTCAGATCTGGACATCTTTTACTGCTATATAGTGTTGTGGTTGCCTACTTATGCATGTGGTTTGGCTCTTCATTCACCTGGGCATGTGCCTAGGAAGTGGTGGTTGTTTATATATAGGCCTTATGCTTAACTGAGGCAACTGAATTCAGTGGAGCAAAAACAGCTTAATTTTAAATCCTTTGATGTAAATGGGTTCTGGATGACAACTAAAATGGTTTAAGCATTTCTCAAATACTGGTTTTCTGTAAGTGCTTTGTGCTTCTAATAAGTTTATTCTTAGAGGCTGAATAAAAAGAAAAAGTGAACGGAGTTCCCAAAGACCTAGGATATATAGATAGACTAATAAACGAATGTGCGGGAGGATGATGTATTTTTGATAATCTAATAATGTTACAATGATAATAGGCTGAAATAAGTCATAAAATAAATTGAAAGTTAATGTTTTAAGGACAAATTAATCAGAAGGGTGACAGCAAGAAAGCCTATTAAATTGAGTTAAATACTCAAATGCATATTTAGTTATTTAGATTTCTTTTGCAAAAAAGTATTTTAACCACTTTTGCTTTAATAGCTAAATTAATAGACTTCATTTCACAATCTACTGTAGCATGTAAAAATAAAACTATTAGAAAAAATATGGTATGCTCATCTACAAAGTTACAGTGATTGTTACAGAGTGAGTAACATTGCTTGCTAGAGAATATGAATATTGTAATACTCACTGTCGTAATGATGCCTATTTGAAATACTCCAAGAAGTCCAATTTTCTTGGCTTGTGCTTTCAGACTGAACGTAAGTTGGGGGCGGGGGGAAGGAGGCTAAAGGAAATTTTATTTCTCTACATTCACTGTGATGAAAGAGAAGAAACAAAGCTGAAAAGGATCCATTTATTTATGCTTCAGAAATACATGATGCAACATTATCAAGTGTCCTCTGTGAACATATAGATAAGCTTCTGCATCATTTGATGTATATGAGGATGTCAGATTTTTGAAAGTCTAGACAACAATGCAACTCAGAAAATTCATCCTAGTTAAGAAATTCATTTCAGATCACTTCCATAAGGATTCACCAGTATTTGCAAAGTTCTTCACATTTGGGAAGGGGGAAAGGAGGGGGGCTTTATAATAAAGGAGAAAGACAAACAGACAGGTTAATTCATCCAGGCAGAGGGTTTGAAATGCATCTTGCTTAAAGGTCTATATTTAAATCTTTTTTAAAGGTCTGCACACACAAATAGCACTCAGGGTGCAGAATTAGGTCTGCCATTCTTTTCCATCAACAGGATCTTCATCTTTCACATGTATACAGCAGAGAAGTACAACATGGTGTTCTCCATACTATGGACAGCTTTGTTCATTGATTTACCTTGATTCAAATAGGCGAGAATTTTGTCTCACTTCAGTTTTGGAGAATTTACGGAAGAGTTTAAAAATGTCTTTGTTTTCTGTAAGGTTCCATTTCTGATGGAAGAGAATGTGAATAAGAGGTTTCCTCATTCCTCTGTGAAATAAGATGCTATCTCACTCGTTTTTCTTATTTCTCAGAGAAGTATTTATCAGCAAGAGTCAAACATATGCAAAATAAAAGATACTGTACATTGTACAAAAATATCACTTTTGGGTAATCAGCTCAGCTGAAACAGACAATTGGTTTAATCAATAAAAAAGAAAATACAGTGAAATTACAGTAAAGAGATGAAATATAAAAGAACAGAACATCCCAGAACATGTGACTAAATCTCAAGATTTAAGCACATAGATCTATTTCAGTTAGGAATGCTTTGGATTTATACCATGAAAGGGAAAGATTATGTCTCATTTAATATGGAGAGACAATAGAGAAAATACATAGAGGACCAGGCTTTTACACTCTATTCTTAAACATAATTATAAACAAACAAAACCCTCACTGAGTTCAGTTGGATAGATGGCAAAAATCCAGTACATGTCTACTTAGAAGTAAATCCCAATGAGTTCAATGGGACTGAGAGTCAAGCTAGACAATAAAGAGGAATGTATACTCCCTAGCTATTACCTTGTTTTCTTTCCCACAGTGGGGTTGGAATAGGCTCCCGCCCTACACACTTTTATCACAATGTCTTAGCCCTGAAGCCCTCTGGGAAATGTTGCAGAGTTTTGAATTTCTGATACAAGTCATTTCGCTATGCAGTAGGAGTACAGAGACTCAGAAGGGAGAACAGCTTCAAGTTCCTCAGATAGCCTTTTTCATTAACTGACAGATCTCATAGAACAATATTTATTTTTTCTGCTGACAAGTAATGGAACTCAGACTCACAGAAACTTCAAATTCATAAATGGCTGAAAAGAAAGGTAGACAAATTATGGAGAATGACTAAATGGATCCTCAGCTTTCAGATAATCAGATGCTAATAGATTAGTTTCTAATTCTAATTGCCGAAAGCTGGGGGCTTGCCCTGCTTATGGACTTATCAAAAGTATCTGCCTGTCCACATTTAGAAACAGGATGCTGGATCAGATTTTTGGACAGTCTTATCAGGGCTCTTGTAAAAATCTTTTATGTTTCATATACTCTCACAAGATACCAGATGATGCCCATTTCTCCCATGTTTTATCTGCCAGGTTCGACCTCATCCTGCTGCCGAAGTGGGTGTTTCCTTACCAGATCATTGTCTGTCACAGGTGAACACCTTTTTTGTTCAGTTCAGGCAACTTGCTGTCTAATCAATCATGCCTTCTGTCTTGTTGATGGAAGGGGAAACAAAATGGATCAGAGTATGTGTCAAATGAACAATCAACCTTTGTTCATGAGAAGAGTAACTTCCCAGGAGCTTGAATGACCATGCAGAGTTCAAAGGACATTTGTGGTTCTGTATGTGCTATATTTAAAACATATGGGAGGGGAGGCGGGGAAATTTATGATGTGACCACTTTCATCAGCATACCTGGTCCAAAGTTCCATTCCTGAGAGTAAAGCGGGCAGACTGCCTGTTAATTATTCATATCCTATTGATTTCTTTTTAAGTGCTTACCACTTCTCTCCTTCCCTCAAGCAACTGAAAGCAAATTAAAAGAAGTAATGCAACATAGACTTGACTGAACTACTTTTGTACTAAATAATACATAGGGAGGTTGTTTGTTTTATAACCTATCGTGTAATATTTGAAACTAAGCTTTATCTAGAATATAGGATTATATACCTCTTAACAGACATATAAAATGGCATGTCAGAGGATTTTTTTAAATTCTTGTTTATAAGTGAGAACATCAATATAGCCCCTATGTGTGGTTTTTTAATGTGAGAAGTAAAAAAAAGTAACATTTGCAGCTACAAATAAATAACTGAAATTCTGTTGGCATAAGTTAGAGCCTGATCCTACTATTAAAAAACCCACAGTTTAAATCAAAATTAGCATGTTTTATATCACTTTACATTTTGGTGTTTACATGAGGTACGTGCATGTGTGGAGTAATGTGATGGGGAGCAAAATTTCTGCTCCTCCACCAGAGGACTGTTTCTTTTCATGCGGATGTGTTGTGAATTAACTTATGCAATGTGTATTCCTCTGTCGGTGAAAATTGGTCCCCATTTCTATGTCACCATGCTAGAATAAGGGAGAAGTTCTGGGGAGGGAGTAGAGGTGGGCAAGAGGAAAGCCCTTTGTCTGTCATCCATTGCAAGTGAGGCTTCAGCCTGGAAGAGAGAGTCATGCATTCAGGATTGTTGGAGAGAAGGAGGGAGGGAGGAGAGAAGAAGAAGAGGAGAGGGAGGACAAGACTGAAGAGGTAATATCATGATTTCATGGGACGTGGTGGCACTGTGGACTAAACCGCAGAAGCCTGTGCTGCAGGGTTAGAAGACCAAGCAGTCGTAAGATCGAATCCACGCGACGGAGTGAGCACCCGTCACTTGTCCCAGCTCCCGCCAACCTAGCGGTTCGAAAGCATGCAAATGCGAGTAGATAAACAGGGACCACCTCGGTGGGAAGGTAACAGCGTTCCGTGTCTAAGTCGCACTGGCCATGTGACCACGGAAGATTGTCTTCGGACAAACGCTGGCTCTATGGCTTGGAAATGGGGATGAGCACCGCCCCCTAGAGTCGAACACGACTGGACAAAAATTGTCAAGGGGAACCTTTACCTTTACATATGATTTTATATGAAATCTTTACCTAGCAACCATCAAAACATAGATCCCATCTGTGCCCACAGACTACCAATGCAAGGCATGCCTAGGACTAGAGATGGGCATAATCAGACAAGTGGTGATTCATTCTGATTCATCAAGGTTAATGAATCATAAATTAGGAATTTATGATTTTTTTATGATGAATCAATTAATCACTTTTGACTTTAAACCCTATGAAACGCCCTCCAAAGCATCTAGGGACACAAAGATTTCAGAGATACTTTCCCTGACCCACCTCTACAAGCCCTACAGAGTTAGTCAAGTTTGAGTTTTGGCTGTCTGAGTTATGCATCCACAAGTAGGTTCCCCCAGGAAGGTCCCCCTCAGGCACCTAGAGAAACTAAAATCACAGCTTCTACTCACTCTCCTCCACAATCTCCCCAAATGTGGTGAATATATTGGGTTTCAGACATACAAGTTATACACCCACAAAGTGCATCCTCCCAAGAAAGTGCCCTTTAGCTTGGGGAAACTTAATCTTCACTAAAGATTCACTACATTGCTGACAGGAAGGACTTTTCTAAGCACTAATCCACCATCAAGCACATCAACCGTTTGATGAAGATTGGGGAATTGTGAGAAATTCCAGCTAAATACTTTTTGCAATAGCAATTCGATCAGCAATTTGACCTGGAAACAATTTCAGCTTTGTGCTATGCGCTGAACTGATCTATGAAGTCAGTCATTTAGAAACTTATATCATGGTGAAAATTGTATTATCTGGTTTTGTGGAAATGTCTTGCGTGCACAATATCATTTTTCACTTAGGCAGAACTATTAACGATGGGAATCTACAAACCACAAGGAAATAGTTCAAAAGGCTTATGGAGATGGGTTACAGAAGACAGACGTAGTCTTTGTTTCGAATGAGTGGATCTCTCTCGTTCTGTTCCACTGCCATGTTAGGATTGTCTTGTCCAAACATTCTGATCTATCTTACACAACTGAGATGGACTGGGGAGTATTTTTTTTTTCCTTTTCAGCCCATTGGGGTCCAAACCATGTTGGTCCCACAAAATTTAATTCTGATGATGCAGCCACTGCAAAAAAACAAAAACAAAAAAGCAAAAAAGCAAAAAAAAATTCCTTTCTAAACAAAGTGCAAAAGGTAGCTCACATTATTTGAAACAGAATTCTAGTATAAGTACAAACATCTCACCAATATCTGTGACTAAGACAGGCTCTATATATGTAAATATATTTCACAAAAGCTTAAAATTGTTCACATTATAGCTCTATAACAAAAAGGGATGAAATTGCATGTTTTTGTGGCTTCTGCTGGCTGCTTCCTGCTGGTGGTGCTGAGATTCAATCATGTGAATTCTATATTTAAAAGTGCATGTTCTCCATATACCTTGTTTTCAAGGACACTTGTGGCTTTATTTTGAAGCTTCCACATATGAAATCAATATTCAGTGGCCCAGCAGTAGATTCACCTTCACTGTTGTCATTCATGTCATCAACATCAGCAGCAGCAGCAGAAAGCAGCCAGTAGAAGCAATAAAAACAAGCAGGAACCAATTGCTTCTCACTATGTTATGGAGTAATGGTTCCCAACCTTGGGTCCCCAGACATTCTTGGACTTAAACGCCCAGAAGCTTTCACCACTAGCTGTGCTGGCCAGAATATCTGGGAGTTGTAAGAATATCTGAGGACCCAAGGTTGGGAACCATTGTTTTCAAGCTATGCTATGAACTTCTATGTTTTTGAGAAATATGTTTATGTATGTGGAGACACCTGTCTTGATCACAAATTAGACATTAGTGAGATTTTTTCTCACTAAATATTTGTCCAAATGTGCACCTCAGGAAACATAGACAGAGAACTACTAGGCACTCATACATTTGAAAAGCACACATAAAATTGTATATATCAGTAGAAGCACAAGCATGCAGATTAATGACATTTATCTAGTGATGCAGAAGTGGGAAGAAAGAAGCTTAAAGGCTGAAGTCTAGTTACTGAATGAAAGGTTGTAATGTGATACACATGAACTTGAGGACAGGTCTATTTGAAGTCAGGGGACTTATTTCTGAGCAAATGTGATCAAGGGTGTCATGAGCCACACACAAGCAGATCCTCTGACTTTGGCAGGAGTGATTCATGTGCTTCTTTCTTGAATTATATTTTGAATTATATTTAATGTACTTGGAGGGAGGCAGGGAAGTAGTCCTCCTCCACACATCCATTTGTTGGTTGATTCAAGGAGTGAAGGCACTTTCACTTTTGTAAGTAAACATCTGTAGAGATGTCCTGCAATTCAGACAACTGGTCTTCAGTGACTTGCTAATTAATTGCCTTCTTCATCTGCCTATCCACTTGTTGTCTCATTACTTTTAGCACTAGCTCCCATGCTGCTGTTCTCTAGTCAAAATAGTGTGATGGTGAAATGAAGAAGAAACTTCTCCTACTGTATTATTAAATAAAAATGCTGTCTCTTCAGAAATCTAAGAATTGGAGTCCAACAATCAATTCAATGGAGGTAGTGTGGTAGGCAAAGTACAGGTGAAGATCTTAAAAGTGTGTGATAAGTACTACATGAACATTTGTCCTCATACTGTCCTCATGAGCTATTAATATATCATCATGTTCCATCATATCACTATTGCCAAACTCAAACAATCAGGGAACATATATATCGTTGTTGTAGGTTTTCCAGGCTGTTTGGCCATGTTCTGGACATGAAATCCTATTTCAAAACACAGATGCACTGAAAAACACCAGCAATCATGTTAGACTACACAGGGAAGCCACTGAAATCCACAAACATCAGCACAGCTTCAACAAAAAAGAAGAAAATCTAAAACTCAACAAAGCTTAGCTCCCAGCACTGAAAAATGCAGCCTGCAAAAAGGTCAACAAATGGTACCCAGCCACAAGGACTGGTGATCACTGCACGCAATAGACTAGCTAATGACACCCATCAATCACAGTGACAGATCATCTCCCCTCTTATCACAACAATACACCCATAAAAAAGACACACCCTGATCACCATAATCACCCAATCTCCTGAAAAGGACAAAAAGGTGATCCCACAGCTACAAATACTCAACTATCCCACACACTACACCAGAACACAGACAGAGTTCTAACTCCTGTCCTCTGAAGATGCTGGCCACAGAGACTGGCAAAACGTTAGTAAGAAAAACCTCCAGAACACAGCCAAACAGCCCCCAAAACTACAACAACCATTGGATCCAAGCCATGAAAGCCTTGAGGAATACATCAAACACATATATATTGGTGCAGAATTCATGAAAATAATATATATGATATTTATTTTACTTTATGCCACAGGAAATGAAAGAGTACATTTTATAAAAGGGTGCGGGAGTAAGATCCTCTGCAAAATGAATCCAGCAAGGTCATGCAAGTATACATTTTTCATTTTTGCTTTAATATTTTATAACTGCCCCTATTCAATCCCCATATTGTCTTTGCATTATCTCACACAAGCATATATGTGTGAGATAATACACTCTTGCTTGCACTAAAGCAATACAAAGTTGTGGCAGTCCCATAGAGAAACCTTTCTGGTCATCTTCTTGCCTTAAAAGTTTCTTAGACGCTGTGCTTAAAGAAGGACCCCCAACTTTTTCTTCAAGTTTCACTTTGGGCAGAACTTGGGAGAATATTTATGGACGAAATGTCTAAAACTGCCATTCGGATTCTAAAGTAATAAGAATTCTTAAGTTACCAGGCTGCAGTTCCCATGACCCCCTCAGCATTGTCTGGCCTCGTTATGTCTGATAGGAGCTGCAATCTATCTGGAAAACCACAGCTGTCCACCTGGGTTCTTTTACTGCTTGAACTGCGACTTCAGTTTCTACCTTAATCCAATCACATCTCATGAGTGCTACTCAAAGCAGGATGCTTTACTGTGCAGCTGAGCCTGCTGTTAATTATAAGTGTGTGTGTGTATTTGTGTGTGTGTGTGTGTGTGTGTGTGTGTGTGTGTGTGTGTGTGTGAGAGAGAGAGAGAGAGAGAGAGAGAGAGAGAGAGAGAGAGTTTTCCCCCCTGCTATTGGCCTCCTGTACATCACCAGCATCCAATATGATATAAACTTGTCACATTTCTAACATAGAGTATGCTAGAAATTTCTCATTTTCATAAAGCAGCTCATGGAACACATAAAACCAAACCAAACCAAAACAAAACCCTGTTTTTATTAAATCCTTTTTTCCACAATAAGTGTTATTGCAGGATCTTCTTTAAATGAGTAGTTATAAGTATGAAAGTTATCTTTTACAGAAAAGAATAAGAAGTGGTTTAAAAAAGTCTATATACCCACAGAATAGAGTTGAAAGACAATCCATAATTCCTCACCAGTTTTGTTAGAAGGACAGTTGCAGCAACGTAATACGAGGACCTGTGAAGTATACTCTGTGCTACATCAGAGAAAGTAATGCTGAAAACATACAAACATTTTAAGTGTAGTGGAAATTGACTCCACTCACTTCTGTTGCATTCCAAAAAAATCTGTTTGCTATTTTCACTTGTTCAATTTTCATCTTGTCCTTTCCCTGTAGAGTTCAGGCTAGAACACAGGTCTCCTCCATCCTTTTTAAAATCTTCATAGCAATAGTATTTGGCAGAGCAAATGTGTCTTTAGGTAACAACACATGATTCCTATATAGGATGGATTGCTTACAATCTACTGTAATTAATCTGGGGCTGCCTTTGAACAAAGTCCTGACATTTTTATTGACTGAAAATGTGGCCATGATAGGAACTAGGCTGATAATTGATCAGCTTTTCTGTTTACCAGATTCCATTCCCCCCCCCTTCCAGGATTCTGTAAGGTGTTCTCCCTTGCCTCGTGCCAAGGGTGAGCTTAGAAGCAATTAAGAGGTACTCTGGGCATGGTCAGCATTAGTGATTTAGTTCATGCTCTGTTTCATGCTCATGTGCTAAATGAAAAAAAAAATCCTCAGCATAATAGGGCAAGATTATTTTTTTATCAGTCTCAGAGATAGTAAGTTGTGCATTTGCTAGGCTATTTTCCCCCTTCTCCTTCCCTCTGCACAGTACACAGTTTAAAACTGCAATTACTGCCTTGCTGGTTAGACTGTTGTGAGTCTATGCAAGCAGATGGTTCTTTCGAGTTTGCTGCATTTGCATGCTTTGCTTCACAAAGGAGAAATGTTTTATTCCCATTTTTAGGACAATATAGTACAGTATTCTGGTTTTTGAGGAGCTGAGTGTGTTTTGTACCCTAAATGGGATCAGTCTCGTGTCCTGTAATGGTAAGGGACAAGTCCCTCAGTAATTTATATTCATAATACCTTTTGCTGTGTTATTGATACAGGTCAATGAGCCTTCCTTCAAAGAGCAACCACTTTGTACTTTTGACACAGTGTAATTTCCTGTGTCTATCAGAAGAGGAACATCAAGACTACACTGCATTAGGGCAGTGCACTCCCATTCTGACTGAGACATACACTCTAACTGACACTCTCCTTCACAAACACCACTATATTAAAAAACAGACCCTCTTCATCTAGGACCCATTCATGTCAATCTTTTCACAGGTCCATTCATAAACCTTTCTTTAATTCACATATAATGGTTAATCAACTCTATCACCTATCATGCAAATAAATACAAACCTGTACATTAAACATGTTTACACTGCAAAACCAATACATCTGTCTTAAATTTAATTTAGCAGTCCTTCATGCCAGTCGCATGAGCTCTGCCCTGAAGGAGAATTTGTACAGTTCAGTATAGAAGGGGGAAGAAACCAATTATCCGAAGGATAGGACCCTAAGCGTTTTAGGTTTAGCAGTATCTAGGGCAGGATCTTGTGCTTTTCAAGTTTAGCAATATCTAGAGTACCTTCTCTAGCTTATGAAATTAGTGTTAGGGTGCAAAATCTGTGTAAAACTAATATGATCTCTCCCCACCCCCCGGCCCACCATTGTTTGACACCACCTGTACATATTCAGGCATGCTTAGCTTATCACCAGTTCAAGAAAAGATCCATAAAAGAACAGAGAGTTGGGACTTTGCTTATATTGCATTTATGAAACAGTATAGTCATTTTTTGTTGCAACCGTTTTGGCTGGGCTTTTGTGGGACACAGCTTGAAGTGCTACCACAATGATCTCACTGGCAGGGGAGGGGGGGAATTATGGCACGTGTAATATCATCTCCATCATGTGTTTGTTGGTCCGTACTTCCAAGTGACTGTAGTGAAAGTTTACAGATCTGATAATTCATGTTTCAATGTAACCTCGTCTTGCGAACCCTAAAATGTCTCCTAATTTTGTCCTCCATTGACTTTTATGATTGTCCTACGGCTCAGACATATGGCAAGCAGTGACATTTCGCTTGCAGAAGGAAAAGCAAACTGATACGCTAAGTAGGTTTGCCTAGTTTTCATGAGCCCCAGTACTCTTTACAGCCAATTAGTACAGTAGGCTGAAACATAACCCTTATGATTGTGTCTGTTACACTAGATAATTGCCATATACTTGAGGGAGCAGGGCAACTCTAACATAGTTTTGTAACAGAAGTACATAGGGTTTTGCAGCAACATATATATTCTACAAAAAAAAATCACTAACTACATAGTAGTTTCAGAAATATTTCTGATACAGAAACGTCTTCAATAGCATCAATCAAGCTAGCTAAAGCTTTAGGCTAGCTTGGTCTGTATTTTTTTTTAAGTAACAGAACATGCATTCAAATCCTTGGGAATATATATGTACTCTTCTGAGAGAGTGTAAAGGCAGAACCAATCTGCTTTGTAAAGGCAATTTGTATGATTGCTGATATTTTTCTTCATCATTTGGATAGCAAAGGCACGTCAAGAATGGCAATGCTGTTACAAGCTGTGAGGAATTAAGGTAATGGTGCACTATAGAGCAGATCAAACAATCTGTTGTGTAGAACATCATTATATATCTTCATATTCGGCCAGAGCAAGTATTGACTGACATTTCTGACTGGATAAAGTTAAATAGAAGCCCATCAGCTGGCAGATAGCAAGTCAACCCTGTTGTTTAAACAACAAAAAATGTCACATTAGGCACGCTATGCATCCCTTTGACTGGAAGTTGATTTATCTGGGATATAATGTGATTGCAGCATTTCTGAATTTAAATAGATTTCTTTGTGATGAGCCTTTTGTACATAGCATGAAAATGGATTTCATGAGGAAGATGAATTTTCATTTGTTTTCCACTAAGAGTGAATGAAATGTGGATGGTGTGTTTGCCAATGAACTATGTAAAGTACATAATTCAAAATGAAACTAAGGGTACAACTACACAGTAATTTGAAAATTTACCACACAGGGTTTGTGTTTTTTTGCCAAAGTTGGTGCAATTAAATTCTATGTATTTTCACTTGACCACACAACATACAGCTGCTGGGTTTTTTTCCCCCATGAGCATTCATTGCTTTTTGTTCAGCTGTCAGGGCTAGTGTTTCTTAAAAAGAGATTCTGCTTCCGGTGGGTTTTATTTTGCTTTGCTTTGGTCCTCCCCCCCTTGAATGGGTGACTGGTTGGGCATTTGTGGGACACAGATATTGGTCCAAAGGGGTAGTGGTGAAGGTGCTACAGTGATATTGAAAGTAGAACACACACACACACACACACACACACACACACACCTTCACATAAAGATATATTCTACTCTCAGTGTCACTTGTTTTATATAGTGACATAATGCTACATTCATATAGTAGTTTGTGAAAATGCAGGGTTTATCTGAGACAGTGGTGTACCAGAAAAGTGCAGTAATAACTGTTTGGAGGAGAGATGAGAGATGCTCACTTGAGGGTGATGTTCCTGCTCTACTGGCCCACAGTGCCTCACTGAAGGGTATGCCAGTACAGCAGCAACATCTCCCTCAAGAAAGCACTTCTTGTTTCTCTCCTAATTTTTTTAATTATTATTCCTTTCCAATATAGCACTGTGTCAGATAAGCATGGCAGTTTCACAACTGCTATTGTGACTTTAAGCAAAGCAGACTGATACTGGTGTGATAGTAAATATCCCCTCCCCTGAAAAAATCCAGAAATGTATGGATGGAAAATATGTTAATATAACCCACTAGCAGTCCAATGTCTCATATAAAAAGAAGAGTGGGCAAACTCAGCCTGCCATGACAGCCAAACTCCCACTTCTGTTGCACTGAATGATCCCTAACTATAAGGGCAATACAAGACATTCTATTTGGTTGGATATTCAAACTGTCCTTTGTGAAGCTAGACATTGTTTCTTTGTTCGTAGGTTCTGCAAATGTTTAAAAGCAGACATAAAGATGAATAAATCCTGAAGTCTTCCAGAACCAATCTGGAGTTCCTTCTCCTTTTCTAAACTAAGCTGAGTTTCAGGGGAACTTCCAGAACCTGTCCTAGGAGACTGCTGACCTACACATACACACATCCATCACTACAGTTAACAATAGCAACATGTGCTTTTAGAATTGCATTGAGAACCATGCATAAAAATACAACTACAAAACTATGACTGATATTCAAAATAAGCATTCCTTTTCTCTTAATGAAATTGCTAATCTTTTAAAACATACATGCAAATGTTTAAAAGTAGGTTTGCAGATAAATACATGCTGCAAGGCTGAGAGATTACATTAATTACAGTAGTATCACCCTGTCATGCACAATGTGTGACCCACCAAGATGAATGCCAATGGCTAAGTCAGTTTTAGCCTATTTTAGATTTTACTCTGTGCTGTTGCAGGGCCCAATGGAGGTGAGCATTTTACTGGGCCAAAAAATCCAGGGGAGTTCAGCTAGGCTATAACCCTGTTATCATTAACAAAAATCCAGAGGCTAAATTGTGGGTCATTCTTGAGGATATAATATGGAAGACTATATTCATTGGATTTATGTAAGATTTCAAGATCTTGTTCAATTTGCTGCAGCTTATCAGATATTGTGCTTGAATAGAACAAGAAACACTCTGAACTGTAAATTGCTAGCTCAAAGTCTTCCCTAGAAAACTGGGAATGTGATTGTACAGTTAAAATTAGGACTCACAACTTCAGAAGCTGAGAACATTTTGCTCTCCTTTGCAGCCATAACTCAAAAACAACTAATTCCAAAGTTATTCCCGTACAGATCAACAGGATAAAAAATAATAATAACAGGGGCAAAGTATCATAATAGGCATGAACAGTGGGATCCCGTGGTGCTGTGTAGAGTTACAGGCCAAAAATATAAATAACCAAATGTCTAGTTATTAACCTGTATCCTGTAAACTAGCCTAAGGATGCCTAATGTGTGAAATGTTGCATCAATTAAAAAAAAAACCCAAGAACTTCAAGACTAATTTTGGAAAACGGTAGAAATGTCCCTACTACAATTATGTCTCATATTTCACATATAGATGCCAAATAGAATGGTAAACTGAGTGTTATTTCAACTTACTATACTAAGCAATAGGATTTTAGGGGTCTACTCAAAGGCATCCGTCTTATTGTCCACCTACAAAAAAAAATCAAAGCATGATCTTTGACTTAAGCAGCACGGTTCTTCCTGACTCAAATCCCTCTACTTGGTTGGTGCCCTTTCTTCAAAATTGGTTAAAGATTACACAGGACAGTTTGGTGTTAAACATTATTCATTTCAGCTATTGGCTAGAGTTTTTTGAACTTCTTCCTCTAGGGCACATATAATTTACATCGTTCAACCCTGCTCTAGAAGAAGAAATCTTGGCTGTACTCAAAAAACAGGCTATTCAACGGGTTCAGCCACAAGACATCCAGAACGGCTTCTATTCCCATTACTTCGCAGTGCCAAAAAAGGATGGAGGTATCAGGCCAATCTTGGATCTCAGAGACTTGAATGCCTATGCCCAACCCTGTCATTTTTGCATGGTGACTTTAGACTCCATCGTTCACCTGTTGTGTCGCGGCGATTGGTTTGTAGTAATAGACTTGCAAGTCACCTATTTTCATATTTCCATTCACCAACAGCATCAAAAATACCTCCATTTTTTCTTTATAGATATGGCTTATCAATTTTGCACCCTACCATTTGGGCTGTCTACCGCTCCTCGCACATTCACGAAGTGTATGGCCCCAGTAGCTGCTCACCTGTGCCTCAACAATGTTATGGTTTTTCCTTATGTCAACAATTGGCGAATCGTAGCTGCCTCTCATCAAAAAGTCATTCGAGACACAATTTGTTCTTCAGACCTTACAAAATCTGGGTCTCAAGGTGAACTTCAAGAAATCTCACCTAGTTCCCTCTCGGATAGCCGATTACATAGGAGTGTGAGTGGATTCTCTTCATGCCTGCATTTTTCTGCCTCCAGAAGATACTTTGTGCAGTCTACCCCTTTCATCCTCTCTCCAGGTTCACAGTTCATCACACCCAACATCTTCTCAGTTTCATGGCCTCTACAACATCGGCTTTTCCACACGCATGGCTAAAGATGTGATCCTTGCAGGCATGGTACCTGTCTCAATTTAACCTGATGGTAGACAACCTGAGGAAACATCTTTGTGTCACACTAGAAATAGCGAAGCAACTACAGTGGTGGACTGTCCTTCCCCATCTCCTCATGGAACTGCAATTTCGTCCACTGCATCTTACAGTACAAGTCACCAGCACAGATGCCAGTCCCACAAGATAGGGAGCTCACTGCAGCAGTCACCAAGTGGACACCCTCTGGTCCAGACAGGAAGGCGCTCTTCATATAAACGGTCTGGAAATGTTGGCAGTGATAAATGCCTTCCGTGGATTCATGCTGCTAATATGGGGTTGTGGGGTCCAAGTAGTCATGGACAACACCACGACCATGTATTATATAAACAAACAAGGAGGTACCAACTCCATGTCGCTCCTCTGTCTGACAGTTCACCTCTGGGAGTGGTGTTATGGCCGGCATGTGTTTTCTGTAGCCATTCATGTCTCCACATCAGAAAACGATGTGGCGGACAGGCTGAGTCATATGACAGGACAGACACACAAATGGGAACTAGACCCGTCTACATTCAAGATGATTTGAACACGGTGGGGTCATTCCATGGTGGACATGTTTGCAACTTGGCAAAACACGAAATGTGAGGTATTTTGCTCTCATGCAGGCAGGGACCATTCATCCCTGGGGGATGCATTCGTGATCAAATGGCCAACCAAGCTTCTTTACCTGTTTCCGCCAATACTGTTAGTTCAGAGGACCCTGCTAGAAATCCGGGAAGCGAGGGTCAATGTCATTCTAGTGGCACCATGGTGGCCTCAGCAACCATGGTTTACCACTCTCAAAGTGATGGCATCAGATTTTATAAAGCTGTCGCTTCTACCTCACCTTCATACCCAGAATGCCGGCAACATCCAGCATCCAGACCTGGAATCTCTCCACCTAACAGATTGGAGGATTCTCCCCTAATTCAGGAAGTCCTCGAAAAGGCCAGGAAGCCATCTACAAAACTTATATGTGCTTACAAATGGAACAATTTTCTGAAATTTGCCCAGTCAAGGGGCTTGCAGCCAGTACCAGTTTCGCTGGAAGCCCTTCTTCACTATTTATGCTATCTGTTTGATCTTGGCCTGACCTTATAAACTTTGAAAGTGTATATTTCTGCAATGGTCTCCTATCAACCCTGTGATTCAGACTCAGCTTGCCAGTTTTCGCATCCTACTGTTAAGTCTTTCATGAAAGGCCTCCACAACGTTCGTCTGCCTGTTAGGCCGCCTTTGCCTCAATGAACTCTACAACTTGTTCTCCATGTTCTCACACATTGCCCTTTCAAGCCTGTGGCTACTTCAGACATTCGACTACTGTCCTTTAAAACATTGTTTTTGGTGGCAATAACTTCTGCTAGAAGGGCCAGTGAGCTTGCTACCCTTAGAGCAGACCCGCCTTACCTGCAGTTTTACCAAGATAAAGTGATGCTCTACCCTAATGTCTCCTTCTTGCCTAAAGTTGTCTCCAGTTTTCATCTTAATCAGCCCTTAATTTTGCCTACCTTGTTCCAGGATCCCTCCCTTAGTGGACTACTGGCCGGCAGGTCCTCCTATGGAAAACCACCTCCTGTCAGATGCCCAATTGGTTCCACCTGACAGAGAGATGGCATAATTTCCACACAACGTGTCCTCCATGAACTCACCCCAGCTCTTGTCTTCGCACTACCCATCATGGCCTGGGGCTATTTATATGCCCCAAGCCCGCCACCCAAGCTGAACATTTTGGCTCAAAGGCCCCCTTGTAGCTCCCTCAGAAAAAGGCCCATGCCCAAGTCTGATAAGTGAACACCATCATTTCTATAAAATTCATGCCGGTGGCCCCATATGTCAGGATGCTGTATCACCACTTCAAGGCCAGCCTTCATGGATCAGCTAATTTCACGATTGACCCCATGCCTTGGGCAGTCAATACACCGAGGATCGCAGTCTGCCCTCCCTACCAACTGTGGTATGATGTTTGACCATATCAGTTTCATTACAGGATACTTATCCTTCAATGTCTGCAAATCCCAGATCACGTGCAATATCAATGACTTGCCTGTTTGCATCATCAAGTCATTCCTGCCCAAGTGAACCACAAATATATCAGAGGGCACATCATTAATATGCAGGAGGGCTCAATCCAAGAGCTCAGGCCATAGCATACCCCTCTTTCCTTTCCAATCCAATGAGGCACGAGCTCCCAGGTCCAAATTACAACCCCAACCAGTCAGCAAAGCGTGCTTCACCACCCAATGAACATAACCATGGGAAAGTCTCTGGATAAGCTTGAGTTTCTGGGGCCAATGCCCTGAACCGGTTGATCTGTTGATGGGATAGGGTGTCAGCCAGCTCCTTTTTTACACCAGGCACATGACAAGCCTGGAACACAATATTATATTCCAAACAGCACAGAGTAACGGATCTCACCAGTCTCATAACTCTCAGTGATTTTGATGTGAGGGTACTCACTACATGGACTACTGCCATATTGTCACACCAAAAGGTGACCGCTGAATTGGCCCAAACACCCACCCATATCCATAAGGCTTCAAGGATTGGAAAGAATTCCAAAAATGTGAGATCACGGGTGACTTGGGAGTCATTCCATTCCATTGGCCACAGACCGGCACACCATCATCCTCTAAAGTAAATGCCATACCCTTATGACCCAGCAGCATTGGAGTGAACTTGGAACTCAGCACCCAAGCAGAACTCATCTCTCCAGAATTAGATTCCACTGAATCCTTCAAGGAAATGTAACCAGGTTTGCAGGTCATCCCTCATGCCTACTGACATTCTCCATCTATGATGTGGCCTCATTCAACCACTCATGGCTCTGCAAATCCATCTCAGGAAAGCCCTACTAGGGGCAATGACCTTACAAGCAAAATTGAGGTGACCGGCCACCTCCTGAAGTTCCTTCAGTGTAACTTTAGTATGCTGTAACAAGTTCCGGATTCGAATTCTGAGGTCCAATAATTTACTATCCGGCAGCCTGCTGGATTGCTGAATACTGTCTAATTCAATCCCCCAAAAGGTAATTACTATAGCTGGACTTTCTGTCTTTTCTTCATCCAGTGGTACACCCAGCTCACTTGTGATAGTCTGAAAAGTTCTCATGATGGACACACATTGTCTAGATCCTGGCTCCCCACAAAATAAAAAATAATCCAAATAATGGACAACTTGGGAAAGCCCCGCCCTACACTTGAGGGTACATTCTAAAAATGAGCTGAAACACTCAAAAGCAGGACAAGAAACTGAGCATCCCATTGGCATTGCCCTAGCCATATAAAAGAAACCCTAGAATTGAAAACCTAGCAATTCAAAATTGTCTGGGTGAACTGGTAGCAAATGAAAAGCCGACTTAATGTCTGCTTTTCCCAGTTCAGCCCCTTGGCCGCAGGATCTAACCATCCTTATGGCAGCATCAAAGGATGTGTAACAAACTGTACAGAGCTCCTGAGGAATTTTATCATTCACTGATTCCCCTGATGAGTATGATAAATGATGAATGAGATGGAATTCTCCTGGCGCCTTTTCTTAGGATGATCCCAAGAGGGGAAGCATGCAAATTTGGAACAGGAGGCTCCTGGAAATGCCCAGTCGCCCTTCCCTCTGCCAGTTTTTTTTCAATCTTTTGCCTCACTACATCTTCCATGCCTTTTACTGATTTTTGGTTGCTTGCTAAAGTGGCCTGCCTGGCGCCCTGAACAGGGATTTGAAAAACAGACTTGATATTGGGCTGCCTTCCTGTCTGTGTAGGCCAGCAACTATTTGGCCAGTGCTGATAACTTAATTGAACTGGGGCCCTTTTGCAGGGGTAGATGCACCTGCTGCAGGCCTCTTCAACCTGCCCCTTTCTTTGTTTCCACCTGCTCCTGTGCGCCCTCTAAAGCAGGATACTGAACTATGTGCACCCCCACATATGGATCACTGGTGTCTAAACCTGAAAGGTTTCCTGTTGCCAAAGCCTTTGGTGTTGAATTCCCAGCAAACAAGGCAGGGTTGAACCACCTGGCCCACCAAAGCGTGGGGAGAATTAAAATCGTTGGATTTCTGAATTAAGTTCTCACTATCAAAGCAATCACCCAAAGTGGGGCAAGCCAGGGTCATCAGCTGTAGCCTCAAACCGTGTTGATGCACATCCCAGCGCATCTGGGGATTTATTGCGGCTGTCATACAAAACTCCTCATCATAAAGCAGCTATGTGTGCCCCAGGAAATCTACATAAGCCCTATATATGAGGTCAATGTATTGGATAAGTATGAAAGCCTTGGCCGGTATGCTTTTACAATGGTGCTAGCATAAATTAAGAAACCCGGCAACCAATTTGCCAAACATCTTTCTGGCTTCTTTTTCCTAAACCTCTCCTTTTCCCTTTCCTCCTTAGTGCCTTTCTTTTCTTCGATTTCTCTATTTAAAAGTTTGAATATATCAACAAAAAATCCTTTCATATCTTTTCTATAGTGGCCGGTTTTTTTCTATGTTTACTTTAGATTTACTGGTTTTATTCTTTAATCTTGTTCTTTATTGCTTGTTTACTCAATTAATTTAAGCAGGAGGGAAAAGGTTGAAGATCGATCCTCCCTCCCCCCCTCCTGTGGCTTTATGTATCTGGGAGGAAGTGTGGTTGTGGCGGGGACAAGTGTATACAGCTAAGGGTTTTATATATATGTATATAATAGTAATAATTAAATACTAGGAGTAGGGGGAAAGAGTACAGTACAATTTTAAGTGCGGTGTTTAGATTTAATCCCAGCCTGGGACCTGATCGCTAAATAAAAAATAAAAAAGAGGAGGAGCAGTTGTGCGCCCCCTGCTGGGTGGCCTATTGGCTGTTTAGAAAATAAAAGAAAGACAAGAAGATAGTTGCCATGTACTGCACCCCCTGCTTGGCTGCAGCTTAACTGCACAAAAAAATAATAAACTAAATAAATAATACATTAATTGAAATAATATTGGGATTATTTTTATATATATATATATATATATATATATATATATATATGTAAATAAATAAATAAGAAATACAATTTAAAATAGAAATAAAACAAATAGCAGCGGTTTGAAAGGGAAAGCCACAGTGTGCTCAGAATCAGTGGGTATTCTGGCGTCAAGGAGAATTGCACAATGGAAGGAGGATAACATATGGTTGTATGATTGAAATTTTAAAAGAAATGTTTGTTCCCAAATTTTAGCTCCCCCTTTGGAGAGAAAGAGAGGTAAAAAATGTGTCAACATCAGCCACATAGCTGTGCACATCCACCTAGGAGAAATCAGTTTCTCATTTTTTTTCTTTTTCTTTTTGTTTCTCTCTCCCCCCCCCCCCCCGGACAGTGTAACAGATGGGAAGCAAATTAGCAAATGGAACTTGTTATAGAATGTAAAATATGTTTCTGATTTGGTAAAATCACAGGAGCCTGGGTACAACGTAGTCTTTTATATCAGACTGGAATGGTGCAATTATGGTCTAATGATTAACTGCTGAGAATTATGCCCAGTATATTGTTTGAGACTAGAGGAACTGTTCCATTTTCTTTAAAAGTGTATTTTATTTATTTTATTTATTTATTTATTAAAAAAGTTAGGGGGGCAGCACAGCCCCTGTCTAATCTCTTTAATTATAGATGTAGAGAAAGCCATGGTGTCAGAGGGAGAAAGGGGGAAAGTCCCTAGGAAGGAACTTACACAAGCCATCTGAAATGTGGCATGTGTCAGACTGGTTCCCCTTCATGTGTCATATTGTGACTCAGGCCACAGTCACACAAGAGAAATGCCCCCCCTTCTTTCTCATATCTTCTGCTTCCTGTATAGTCATGCATTGTGGTCATGTGGTATATATTCTATGATAGTGGTTCATACTTTTTTTAACCATTCTGCTATTTTTTGGGGGGTGAATTAGATGTTGTATGTTCATCTATACCCCATGAGTGCCATTTCCTCCTATTTCCATGCTTCATCACCCTCTATGGAGGAGAATCCACAGCACACTGCAGTGGCAGTCAAAATACAATTAAGGGGACTGATGCTCTGTATTTGACAGAAGTATACCAACATGCCAACATTCCCGTTTGAAAATTAATAATTAAAAAAATTAAGGGAGTCAAACAACAGTGGGTGAGGCAAATGGGACTGCATAGGAAATGAATCAGTTTTGGAATGCACACTCAGTGGGATAGTGGTGGTACTGCATGATGAAATGTGAAATGAATATAGTAGTAGGCTTCCAGCAGGCTGGATTTCATGTGGAGATAGTACGGAGGAGGAACAAAAGAATCAATAATAGCCTTGTGTCATCTGAACCCCAAAAAAAAGTGTTGAAATCCACCAGAAGTAACTCAGAAACATTTTACAAATCTGACTGCAGCCTTAGTTTATCACTGCAGTTTATAACTCCAATAGACAGCAACCATCTTCCAGACTGTGTACTTTTACTATGGAAAAAGAATTATTTGCAAGGCATAGTAGATATAAAAGAGCTTAACTCACTGGTTGAAATACAGTAATAAGTCACAACTATAGTATGCCCATTGAATCAGAGGAGCTTTGGTTAGTCAACTCCTCTGTAAGTTCTCTGATTTGACGGACCTACACCAGTTGTGACGAACTACTGGATTTCAGCTACAGTGGGATGTGCCCCCGCATCCTGACTCTTAGTTGGGCTACAAGCCACTGACTGAGAGGGGATTTGAAAGACCGGGGGACTCAGTTCAAGTTTTACGTGGTGGCGCTGTGGGCTAAACCGCAGAAGCCTGTGCTGCAGGGTCAGAAGATCCGGCAGTCGTAAGATCGAATCCACACAACGGAATGAGCTCCCGTCACTTTGTCCCAACTCCCACCAACCTAGCGGTTCAAAAGCATGCAAATGCGAGTAGATAAATAGGGACCACCTCGGTGGGAAGGTAAACAGCATTCCGTGTCTAAATCACACTGGCCATGTGACCACGGAAAGATTGTCTTCGGACAAAACGCTGGCTCTATGGCTTGAAGAGCGGGATGAGTGCCGCCCCCTAGAGTCGGACACGACTGGACAAAAAAAAAACTATCAAGGGGAACCTTTACCTTTACCTTTTTAAGAGTACAAAAAGAGGGGGGAAAGCAATAATGATTAGATCCAAATTATCACTCTCAAAGTTATAACAGGGATTGGTTATGGGTGGAATCATGATGTTATAACAGTAGCGGTGAAAAGAAGATTATACAAAGGAGATGCAAAGCTAACAATTTTGGACTGCTTCCATACGATGCATGTTCATTTTTTTGTGCCTTTCCAATTTGTAATAATAATTGATCGTTGATGCCTTACATATAGCTGTCTGTTCTCTAAGTATAGTGTACTACTTCATGATACAGTATTTTGTAAGTCTTTGATGCCAAGGAGTGCATACATTTTGAGAACTAGAGCATGCATAATAAAATATACCTCTCATGCTCTCTTCTTCCTACATAGTTCTTGCTACATAAGCAAAAGTGCATCCAGGGCTGCTCTTTGTTTGAAAGCTTTGTGTTAAAATTGCCAGTAAGGTCAAATTAGCAGAAACATCCAGAGACATGAAACCTGCTTTGGTCATGCATATCAAATCTATATACTCCTCATTTCAGATAAACAAGGCAAAATATATCTCACAGTTCTAATGTGAAGCTTTCTGGCTTTTTAAGTTGCTTGAAAATAAAAAAAAATGTTCACAAAAGCCCTTCTTAAAAAGCACTTTTTAAAAATCTGGCACATGTTAAAGGCAATTATTTTCGATATTCTTAGACAATAGCTGCTATTCTTCCAACTGCTCTGATCAATTCATGTAATTTGCAATTCCTTAAAGCAGCAATATTCAGGAGGTTCAAAACATTACGAGGTCATCACTGACCAGGAAGCAGAAGAAAATCATTTGACATGGAGATACCAGGTCTTCTCATAACTGCAAATTGGAGCTGGTAGTAAAGTTTTGCCTTGAGCTAAATTAGGTATGAATCTGGAGGCAAAATGTCTGCAGAATTTAGACTAAAATCTCTTGGGATAATAAGCAAAGAAGGACAATTAAAGCTATAAAACCCTTTAGGTTTTCTCCCTAGAAAGAGAAAAATATTCCATTTTAAAGCAATAATTTGTATGTTGCTTCCAGGTGTTACAGCAATTCTTTCCATGCTAGGCAGCATCTAGAAATGTTTTCTGAGGCACCTTTGTGGGTGTCAACTCTAAAGTGAATTTGGAGATTTTGATCATGGAGGACACCATGCAGAAGAACTTTGAGGAAAACATAACAATATGCCATCATGTTGAGTCTGACTTTCCAAGGCTTTCTAGCTACAGAGTACTTGGAAATGGTTTACCATTACCCTCTTCTGGGGGCACTCTGGGACTGTGATGCTTGCCCAAGGCTATAGAGGCTGGCTCTCCTCCTGAGACCCAGAGTGGAGAATTGAACTCTCAACCCATACTTAAGCCACTGAGCGATCTAGCCAGCAAATACAGTATACTCACTGAGCTGTACTTAATGAGAGTTTTCAAGGCAGATGTGGAAGTTCCTCCTCAGGCAAAGAATAATAAATTGTGAAGAAAGCTGAAAGAGTTTTGATAAATGAGATGCTCTTAGGTGGGGTGTGCTGATTGTTCAGACATAATGAAAATATATTGAAAAGAAAGAACAATAATAAATTGAATAAAGAACCACCAATAACAGATGCCTAACTATAAATTATAAATCCCAAATGACCACTTCATACAGAATGGTTCAATTACAGTAAAACATATAATGAAATTATTGGCAGACAGCATATTAAAGGGGTTGCAAGATAATGAGATATCTTAATTGATGCAACTAATAATATCACTGTCAGTGTGGAGATTTTTAAAAAATGCAAATGTAAAACTACAGCACATCACAATGAGAAAACGGAAAAAAAGGCTGATGCAGACTACTTAAATAATAGTGCCAGTTATGAGTTGACAGGAAAGACATACCAAGAACCACTGCCAATTGAGACTTCAAGTTATGTTCATGTTCACACATAGGGCACAGGTAATTGCACACTCTAAAAAATGTATGAAGAAAATGTATAGTAGGGTTCTGTATTAATGGGGGTTGGTTCCAAGCCCCCCTGTGCATGCTGAAAAACACAAATTATAGCAACTACTATTTTAATAGTGAACACTATACCTAGCATGGTCTCTGGCTCCCTTTAATGGCCAGTTCTGGTAATTACATCTTTAGAAATACATATTTCTAGGATTTTTCTTTTAATATTTTTAATATTTTCAGACTGTGGATAAGCACATACTGATCCTGCAGATACAAGAGTCCAACTTTAATTAATAAATAGGGATATGCATTGCCCCAAGGCCCCAATCAGGCCCATGCAGGGATAAGACACCTACCCCTGGTTCCATTCATATGCACTAAACTGTCCAAAAACAGTGCACATCTGTAGCAGAAACAGAGGAAAGAAATGTAAATGGAATATATACAGAGAGTATTCCAGAAGCTAAAGGAACCATGACTTCCAACTTCATAAAAACAAATATAGATTAGATATGCATGTATGGCATATGCTAGCCAAATCAGAGTAAAATAAACTACCCCCTGCCAGATGAACAAATAGAGATGATTTCTGAATGAAAAGCATTGCTTAGTTTTACACTGTGTAGTCATTGGTTTTTAAATTTATTTTATCCAAGCCAAATTTAATGCAAACTGTGGGGTAAATAGCTAATGTATTTACCCCCGAACTGTACAAATTGATAGAAAAAGTGCATGCATCCCCTTTTTGTATGATCTATTCTGGCTATGGAGGACAAGGAGCTATAAGGGACATTTAAGTCCCTATCCTAAATTGTATAATCCTAAATTGTGTAGGACTGACATAGAAGGGCCAAAAGATATTCTAACAAAATCAATGATGTGTTCAAACAATCAAGGCTACTGTCAACATCAGAAGGCAACTGAATAATATTTTTGACATTTGACTACTTCATAGATTGAAGGGAAATATTTTTACAAAGTTTCTTTGAGCTTCGCCTCCTTATAAGACAATTTTGAAGTTTCAAAGTGCTTCTCAGAGCTTAGGTTTTCTTAAAAGTTATTTTCTGTTCTGCCCGGAGGCTTAGTTCTGCTTGGACAAGTATTAGCAGTGGAGCCATTTTCAAAGTTAGACACTTAAATATGCCTGATGGGACCCATTTCAACAGGAACACAGAAGCAGGATTGTTGTGGAGGAAATGCACAGTCCATTGAAGAGGAACCTTTTATGCCATGTGGTTCAGCCTTAATGTTAAGGCAGAAATTGTGTTCTCTTAGTAAAAATCACTCTGACTAGAGTCACTGGTCACAACCAAACACAGAATTAAATAAGGTCTTCCTGTTACTGCGCTCATGTGTTCCATAACATGCTTTGGCTGTTTAGAACCCTGGAAGGGTTCCTCTCACAATTCTCAAGGCAGGGAAATCTATAGAGATGTATGACACAGGCTCATTTTTCACCATTTCCTGCCCTTTCAAAAATGAAAAAACCTTGGCATGACAGATTCACAGCTACCTGCCAGAAGAGGGGAAATTATGTTCTTGCAACTGTTAGAGGATATGTGCTTTATGTGAAAAGGTTCTCTTTTTATCTCTCAAATGACTAATCTTCAGTACTAACTGGAAGTGAATAGAAACAGAGACAGTTAAAAGCCTGAGAGCCAACAGGGCCACAGAAGTCTGATCAGCAGCATGGCTTCTTAATAAGGATGTAATGAATACTTACAGTTTTTCTCTTCCTCAATGAAAAGGAACATGTCAACATACTGAGTCATCCTCACTACATCAGAGTGGGGAAAAACAAGCAATTTTTTTGGGGAGCAACAACATTATTGAAAAAAAAATGTAATGAAAAACCCTTGCACTTTTGTGCAAAATACAAGATTTTCTATGAAGGATACAAGGTCTTTGTGCACGCACATGCACATGCACTTCCACGATTTTTCTTTGGGGTCTTTTGTGTGTGTGTTGTTTTTTGTTTGTTTGTTTTCTGTGAAAAATCATGTACAAAATGAATAATATTATTGTGATATACTTCAAGAGGAAATTTCTGAATATTTTCTTCTGATCTGCCAAAAGGAAATAAGCAAGGATTTATATCCCTACTCCTAAATTTGCAGCTCCCTCAATCAAAATATGACTTATTAAAATAAACTGGTTTGTATTCATTAGCTAGTTTTAGTTTTAGATGAGTAATCTATTTGAGATAGTTGGGTATTACTCGGATTTTACCTTTAGTTTATTTTTTTGCTTTATGTAAAGCGCCCAGAGTAGACACGTTCTGGATGGGCAGTATGTACGTTAAATAAATAAATAAATAAATAAATAAATAAATAAATAAATAAATACATAAATAAATAAATAAATAAATATTCTACATTAATTAAAATTTGGTGTATTAACAGTGTGTCATACAACCTCAGAAATTATAACATTTCATTTCTCTCTTCCCAAGACACTAAAAATTCCCATGAAGTATCTCTACAAACCTATCTCATTCCATCCCAAATTTAATTTCTCAAACAATGGAAAAGGAATAAGCTCATACTTCTGCAGTTTTTCTGTTCTGCTGTGTTGATGGAAACTTTAGTAGAAACTTTTCTTACTTTGTACTTGATCCCATAACCTGCTGACATTTACCAGCAATTCCGTAATATCATCACATCACAGAGCTGCTTTACTTTAGTTGCACTAAGGTTGAGGCCTGTAAACTGTATACTCCAGAGTATTTCCACTCACTTCAGTGGCATTACTCCAGAGTAAGCAGCTTAAGAATTACAGTCAGCTACTGACACATTATTTGAGAAGCTGCATTTAGCAGGCTAAGCACTTTAGCTCACAAACTCCCAGAGCTTATTGATTTTCCCTTCCTTTTTTTTCCTGAGGAAAATAAACTTTCCAATTCTAGTTTATTTTTAGAGGTTAATCCATTGCAGGTTCCCTTTTCATCCTTCGCATTTCCCTATTCCCTTACCAACCCACGTCCCTTACAAACACTCTGGTTTTCATGCATGTACTTACAATGTACCTGGTCTATGAGTAGCTTGGTAAGATCAGCTCCCATTTCATTAACAAGCAAAGTGCATGTGTGCTTCTATGCACACACACACACACACACACACACACACACACACACACACACACACACACACACACACAGAGAGAGAGAGAGAGAGAGAGAGAGAGAGAGCCACAGGAATCTTTGTTTAGTCCATTAGAGGAGGCAGGTTGAATTGTCAAAAGAAAACTAGAGAAAATGCACACAAAATCAGCTTTAGCTGTTTAGGAAAATGCATAAAGTGTGTATAGCAGCAAACATGTAATTTTTAAAAAAAGATGAACACAAAAATCTGGAAAAAAAATCCTTGGAGGAAAAGAAACATTTGATATGGAATTCGAATGAATCTATAATCCTGGTGGGTCTGGAAAATGCAATGAAGAAGAAATCAACATATTGTAATATCCTTAGTAGCAACCACCACCCCTTTAGAGGGAAGCCAGAAGAGATTGAATGGAGACCTTAAAAGCTAGATAGAATCTGGATTTTGCTGACTTTTCAGAATCTAGTATGGATTCCTTGCCAGAACATGGTTTCACTTACTGCACTGGCAAAACACAAGCCTGGGGACAGTTCTACAAAAATACCCCCACAATGAGAAGGAAGAAAGGATTGTCTGATACCCAGGTACAGTATGTGGTGCATGTAAGCATGTAAGCGTAGCTTCCCTTATCTGGAACAATTGCTTTGGATAAGTGGATAGGAGACATCAAATGCTTCAAGTCAGAACACTTCTCCCACCTCACATTTTCCTTCAACATTAACTGTTGGTTTTGCTTCTGAATACCAGAAACAAAAAATGGAAGATGGCTATGTAACCCGTACCATTTCACATTTTCCCTGCTTCTAATTAAACCTTTCTATTTGTAGTTTGAAAATATATTACCATATGGTTGTTCCATGCAAATACATAGAATGATGGGATTGTGACATATTTCATAGTTTGGTTCTTAATTCCCCCATCAAGTCAAATATTAAGCTTAAGATACTGTCCACATTCTAGTGAGCCTTGGACCGGGTGCACTTAAGCCTCCTGGAATCCATCAGCTGAATTGTGTCTTACACTGTATTAAATCCTGCTACAAAAATAGGCTTTCACCATTATCCAGAACTATATTTTCCTTACTTTTCTTGATTTTGACAATACAACTTATGGTCTGTATTTTGAAAAGTGAATGTTTTTAGAAGTATTCAAGATCCTCCATTCTTTCTTGATTTGGCTACTTCTCTCCCTTCTGTGTACTGCTCCTGGCTCATTTATACAGAACTGAAAGCACAATCAAAGTAAACACTATGTTGTATGGAGCTGAGATTGTGCAAAGCGGCCCAGAGGAAGCAGCCAAGATGCTGAAAAACAAATGGGGAAAATGATTATACTCTCACTAATGAGCAGATGCTGCACCACAATGAGCAAAACAAATGAGCAAACAATGGAATCAATGAACAAGTAAAGGTGGAGGGAGAGATGACACAATGACTTAGAACAAAGATAGAATATAGACAGGCCTGCTTCCTGCTACTCAAAGACCTTGGTCAATGTAACATTCTTTTCAATGAATTTTTTTAATGTGCCACTACTGACAAAGTCAGAGTCTTATTACACGATCTAGCTGATGTTAGTACAACAGTTCCTCCATGGCACATGTGGGATATGCCAGATGTTAGGATCATTCAGATACCAAACTCTTTTGTTTAGTTGTGCCCGACTCTTTGTGACCCCATGGAACAGAGCATGCCAGGCTCTCCTGTCTTCTGGAGTTGGATCAAATTCATGTTGGTAGCTTTGATGACACTGTCCAACCATCTCGTCTTCTGTTGTCCCCTTCTCCTCTTTCCTTCACAGTTTTCTAACATCAGGGTCTTTTCCAGGGAGTCTTCTCTTCTCATGAGATGGCCAAAGTATTGGAGCCTCAGCTTCAGGATCTGTCTTTCCAGTGAGCACTCAGGGTTGATTTCCTTTAGAATTGATGGGTTTGTTCTCCTTGCAGTCCAATTCAAAAGCATCAATTCTTTGGTGGTCAGCTTTCTTTATGGTCCAGCTCTCACTTCCATACATCACGACAGGAAAAACCATAGCTTTGACTATGCGGACTTCTCTTGGCAAGGTGATGTCTCTGCTTTTTAAGATGCTGTCTAGGTGTGTCAACACTTTCCTCCCAAGAAGCAGGCATCTTTTAATTTTGTGGCTGCTGTCACCATCTGCAGTGATCATGGAGCCCAAGAAAGTAAAATCTGTCACTGCCTTCATATCTTCCCCTTCTATTTCCCAGGAGATGATGAGACCAATGGCCATGATCTTAGTTTTTTTGATGTTGAGCTTCAGACCATTTTTTGCACTCTCCTCTTTCACCCTCATTAAGAGGTTCTTTAATTCCTCCTCACTTTCTGCCATCAGAGTGGTATCATCTGCATATCGGAGGTTGTTGATATTTCTTTCGGAAATCTTAATTCCAACTTGGGATTCCTCCAGTCTGACCTTTTGCATGATGTATTCTGCATATAAGTTAAATAAGCAGGGAGACAATATACAGCCTTGTTTATTTATTTATTTATTTATTTGATTTTTACCCCGCCCCTCTAGACAACGTCTACTCGTTGTTCTCCTTTCCCAATTTTGAACCAATCAGTTGTTACATATCCAGTTCCAACTGTTGTTTCCTGTTCCTGAGAAGGCATAATATGCTAAGAATCCAACAAAAGAAAAGCATACAAAAGGCACTGGCATATTTTTAGGACCAGAAAAAGGTGTCCCCTTCCCCATCTCTTTAATGCTTGAAAGAGATTTCAGTTCTTCTGTCAGAAGATATTTCCTTCTGCCAAAAGATGTTCTGACCCCTCCTGTCAGGTTCTATTGAAAACATACTGAAACATCAGATTACTTCATCTGGAGCTCAGAAGCCTGAGACTTAACTCTGAACTATTTTGAATGCAATGATAAGTGGGGTTTATTATTGTGCGTGGGAGGAAGCACACTAGACTTGCACATCTTGTTCCCAGTGCTCCTTCTTTATATTTGAAGATGAGATACACAAATATTTTGCTCCACATGTGATAGAGAAGCACAAGGTACATTCCAAGTTGACTTAGCTTTCTGTAGCATGTTTTTGTAGCACTGCATGGCATTTCTAAAAAGTCACGTTCCTCAGTGACATGGGAAAAGAAGTTGCTATCTCAGCTGGAAGCTGCGAAGAAGTTGTGGAAGAGCGGGAGAAGTCATGGGACTCAATAATTAAACGTGGCTCCTGTCAAGTAGAGCTGCTGTCCATCAATTACTGTGGCAATACAACAGAAGTCTTTAGTGGCCCTGAGAGCCTGTCAAAAGACAGACACATGCAGCCCCTACATATGTATAGCACACACATGCATATCTTACAACACTGTGGTATTCCATAATTTCTTCAACATTAATTAGTTAAGTTAGTATATTTTTGGCAAATTAATAGGAAAAGTATCTCCAAATGTCATAGAAAAACATACATGAACCCATATATGAGCCACACACACAATGATTAAAATTGTTCCTTACTATATTGTTAATTATACTAGAGTAAATCCATTGAATCAACAGGGATTTAGAGAGCTAGCTCCTCTGCATATTCTATTAATTCAAATGGTCTTACTGTAACAGTGACTGCTATACTAAGGAAGATGCAGTTAGAATAGGTCCGTTTGAATCAATGAAATACACAGAGGAATTGATTCAGTGAGTCTAATGTAGTGCAATTTACCATGCTAAACATTCAGCTTATTTATTTTCCAAATTAGAACAAATCTGCAAATGTGGACAAATTCTTCAGCAAGTTACCTTGACAAAATCCCCCCTCCACACCAGACAAATTCAATAACTATAGCTATCCCAACATGAAGAGAACTATTATTGTTTCCTACAATACAGATGCTGAAAACGAGAAGCCCCTCAGAAAAAAATAAGCCACTCTTTGAACCCTAATTCTGCTAAATAAACATGGATTGATTCAAATCCAATTTTTGAAGCTTGAAAGGGCAAATCTGTATACTTCCCCCCCCAAAACATCCAGATGTCTTTAATTTCATGTGTCTCCATCTTGAACACAATAAAATCTGCCTATTTTCATAAGTAATTATTAAAATACAGACAGAAATAAAAATCTCACCCATCCCTACTTTGGACCACCCCTAAACTCCCTTTCTTTCTCTTATACACACGTAAATACTAACACCCATTTAGTCACAGACCTGCAGTCATGGGATCTCATACATCATTCTCTCTCTCTTCAACAATTTAATCCAAGCCTGATGCCCTCCTTAACCCTTTTGGGGTGTCTCTGTCATCTTCCTTGCCTCTTCTCCATTGACCACTTAATTTGGTTCCCAGAAACTTTATAGCTCCCTCCTTCTTACTCTGGACTACTCTACAACTCTTCCTATAAACACAAGAATTTCTTACAGGACCCCTCACATTTACCAGACAATCAATAGCAAATATAACTTTCCTTATCCCTCCACTTCTGTCTCTTTCTGAGGAATTTTAGCAGACAGCTAAGGCACACTAGTCAAGTTCCTCCCCTCTTGCCTTTTCTTTTTCTCTATTTTTCTTTTAAATCTTGGGTGGCTGTGAGACAAAGCACATGACCTGTAGCTGCCTCTAATCTTCAGTTTTTATCCTGTAAGCTTCTTCTTTGAAATCTTAGAAAACAGAAAAGGTTGACTGTACTGTACTTTTCTGGGTGCAAGAAGTTATTTTGTGTGAGTGGAGTATTCAGACTTGATCCCTTACTGTAAATTGAAGTAGTTTGTCCAAGGAAGAGATGATTCATGCAACTCTGCCATGTAGGCAGATTAGGTCTTTGTGCCATGTAGGAAGAATGGTGTAATTCATGGTCTTAAACCTACCTCCTTTCCCACCTGACAAAAGTGTGTTATTTCACTTGCTTCACAATATTGTGATATTACTGGGCTTGTGAGAATTCTTCCTTATTTTGATCCACATTCCTGCCTTAACAACACTATTACATAGGAAGATCAGGCATGCACAATGACCATGGTACTGGTCTTCATGTATTATTCCCTATGAATAATTTCCTACAACAAATGTTAAACAGGAAGAGGTTTTTTGGGATTCAGTTCTCAGGACTGACTTATCTAACAGTCTATTCTTCTGAAGGAGTTTGAAGGATTTTTTTTCTGGAGAATCTTTTCTCAGAGGCTTTCCCTCTTTGTGAGATTTATTTATGGTACACTGTTAGGTTTCTTAAATAATTCTTTGTCTTTTGTACAGCTTCAAATAGGAAGCAAACATATCTGTGCAGGCTGATAGTTGCTGTGAGATGAGCCAGTTTACTCTCATGCAACCAAAACGCTGGACGTTAACTCACAAGGACAGCTATGCCCATATATTTTGGGGGGTGCAGGAGGGGAGATGGAATGAGCATCATTTTTTAAAGGTGTTACAGTGTGTACTGTTCAGAACCAAAAGTTAGATATAAATATAGCTATAGATGATGAACAACACCAATGATTAAATAACTGAGGGACTGCAAAATGCAGCTCAAGGACTGTAATCAGCAGCAGAGCAAATACTGCAGCCACTGGAGAGTCCATGGACTTCAAACTCTTTGCCCTCTACCCCGGATAACGTAAGATTGTTCGGTCTCATGATAGTGACAAGTAGGAGGAGGGAAAGCTCTTCTTTTTCGGCCACCCACCCACCCACCCTATTTCTAGTGTCAGTTTTTCTGGTCGCCTTTAAGAGGCCAGATATGAATTTTTGACTGTCATCCTGATTGGCTGATGGATGGGGGGATTTTTTGCCTATCGCACACTGGAAAGGGCATGTTGGCATTTTGGTGGAAATTTTTGATCCCACTGGTGGGTAGTGCAGAAAAAAACATATTTCCAGGGTGTCCCACTGTAATTTCAGGTAAGCCAACAACACATCCAACCTCCAGGCACTGCGGATCGTGCAATTACAGTGCCTGTGGCGGGAAGATGCGCTGGGCCACTTCCAGACCAACAGTCATCAAATAAAGATGGCTTGAGGTCTGGGGGCGTTTATTAGCAGCCGGCCAGTTTCTGCTGTCTTTAAGACCACTGGAACCTGGGGCCAGGGGCTCACCCATCTGTTGATCAAGTGGTATTTGGATCCCCCTGCCATTTACCTGTTTCTGTGCTACAGCACACCTCCTCCTTTTGCCAAAGGATGGCAAATTTGAATCTGAATTTATATCAATAAAGTATGGCCTGTATTTAACCCATATCACTGTCTCGCATCTTTATTACAGGGTTGGGAGGGCAATGGAATTTCATTCAGTATGTTCTAGTTACAATCCCTAGCAGGTATCTCTGGCTAAAGAATCTCAGGGTTATTGAGAGAGGTTTTCTTGAGGTCATTGATTAACCCCAATCACTTTAGACCACTACTAAGTGGTAATGTGAGCTGCAGTCCAAACAGTCTAAAGATCTGGAACATCAGGTTAGGGAAGGCAAGCTGGGATGTACTGGTCTAACCTAAATGTGACACTATTGGCAAGTTTATGGGCCCATAGAGGAAGTTAATACAGTGGACCCTCGACTTACAGACGGCTCGACTTTCAGGCTTTTCGAGTTACAGACTTCTCTGGCCGCAAAATTTAGGTTCGACTTGCAGCCAGGGAATCGACCTACAGACCAGAAAAAAATGGAACAAAAATGGCCGGTTATGGCATTAATCAGTTTTTCAATGCATTATAAGTCAATGAAAACCTTTCGACCTGCAGCCACCATTCCAATATGGATTAATTCCGTAAGTAGAGGGTCCACTGTAGAGGAGTGACTTCTTTAATGGCTCAGTCTCAAGGAACATGTGTGAAAGACTTACATGGCTTATTCGACTTGGATATAGAGGTGGCTTCCTAAGCAATATCAACATATCCAATTTTTCATTCACATCCTGTTTTTGGACAGAGGAAAAGGAGTTTTTTCTTAAAAGAGATGGTGCAGCTGCACTTCTTTCCCTTAGCACTCTTGTTGTTCTTGGTGTCTGTTTTTGATTAGCAGGAAGCTTGAATAAGTGTCTGCTCATCACAAGGACTTGCAAAGATTGGTTAAGAACAGGAAGGAAGTGACAATGCTTAAATTTATTGTTCCAAAGTTTGATTCAGATATAATGTTGGAACCTGTTTATAATTTATTTATTTACTAAGCAGAATTTCAGATGTTTAATATATTGTGTCCCTGCACTTCTGAGCATTTCCACTCTATTCTGCTACACATTTGTTTCTGTTCCTGCTTTGCAACAGTCAACGTTCTGGGCTCAGAGAGCAATCTGTCTTTATTTGTGATCCACCTCACCCCATGGTTCCTCTTCTTGTTGCTGATTTTACTATGTTTTTGGTACTTTTACAAATGTCCTAAAATCTGCTGATATCTATTTCACAAGGGTGGTACCATTCTGGCTATATAAAATGGGTTCATTGTAAAACTCAAGGATTTGTGCTTCAAAAATGATTTGTATTCAGGTAACTAAAGGGAAGCAGGAAACAGGGGCAGGTAAGGGTGATCTACTTCGATTTGCCTCCTGGTCCATCTCCCTCTTTGCACTGCCTACTTGAAGCTACCATCCATCACTATGTCCAGTTTTTGTCCAAGTTATGTTAGACATTGCTCCTCTTGTAGCAGCAAATTGTGTATAAGTAGGCATTGTATATTCAGCAGAGGGAGAGGTATCTTTCTTTGTGAGTGGTTATTAGGTGGGTAATGGAATCAGCCATTACCTTCATTTTCTCACTGGCTTCATAGGTATTGTACTCAGGCTCCTAAGGCCAAGTCATGGACATTTGCTTCATGTTCATCCACAAGCTGATTGTCAGTCCATCTCACACAGCTGCTGAGATTTAAAGGAGATTGCCTGCTAGTCTGTTGCAAAAAACAAAACAAAAACAAACAAACAAACAAAAACAGCAAAATGTCTGGCAGTGAAAAACTAAGACATTTTATTTCATTTTGTTTCAACTCATATACTGCCCCATAATGCTAGGGTACTCTCTGGGAGGTTTACAACATAATTATGTAAACAACAACTCCCCCCCCCCCAAGCTGGATACTCATTCTGTTGACCTTGGAGTAGACATTGTCTAGAGGGACGGGGTAAAAATCCAATAAATAAATAAATAAATAAATAAATAAATAAATAAATAAATAAATAAATAAATAAATAAATAAATAAATAAATAAAATTGGAAGGATGGGCAGCTGAGTCAACCTTGAGTCAGCTACCTGAACTTGTCGGGACCAAACTCAAGTCATGAGCAGAGCCTTGACAGCTGTACTGCAGTTTAAGCACTGTCCCGCAAGAATCTTTATTGCCCCCCAACCCCGGAATAAAGACGCAAGACAAGTATGGATTAAAACGGGCCACACTTTATTGAAAACCATTCAGGAAAAATTTTTGCCAGTCAATTGGCAAAGGGGGTCCTGCTGTAGTATGAAAACAGATAAATCAGTAATCATATGGGCAAGTCCCTGGCGCCAGGTTCTTGCGGTCTTAAGGACAGCAGGAACCCAGCTGGCAGGAACACCCCCAGACCTCGAGCCATCTTTATTTGATGACTGTTGGTCTGGAAGTGGCCCAGTGCATCTTTCCCGCCCAAGTGCTGTACTTGCACGATCCACAGACCTGGGAAGTCCGATGCGCTGTTAGCTTACCTGATCTTAAAGTGAGATTCACCAAGAAATACCTGTTTTTTCTGCACTACCCAGCAGTGCCACCAAATTTTCCACCATAAAATTGCCGAGAACTGTCACCAGTGTGGGATAGGCAAAAGATCCCCCATCCATTGGCCAATCAGTATGAAGGTCAAAAATTCCTATCCAGCCCCTACAAAGGTGACCAGAAAAACTCACACTAGAATAGGGTAGGTGGGTGGGTGCCTGAAAAAGAAGAGGATGTTTAGCAGGGAGAATGCCCCTTATATATCCAGGGTCGCTTTCCTGCTCTTTTGATCAAGTCTTATTAGACCCAAAAGGTCTCGCACCATCCATGGGGGGGGGGGCAAAGCTTAGTTGCACCGCCCAAAGCCTCATCGGCTCTGCAGCAACTTCATTATTTGGCACATAACTTTAATCCATTTCTTTAGATGCATGGTCTAAGGCTACAGTATACACATCTGAAGATACAGCGCATGAAGTCTTATGCCAAATAAAACTTGTTAGCCCTTCAAGTGCATAAGATTGTTGTTTTCACTGTTGACTAATGTGCATTGAATTGCAAGTTACATATATGCTAAAGAGCACCTTGGCAAATAACACTCACTGCTAAGAATTCACTCACCTCATATTTCTAAAATGGGAATCTGAATAGACTAATTATTTGTGGTTAGCAAATGTTTGCATCGATATTAACATATACACTGTGCAATCCAACAATGACCACAATCATGTTGCACAACTTTGTGCCACACAATTCAAATGATGTCATCAACTGCAATTGTTTTGGGGGAATTAAAAGCCATCACTGGCAATACTCAGCCAATATTCAGGGAGTTATCCTTCCCCAAACTGTGGATCTTAAAGGCTTACTCAAGATGAAAGGGATCCCTGGGGGTGGGGGCAAATAATACACTTATTCCCATCCACCCACCCAGCAGCAGTTGAGGATGTCATCTCAGTTGTGTTGCATAAAGTTGTATCACAGGTTTTTGGCCAACATAATAGTCTTCTGATGCACACGTGTAATTTAAGCCTCTCTTTTATTACCAGACTGAAAAATGCAGAAAAAACAATCATCAGTGTAAAATGCTTTAAAAAGCAAAAAGTAATCTAGTTATTCAATTATTACTGAACATGTTATATTGTTATTGGCATTCTGTCACTGCGCTTATATTGATTGTAGATTGGAAAGAGAATACTGTGAAATCTATGAACTTTCCTTGATAAACAGTGCTTCAATTAGCATATGCAGCTTTAATGACAGAAAGGCTACATATGTCAGTCCAATGATATTAGATTATGAACAAGAAAAGGAAGAAGTATTTTGGGCATATGCCAAAATGGGGCATGGATACATATCAGTCTGACTAGAAATATACAAAATTGTTCAAACGAATACTGTCAATATGACATCTACCATGTAAACAAGATACAAGTTAGAACTCAACATGGATTTAGATATAGGTCCCATCACACTTATGTTTAGATGTAAATTCTTTGGAAGCTCCTTGCTCATGTAAATATAAGACAGAGTAGATTATCTCCAGAGGTGTAGGGGCTTCACATACTTATTTCTGGATGTTGGTGGTCTGCATCTTCTGGTTCACTCAAGCTACCATCTTCTGCATGTTTTCTACTGCAGATTCATGGCCCCACCAAACATAGTTTTATTTTCTTTTTACCAAAACACCCCAGAAATTTTCCTGAAAATACACTTTTGGAACAAAAGATACAATAAGCTGCCTTAAGAAAAAGGAAGCCTGTTCTCTTCAGTCCCATGTTATGTCTCCACAGTGACCAACCAGTAGCCTACAGTAAAGAAGGCAGTGAATGCAATAGCATCCTCTGGTTTGTGCTTCCCAGCAGGACACAATGGAGGCATGCTGTCTCTGGCACTGGAGAATGGAGAACATGATGCCTAGCAGCCATTGATAGCCCAGCTTTCAATTAATTTGTCTATCTTCCTTTTGAAAGCCACCCAAATGGACTGCTATCACTTGTGGTAGTACATTCTACATTGTAACTGTGCACTAAGTCCAAGGGCCTCTTGGGTTTTTCAGTCCACATAAAAGCAGCGGCAAAAGCAATCTTCTCATGTTGCACATTGTTTGCAAAATCAAGGGACAACCAGCACACCTTGGCCAGTTGGCACAAGAGCTCAAACCACTTGCCTGATTGCACGTCTGCTCTCAATGACTCCAAAGGGGTGTTGGTATATGCACAGAAGTGCTTCTTTTTCCCTGCCTTTGATATCCCATTACTGAGCTTCAGTTCCTTACAGTGACCCAGATGTCTAAAACACCCCTTCTCCTTCCCAAAGATAAATAAATACTTTAATATACCATACTATTCATTTTCAATGTACCTAAAGTAATAAACACAGGAGTGAAGGTAACTATAAAGGTAAGACTTTTCTCATGCATATATTTGCCATGAAAGTTACTCTGATATTTTGCTTAAACAGACATTGCTGCCCTTCATTTGACTCATATTTTACTGTATACAAAATTCATGGCTTCCTATAGACTTTGACATTTTCTGAATCTGGGGAACCCTCCCCCCCCACCCTTGCTCACTGCTTCTGCCCCCTCCACAGCTACCAATATGTAGATAAACAGAATTTTGCGAGAGGTTAGCAGTATTCAGACAAACCACTGGACAAAATACAAATCGTGTGTGTGAGAGAATGCTGTCAGCAAACACGGGTCCAAAAACACGTGTAAGCCTGGACAGAGAGCAATCAGGAGTTTGCACATGCTAAAATGGGCTGAGTGAGTCCAAACTCAGCTAGCCAAGATACAACACTCCTTCTCACAGGTCTGCCCACATAAGAATACCCTGGTACTCTCAGATATTATTATGAAAAGGTCAAGTGGGTTTTGTAGTCCTTAGACTTAACTTGCACCACTGACAGGACTCTAAGTAAGCTAGGCCGAGGCAACACTCTCAGATGACCCTATGACAAGTGTACTGTTCAGAAAACCAATTGAGTTTTATAATCTTTAATTTATTAAAGAATAAGCATGTAACTAAGTATCAAAGCCAAATTAAACCAAAGCAAATAAACTAGCATTGTGCTGGTTAGTTACAAAGATGTAGTGAGACAAAGAAAACAGGAAAAATAGAAAAGTGTTCAAAAACCTTACAAAAACATAAAAAGCCATTAAAAAGAATAAAAACAGTTCCAGTCCAGGAAACCATTAGTAAAAACAAAATAATCCAAGTAGGTTATAAAAAGGCTATAGTCCTCAGTGATCCTGTAGAACAAGAATCCTGTACTAAAAAGAAAAATTCAGTAAAAGTCCCATTGTCCTTACAAAATTACAAGAGCATAGTCCATATGGAGTATTCCAAGAAAAGAAGTCCATAAAGAATATTCCATAGAACAGTCCATAGAAAGTAGTCCATGCATAGTCCTTAGGGAAAAATCCCATAAGTCCAAGGATAATCCAGTATAGTAAAGGTTAGTCCCATGTGTCACGAATGACTGAAGGATCGGTCTTGAAAGACAATGTCCATAGGGAAAAAGTTCCTTTTTCAAGAGTAACTGGCAAGGGCTTATCGCACCTTCCCACGATGTCATCCAATCAGAGTTCGTTACTAGGCAAACAGTCCTGTTGCATCACATGACTTCTTTCCCATACACACCAGATGTTATTTGGGTTACGGTGGTTTATCAAAGAGTCACAACAATTCCCATCTATCTAATCACACCGAGTCCTTTCTCAGGCTCTCAGAATAACATTCTCTCTGCTCGCCTAGAAAACAACTTGTCAGCATAGCAAAGATACTTTATACAAAGAAACAAGATGGAACCTCTCTGGCTCATTTCTTAATTACAAAACCCTTATGCCTTAAAAGATTTTAACTCAAAAACCATCTCATCACAAATTCAGGATGGCTTGATAGCTCCTCGCCATGTTTTAGAACCCATCTGCTTTAAGACTATGTAAGGATCCAAGGCAGACTTCTTCACCGCCAAGCTTCTATCCCAACTTGTGGGGGACTGTCAGTCCAAATTATCAGGAACTCAACAGAGGAGATGGCACTGTACACTGTATCCCCATCCATGCTTTTACTTAAGGTGAAACAGGTGAGAGAGAATTACATAGCCAGGGCTTCAGCAAAATGCTTTGTGGGGGCATAATATAAATTGGGATGCAGCGGTAAGCTCTATAAATGAGACCTGCCTCTCAAATTAAAAGTTATAATCTGCCAAAAAGAAAAAAAAACCTGTCCTATTTTTGTTCAATTCAGGTGGCTTTTCTTTTATTTGCCTCCCCCCAATCAGAAAAGAAAAAGATGAAGGCATGAAGGGAAGAGGAGAAAAAGAAATAAGCCTGAATACAAAAATAAGTAAATAATAAAAAAATAAACACTTCCACCATGAGTACAGTACAGCAAGCCATCCTATTTTTTGCTTGAGGAAACTCAACACACTGCAACATAATGCAATCTTTAAAAGCATAATGACAGAGAAGCATCTGTGAATATAATGCATAAATGCTGACATTGACAAATGACATAATAGCCAACAGAATATAAATAGGCATGGCAAGGCCTTACAGTTCCAACTATGTTTAAATCCTGAGGAAAATAGAACCAAGCACCTTCAGTGGTTAAACCACATCTTTTCAGAAAAGTTGTTGGTGCTATTGCTGTTGCTGTTGGTTAGTGGGAAGTCTTAACCAATGCTGTAGTAGTAGTAGCAGTATACTTTATTATGGCCAAAGACCAGTAAAACCAAATCAATATAAAATAGATACATATAGTTGTTGTTTAGTAAAGTAGGGCAGGGTACTACTACTACTACTACTGCTGCTGCTGCTGCTGCTGCTGCTGCTACTACTACTACTACTACTACTACTACTACTACTACTACTTAACCACTGCTGTGTTCTGGTGGTGAGAAACTAGCAGGTCATAATGACCACAACCCAGTGTTGTCCTTCTGCTGGATCACATTGTTTCCACCAAAATGAAAATCACCTATCTCCATTATAGCCCCCTGTACACCCTATACAAGAGTCTACTAGGGAGGGCTAGGAATGTTCCTGGAACAATTTTCCCCCCTAACAATATGCAGGAATTAAATAAGGTGGAAGTAAATCCCTGTTCAACAGCCTTCCGTCACCAATGTACAGCACTGAATTTTGGCCAAAACAAATAAAGGCTTCTAAGAACAAGCATTGTTTCCATTCCAGTGATGGGGAGGGAATTGTAAATAATACTAATTGAAACATATAAAATTGGTGAATAATGTGGGACATGTAGACCAAGTGCAAAAGCCGGTTGATTGGATTCACCTCAGTTCAGCAACTCAAAAAACAGAGGCATTTGGCTCAGAGCATTCAGAAGGCTGCCTGATTCGACTAAGGTCTGAATTCAAATTTGAATTCATATCCCTAGGTCATAAAAAAAGAAAAAGAAGAAAAGGGCCATCTACTTTCTAGAATGTTTCAGGCAGGCCTTTATTGCAGCTGTATTACTTTTCTCTAACTCATTGGAAAAAGAATTAATGTATGGTTCCACCCATGTGCATAAAGTTAATGTGCTGCTGAATTATCCAGTGGAGCCCTTTACCATAACCAAAATCTTCCTATAATGTTCACTCACAAGTCTTTCAGGTTATATAAATTTACTCACCATTATTAATAACAGCTTTCTCTTTGTAGGTTCAGCCCATTCTTTTAAAAACTCTGACAGTTATAAGTGGAGTTTTTCTAGCTTCTTTATGATAGGAAGTGTTTTAAGCAAACATGCTATTAGTATTTATTTATTTTTATTTATTAGCCTTATTTATAGGTTGCCTTTCTCCTAATAAGGGGACTCAAGGCAGCTCACAGTATTAAAAAGAATAGAATGTAGAACACAGAAAGTAATACATTTAAAACAAAGTAGAAAACTGATTAAAATACATTGAATGATTGAAAACATCTAAAACGTCAAAAGCTACCTTAACTAAGAAATGACATTCAGGGACTCAATCATGATTGTTAAAAAGCTTGCCTGAAAAGGTGGGTCTTCAGCTGTCAATGAAAGGGAAAAAGGGAGGGGCCAACTTGACCTCCCAAGGGAGAGTATTCCATAACATGAGAGCAGCCACAGAGAAGGCCCTATCTTATGCCCTTATACCTGTGGTGGCAATGGGACCAAGAGGAGGACCTCCTCTGTTGATCTTAAGTGCTGAGAAGTGCTCATATGGGAAGATGCACTCCTTCAGGTAGCCTGGACACAAGCCATGTAGAGCTTTATAGGTACTGACGAGCATTGAACTGGGCCTGGAAATGGACCGGTAGCCAGTGCAGTTGTTATAACAGGGGCATTCTAAGCTCTCTATAACTTGCCCTAGTCAGTAGTTTGGCTACTGCATTTTGACCTACTTGAAGTTTCACCTCCATGTAGAGTGTATTACAGTAATCCAAGTGGGATGTAACTAAGGCATGCATCACTGCAGCCAAATCAGACATCTCAAGGAACAGGCACAGCTGGCAGATCATTTTTAACTGTGCAGATGCATTCCTGACGACAAACGAAACTTAGACATCCAGGCTCAGGATGAATCCATGAGTACACTCAAGCTGCAAACCTGAGTTTTTAGAAGGAGTGTAACCCCATCCAGCACAGGCTGTATCCCTGTTCCCTCATCTGACTTCTGATTGACCAGGAGCACCTCTGTCTTGTCTGGATTAAGTTACAGTTTGTTTGCCCTCATCTAGCCCATTAGTGATACGAGGCACTGGTTTACAACCAAGACAGCTTCCAAGGAATTGGATGTAAAGGAGAGAGAGTTGGGTTGTCATCCACATACTTAGAATTTCCTAGGAATCACCCTATATTGAGAGAACAGGTTCCCTCTTCGTGTCCTTATCTAAATATTGATTTGGAAGATACACAATTGTATCAGACAATGGAACCCCAGACAATGAACATACCTAGAATAGTCTTACTTTCTGCTTGAGTTGCCTATCTCCTTCTGTAAAGGAGATTTTTACTATGCTGTGCAGAATATTGCAACCCACATATGATGCCTTTAAGAGGTTTTAGCTGCGAGGGACTTTTCCGGAGTGGGCTGAATATCTATCAATCCAGTAACAGCCAATTGTTCCCTTTCTGCCTGAGAATTTTAAAGAGAGGCATGCCTCTCTACTCAAGTCTTCTTTTCCCACTTTTTAAAATCAGACAGTCTGTGGACAATTAGCGTCAGTGTTCTCTCAGCCGTGTAGTCTGTCAGTCATGCAGTTAATCATGTAACTATGAATTGGTTAAATTCTGTTCATGTAGCCAGTTAGTATTTTTCTACAGAATACTGTTTCTTTGGATACATAAAGAACTGTGAATAAATGCAACTTGAAACTCAATTTTTATTTATTTATTTATTTATTTATTTATTTATTTATTTATTTATTCATTCATTCATTCATTCATTCATTCATTCATTCATTCATTCATTTATTTATACCCCGCCCATCTAGTCAATCAACTACTCTGGGCGGCTTCCAACATATATAATAATAATTTAAAATATAACAAAATTTTAAACATCAATAAACAAATTGTTCGAGATGGAAAAATAAGGAAGAAAGAGGAAGAAAAAAAATCAAGTGTTAACTGGAGGGAAGGCCTGCCTAAACATCCAAGTTTTCAGTTGTTTTTTAAATATGCCCAGCAAAGGGGCCGCACGAATCGCCGAACAAAGGTTATTCCAGAGGCGAGGAGCTACCGCCAAGAAGGCCCGGTTTCTTATTTTTTCCTTCCAGGCCTTCATCAGCGTCAGGCTCCTCAACCTCACCTCCTGACTAGATCGGGTGATATGGGTAGATTTTGGTGGGAGTAGGCGTTCTGCCAAGTATCAAGGCCCTAAACCGTTTAGGACTTTATACATAAGCATTAAAACTTTGAAGTCAACGCAGAACCGAATGGGCCGCCAGTGCAAAGCGGCTAGAGTGGGAGAGATATGATGCTATTTTCTCACTCCACTAAGGAGTCTGGCCGCCGCATTCTGCACCGTTTGGAGTTTCCGCATCAGCCTTAAAGGTAGCCCCATGTAGAGCACATTACAGTGGCCTAATCTTGAAATTACAAGTGCATGTACCAAGGTGGTGAGTGCCCCATCATCAAGATAGGAATGTACAGCTGGGCTATCTGCTGAAGATGAAAAAAGTGGTACGGACCACCGATGCCACCTAATTTTCCATGGTGAGCGTCAGGTCCAGATGGCTCCCCAAGCTGCGAACCTCACTCTTTGTGGTAAGGGTCACCCCCCAAAAGAGAGTTTCCCAGACCACTGATGATGGGGCCACCCACCCTCAGGACCTCCGTCTTGTCTGGGTTCTGCTGTTTTAGGTCCATGAATGTTTATCTGCTACATAGCTAGTGGTTTTTAAGCCAATAATTTCCACACACTAATACATTCCACTTCAAGATGGGCATTTTAGGCAGATATGGGGCCTACATTTCTATCCACAGCAGACTTAAGGAATTACACTAGGCCCAGAAATGTCAAAAAAGGGAATAAGAAAAGTAAGAATAAGAACTGTTATTGTCCACACATACATTTCCAGTTTTGATTTTAAAGTATGAGCTTTTGAATGCATCTATAGTATATCACAGAAGTGAGTACACCCCCTCACATTTCATAAATATTTTAGTATATCTTTTCATGTGACAATATTGAAGAAATGACATTTGGCTACAATGTAAAGCAGCGAGTACACAGCTTGTATAACAGTGTAAATGTGCTGTGCCCTCACAATAATGCAACACACAGCCATTAATGTCTAAACCGCTGGCAACAAAAGTGAGTACACCCCTAAATGACAATATACAAATTGGGTCCAAGTAGCTGTTTTCCCTCCCTGGTGTCATGTGATACATTAGTGTCACAAGTCTCAGGTGTGAAGGGAGAGCAGATGTTATCACTCTCACTCTCTCAGACTGGTCACTGGAAGTTCCACATGGCACCTCATGGTAATGAACTATCTAAGGATCTGAAGAAATGAATTGTTGCTCTACATAAAGATGGCCTAGGCTATAAGAAGATTGCCAAAACCCTGAAACTGAGCTGCAGCATGGTGGCCAAGACCATACAGCAGTTTAATAGGACAGGTTCCACTTAGAACAGGCCTCGCCATGGTTGACCAAAGATGTTGAGTGCCCGTGCTTAGCATCATATCCAGAGGTTGGCTCTGGGAAATAGTCGTATGAGTGCTGCCAGCATTGCTGCCAAGGTTGAAGGGGTCGGGTGGTGTCAGCCTGTGAGTGCTCAGACCATATGCCACACACTGCATCAAATTGGTCCCCAGGGCTGTCGTCCCAGAAAGAAACCTCTTCTAAAGATGACGCACAAGAAAGCCTGCAAACAGTTTGCTGCAGACAAGCAGAGTAAGGACATGGATTTCTGGAACCATGTCCTGTGGTCCGATGAGACCAAGATCAACTTATTTGGTTCAGATGGTGTCAAGTGTGTGTGGCGGCAACCAGATGAGGAGTACAACGACAAGTGTGTCATGCCTACTGTCAAGCATGGTGGTGGGAGTGTCATGGTCTGGGGCTGCATGAATGCTGCTGGCACTGGGAGCTACAGTTCAATGAGGGAACCATGAATGCCAACATGTACTGTGAAATACTGAAGCAGAGCATGATCCTCTCCCTTTGGAGACTGGGTCACAGAGCAGTATTCCAACATGATAACAACTCCAAACTCACCTCCAAAATGACCACTGCTTTGCTAAAGAAGCTGAGGGCGAAGGTGATGGACTGGCCAGACATGTCTCCAGAACTAAACCCTATTGAGCATCTGTGGGGCATCCTGAAACAGAAGGTGGAGGTGTGCAAGGTCTCTAACATCCACCAGCTCTGTGATGTCATCATGGAGGAGTGGAAGAGGACTCCAGTGGCAACCTGTGAAGCTCTGGTGAACTCTGTGCCCGGGAGGGTTAAGGCTGTGCTGGAAAATAATGGTGGCCACACCAAATATTGACACTTTGTGCCCAGTTTGGACATTATCATTTAGGGGTGTACTCACTTTTGTTGCCAGCAGTTTAGACATTAATGGCTGTGTGTTGCGTTATCGTGAGGGGACAGCACATTTATTTCTTCAGTGTTGTCACATGAAAATATATACTAAAATATTTATGAAATGTGAGGGGGTGTACTTACTTCTGTGATATAGATATTCTACATCAACCCCTGGACTGTCAACCCATCTTTTCCTTGATTTCTTATTTACTTATTTATTTACTTGTTATATTTTCTACCCCACCTTTCAATACAAAAATAGTTCTTAATGTGACTTACAATCTTTTTAAAACAATAAAAATAAATAAATCCCCATTTAACTATAATAATAATAATAAAATCAAGTTAACCAAGCTGATCATAAAATACATTAAAATTCACAGGGCATAGAGTTAAAAGCAACACAGCAGGGTTCAGCAGAACACCAGCAGCTCAAATGCTCTTGTCTTTGATCTGTATGACATTGCAGAACTGGATGATATTACATAGAATACATTGCAAACAGTGACTTATTTGTAACTAGTTCACTTTTCAATAGTTAAGGTATACTGTGTCACATTATAATTGGAGGGCAAAGTAGGATACTGTCATTCCTTTTGCTGTACAGCTATAGCACTTACAATTAATTTTATAGCTACAAGGAGCAGCCATACTCCCTACATGTGTCTTCTGTTTCAGGCTGGTGATGGATGGTGTTCTGATTTTTTAAATGAAAAAAAGTTACAATTTTAGTTACTTCTGAATAATGGAAAAATGCATGATCACTGCAACAAAACCAACTACTTTTGGTCCTTTAAACTGGAACTGCTTTTAAAAGTACCTTTATAAGCTATTTGCTCATATATATCTCATGCCCTATATTCTGAGATCCACCCAAACCTGAATGCATTTCATTACAGTTCAGCCAGGAAGGCCAGGGTTGCTATGAGCTGGCCAAGACAATTCATCCACTAGGTTATAGAACATGCTTATCATGATGGTCACAGGGTCACACTTAAACAGCTTGAGTCCAAGTATCTCAGGGACCATGCCTCCATTTATGAGCCTGCTCATTTTCACCATCATCGCAGGTATGTTTGGTGGGAGCAAGGGACAGTGCCTTCTCTGTAGCTGCTCCCAATCTCTAGAACTCCCTCCCATGAGAGTTGAGACTGGCCTATTTTTGCTGTCCTTCTGCAAATAGGCAAAGACTTTTCTCTTCAGGTAGACTTTCCCTTACTGTCCATCAGAATGGAATTTTTAAAATGGATTGCTGTTCTTTGTTGCTTCTAAATGTGTTTTTAGTATTGTTTTTATTTACCATGTTTATTATTATATTTGTTTAATTCTTTTTAAAGCATTTGTATACTTTCTGTTTTAGCTTTTAAATATTATTGTTTAATTATGTAAGGCACATTGGGTCCTTTTTAAGGAGAAAGGTAGAGTATAAATATTTTAAATAAATAAAATAAAATAACAAACATGTAGCTATAACATAGGACCCAAGATTTAGCCTTGTTCCTTATTTAGACACAACTGTAAAATCAGCCCCAATTGTAATGAGTTAAATAAAGGTGACTTGGCATATCAAACTTTAATGCTTCTTCTGCTGAATAGTTCAAGTGTGGATCTTCAACCCTTTGTAATAGTTTTATTTAAATTACTCCAACAGAGTAATGAAAGAAAAAAAACACTCAATACATAGTAAACGGTATTGTCTATAGAGTAATATGGAAAGGACACTGGGTTATTTATATTAATACGATGAGCTCTCAGACATTTTTCATTTGGGTTGCATAATGTGTCAAGCTGTTCAGAGTCTCAGAAGTGCCATCTGATTATGATGAATCCATTCCTCAAACTACTTAGATATTGGCATCCATGTATAAAAGGACATGTAGTTCCTGGTTATTGACACATTTTTCATAACTTTAGTAGCCGCTTGAGAGCTGAGAGGATTTCTGGGTGTCTGCTTGAGGCGGGGGAGGCAATCCTTTCTCTATGAAACAGCTTATCATTGCCAAAAATGATATGCAATTGCCAATATGTCGGAATGTTTCTTCTGTACTCCATGCACCCCCAAAAAAATAAATTTTAAGGAATTCCTGTTTTAGACAACAACATATATTTCTTGATTCTACCAGAAGGAATCTTGAAGCAAAAGAAGAGTACAATTGCTTCTGAAGAATGAGGTGTGGATGTTGCCTCTACAGAAAAATATTGCTAGTCCTATCAAAAATTCTTTATCATATGTTGAAGTTTGTTACGTGTTTCATCAAAGCTGCAACTTCCACATTTGTTTGCAAATCTGGTTGTAGGAGGGAAAAAACCTCATAAAACTCTTAATGCAAGTGTGCTTCTTCCACTTCTGCACCTCATTAGACTAATATTATTCAAATGTTTTGGTTTCTTCAACATTACTCACTCAATTCCATTCAGCACAGTCTCTAGAACCCATGTACCATTTATAGGAGACTTCCAGGGCTGCCATAGGGTGAATGCACTGGGAATTATACATCTACCAGCCCAGTTGCACACACATATATGTGAATCTAACCTATTTTTTAAGACATCAAGCTGAATCTGTTGTCCGTGTCTTTAACATTAATTAATATAAGTAGCTGCCTGGGACTGCTTTTATTGGTACATTTTACTGCTTCTGCTTTGCACATGTACAAGTATTTAGGTTGTTTGTTATTAATCATCTATTGTGGTTGTTTTACACCCTTTTAATTGGAGTTGAAAGCCCTCTTGAAAGCTGTTACAATAGAAGAGTGGGTTTTAAAACAGAAACATTAACAATAGTTACATAAATCAATGATTTCCCTAAACAAGAAAAGCATTTCTGGCCTGAAAAACATTGGGATAAATGATCTTCTACATCCTAGTAAATATTTGTGTACACTTCCGTGGTTTATCACTTGTTTTGTCTTATTTGCTCATAATTACAGCTCCCATGTCAGCAAGATGCCATTCCCTGAGATGTCAAGGTCCAAACCAAAGACCAGAGAATATGACTTTGTGATGCCATAGTGGCAGAGCTGTCAAGGGTTGTGAAGGTTGCCAAAATTTATTCTGGCCCAGATAATTACGGAAATAAGCATGTTCAAGATGGGGCAGCTTGCAAATGTAACACACAGGGCAGCAATCAGATACTGCACCCACTGGAGCAATGGTGTTAATAAGTGGGGATATTCTTGCCCTTGTCAATAAATGTTTTTGTTGAGTAAATTGAGCAAATTTGAGCAAATTGCACAGGTGCTCCTGGGGATGGAAAAAGGAAGGAAGGAAAGAAGGAAGGAAAGTGGTGGGAGCTTTTACCCACATTGGAGGTCCAGCAGTAGTTGATAACACACTGAATTGCTTGTTAATTTACAAAAAAACACAAACAAACAAACAAACAACAACCTCCAAACAACAAGTAACTTCTGGTGTGTGGTGACGGTGTGAGTGAATGACTTTCAAATGTCGTATCAACATCTCTTTATGATTTATCTACCCTTTTAATATAATAATTGTTTAATTCTTTTTAAATATTTGTATACTTACTGTTTCTAGCTTCAAATATTTTTTTAATGATGGAAGCCACTTTGGGTCCTCTTAAGGAGAAAAACAGAGTAAAAATATTTTAAATAAATAAATAAATATCTGAGCACAGATCCTCCAAACCAACAACATCCCATGTTAGGTTGTCTCTCTTCCTTTTCCCTCCCCCTCCTAATAATATTTCTAGTACAGTATTGTGGAAAACTTAAAATTAATGCTTCGTCATGATTAATATATTTTCTGTACGTCATTGCTGCTTTTCTGTGTGCCATTTAGCCTTGTAATCCACTGAAGTTTCAGCTAGTAGATAGAACTGCAAACTTGCCTAAGACTGGTTTCAAGATTATCTTACAACTGATACTTGCTCATACTTACTCAGATGTCTTGGGACAGTTGACTGTGATGTACTCAAGAACTCATGACTTGAACAGTCATACATTAGCTGTTTTCTTTGTCTCTTACCTACTTGACTAAAATTCACAAAGACTAGCATGTTGGTTGGTGAAAAAAAATACATGTAACTTGCTAATTGGTAGACAGATGCTGTAATCCTCCTTGAGAGAAACTATAAAAACTGTGTGGTTATGCCATGCAGGCATACTGTACTCCTTTTCTCTTTGAATTGGGTGCACCTTTCGCCAGTGAAATAAACTATCGCTGTTTCACTGCCTCAATTGCTATCATTATTTTGTCTCCACCCTAACTGTGAGAGCAAACCTCCAAGTGAATATTTATCACACAAAATATCCAGTAAGTTCTGCTCAGGTCTTGTAAACTAACAGCTCCAAAACAGACCTTTAAAATATTTTGGCACAGAGGGACGGTAGCCACATCCCAGTTGTTCTTGGTTCTGACATCCCCCAACAAATATATTACAGATCATGTGATCATATTCTGGGATCCTCTAGCACTGGGTAATTCTACATGAGGGAACATACTAATGGAATGTATGTGTAGTTCATGTATATTTCCATTTTAAAAGGTTAGGAAATTCAGTTTTTCAAAACAAACTTCCAGTTCACAAACTACCATTTGTGACACCAACAAGGGGAAAATCCCAGAACCAGAGTCCTTTTTCCATCACTTCTCACATGAACAGTGCAATTGGCAGGTCTTTTTTTCTGACAATTTCTCCAAATATCTATTGCTTGGAGCCAAAACGTAATCAAAATGCCCAGAAAATTCTTAGCTGATCCCTACTGGGTCCCACCCAGGCCATGAAGATGCTAGGTAAGAAATAACTTTTCTCCTTTCCAAGACCTATTCTTGTGAATTTTTGTCTTTGCTATTGCCTTTGCCACATTAAAATCAAATTTGTGAGCTTATCATATGTGTGTGAAAGATACCTAGCACAACACTAAAAACACTCAGGACACTCAGTTTATTGCATAATATCAAAGAAAAGCCATTGAGTTTTTCAGTGTCTGTGACAAATGGCCAGTAAAAGTGAGTAAATAATAATAATCATGTGCCTTCAACTCAATTCTGACTTACAGCAAGCCTTTTCAGGGTATTCCAGGTACAGAATACTCAGAAGTGGTTTACCATTCCCTTCTTCTGGTGGCACCTTGGAACTGTGCAGCTTGCCCAAGGCTACAGAAGCTGGTTCTTCTCACACGAGACACAGGAATCAAACTTCCAACCTCTGGCTCTTCGGAGCACTGAGCTATCCAGCCAATCAAAAAAGGAGTAGATAGTGTGACATTTTTGAAATGGTAGAAAGTCCAGTGAAGGCCAGTTGCCTGTATGTACCTCCCAAGCCAATCCTTCTGCTTAATGAATGCTTCATGGAAATCCTGTAGTAAATCCCAACTAGAGTAGGCCTCTGAATCTGTAGAATTTATATAGGTGTTGGCTCACCAAATCCATACTGATTCAATGGTCCTGCCCTAGTTTCCACTTACTACTGGATTACTGTCCTTGAGTCGTATCACTAACCCTGAACTACAGTGGCTAAAGTGAATGTTATTTCCCATAACATTCTGTGTGTATATGAATATCTTAGAATTTGCCATCTTTTGGCATGCCAGTTTCTTTCTTTTAGGAACCAGTTTATCTCAAATATGAAGTACAAGAACATATTTGTGAATGAAGGAGAGGAAGAGATGATCATGAGATATGCTGATCCATGAATTTTGCAAAAAGAGTTTTTGTTTGTTTGGCATTTGGTCCGTCCTTAGCAATGACTAAAGTCTGAAAAATGGTCTGAAAAGTGAATTAAGAACCAGTTTAGTAATCTGTGTGTTTGTTGTCTTGTTGTTGGGTTCCTCTTTTAGTGGTCCTCTCCTGAGTTTCTGCCATTACTCCCCAGCTAACCCACATATGTTTGCCCTCACTCTAGGTTCTTTTCTAATTCTACCTTCTGTCCTGTCTAGGCTTTACTCATGATACCATCTAATGGGATACCATATTCCACTTTAGAAGATGGTGGTCTTAATCTCAGTCTTTTGAGTCTCTGTGCACTAAACAGAAGCACAAAGCAACTTTAACCATTGTCTAACAAGCTTGCAATTCTGTTATAGTATCTTTCGGTCTAAGCATAGCTTCTAGACAGCTGCTAAATTTAACTTCCTGGAATATGAGAGGAATTAATATATTGGCTCACACAAAAGCAAAACAAAACAGCCCATGCTTCTCATATTTTGGTCAATACATGTGTGCTTTAAAATGTCTCTATTTCTCTGCCAACAACAGATGAGAATGTTGGAGTTTCTGAGATGGCTTACATATTTTTGAATCTGAATTTAGAATGCTTGTTAATGTTGCAATTAGTATTCATTTCTTGTCGTTTGAATACCAAAATTGTCATAGCCAATCAATCCAATGGTCCATCTAACTGAATATCCAGATATTTCTCATGAAGGGTAAGAAACCTCATGGCAGACAATTATGCAGTAAGCTGCCTGTGAGAGAGCGGTATTCCATCTGGTATGAGCTGGTTTGTGCTCAGAAGCTTAATTTTTTAAAATACATGAACTGTATCAATAGTGCTATCAATGTGATGCTTAAGTTAATTGTTGTCTTCATATTCTCCCTATTACATTTTGGTTTGCTATAAAGATTTGTCTGAAGCTCACAGGGTTAACAAACACTATGGATTTCATATGTATTGTGTATTAATATTTAGATTGCTTGTCTTTGTTTTATCTTAGCTCATTTCTTGCCCATGGAGGGGATAGTCATTGTAAGTACTTCAGAATGTTTGGTACATTCTCTTATGTTTATTTTACTGATTTGTTTTTGATTCCAGATTTTATGATGATCCTGAACTGATCAGCTGGCAACTATTTTTTCAGAAGTCTATTGTGGTGTTACTCAATAGAACAGCTCATACAGGTACATTGACTGTTTGGCTATACTTTTCCTGGTTCTGATAGATACTGAAAATCCTCCATGCCATCCTGTGCTTATGATGAACTCCTGTAGTGGGGAGCCATTTCTGTCTATGAACCTTCCTTCCCTGATCAAGGAGGCTACAAAACCATGATGGGTAGATTAGTGTTCTTTTTTTCTATCTCCCAGGATTTCAAAATCAAGATGATTGCAACAGCTGATACAGAACAAAAAATTTTTACCCAGTTAATAGTAAATGTGTTCCACAACTTATGAACTCAAATTAATAATAGATATTAATTTTTTTCATAAATTAAAAACACTAGTTGAAAAGCACATATGGGTGTTTCTTCATCCATGGATCAATCCTTGGTTATTCTCTATGGAAATGTCCTCCATGTAGCCTTTTACAACTCTGAACAAGAAAGCAATCCATATTTCTTTGCTCCCAAGCTTTTCAGGCCACCACAACATTGCTTGTGCATTGAGGGCATGTTATGTGATCAGTTTAATCTCACAATGTGTCTCCCACTTCTGCTTCCCAGCATCAGTGAGCAGAGCAGCCAGGAAAAACAGACATGTGGTAGTATGTGTGTGTGGAGTGCCCTTGAGTTTTAGTGGAAGTGTGTGTGTGTGTGTGTGTGTGTGTGTGTGTGTGTGTGTGTGTGTGTGTGTGTGTGTGTGTGTGTGTGTGTGTGTGTGTGTGTGTGTGTGGCAGAGAAAGGGGGACATAGAAAAATGAAGAGGATGAACAGCTCAATGAGGACCCCATTGTGGGGCATGGTACCCAAAGAGAACCAAGATATTTTTATACACAAAGTGTAGCAGAAAGCCAAAAAAATCCACAAAATTTCTCTTCATGCCTATCAGTAAATATGCAGTAACTGCTCATAACATAACTAAAATTTCACTGCCACGTCATGACATCACCAAATCTGCTAAGTCAGTTCTCTCATTTCACCTAATAGCTGATCCAACTCTGATGGGAGGGATCATTTCACATTTGTTCCAACCATGCAAACTTGTGTTAATCTAAGCAAAGGCATTCCCCCTTGAGAGAAGAGAAAGCACTTAAAATTGTGCATGCCATCTGGACTGTTGATAAGTATTCACATTAATTTTGTTTAATCTGTTATTTTGTTATTCAGGGTCTAACATTTTGCATTTGCTGAAAACTTTTTCCCCAGTTGGCAATTTCTCCTGGTGCTTAAAAATTTGTTCATGCACCTCTTTGGACGTGGAAGTGGCACTTTTCATTTCCAGGCAGTGTTAGCAGTAAACATCTGCTAGACTTACTCTGTGCCGATGTACGATTTATCATTCACTTTTTCTTTTGGTCTTCCAAACTCAATGATCTTTCTTTTCAGGTGGTCCATTTACACTTTGACTTTCTCTTAATTAGGTTAGAACAGGAGTCAGGGAACTTTTTTACCTTTTACCCCCCCCCATTTTTTTTTGTATAAGACAACATTACCCCCTTGATTTGAAAGGAAGGAAATGATACAGTATTTGATGAAGCCAGCCTTTTCCCCCGCCTTAATTCAAGCCTTGCCTGTTCCTTTTTTCATAGTTTTGAGTCAGTGTCTCTCTCTCTCACACACACACACACAGAGACAGACACAAACACACATCCACCCTCCCTCCACCCTTTTTTCCTGCCTTAATTCAAGCCTTGCCTGTTCCTTTTTTCATAGTTTTGAGTCAGTCTCTCTCACTCACTCTCTCTCTCCCCCTCCCTCTCTCTCTCTCTCTCTCTCACACACACACACACACACACATTCATCCACCCACCCACCCTCCATTTCCTCCGTCCCTCCATTTTCTACATACATTTAAATAAGCTTGATGAAGTCCTTGGTCTCTCACACCTTTCTTCCCTCCTCCCCTTGCTTGCTCCTTGATCCTTTCCCTCCTGCTGCTTCTTTGCAGTCATTTCCAGAGCAAGAAGTCATTCAGAAGCCCTGGATTGATTGATTGATTGCCTGGGGCTAATCCACAGCTGCAACCAATCAAGGAGCTTATCTCTGATCTCCGAACTAATTGAGGATTTACAAGTGCCTGCTGCAACCAGGAAGTAACAGGGAGAGGTGGCTTAGAATTTGAGATTTGGCTGCAGAGGTGGGAGGGAGGGAAGGAAGAAGGGGTGTAGCACTCTGCTCATTACCCCCAGGATTTCCACTTTTACCTCATTTGGGGTAATTTATCCCTGTTCCCCAACCTATGGGTTAGAAAAATGGCAAGTTTTAAGGGTGCCAGAGCTTATGCTACAAAAAAGAACATGTTGATTAATGGAGGGCATGGAGCAAGGGGGAACAACACGAGACACTCTCTATTTAGTTAGACTGCAACTGGAAGCATCCTGTACTGCTGATTGTGCTGAGAGGAGTTGCAGTCCAGCTATATGTCTGAGACACCAATTTTCCACTTGATAGAGTGACATGGCTTGGGATGGACATAACTGCTGTTGTGAACCAGCAGTCAAAAAATAAAAGAGAACCTTAAAAAAGGACAAGCTAGATATCAGACATTATAATCTCCTGTGTGTCTCTGTGTGTTACCAAATAGCTGGTGAACTCTCATATTTGTATGGGGAGGTAATTAAAAACATATGAATGAAGAAGCATATAAATGTTTTAATGTATTTATTTATTATTTAAGGCAGGTATAGATTGCTTGATGTAGTGCTGAGCACTATTCTAAGCAGTTTACTATAATAAATAATACAACCCACATAAACCAAAATACACATCCACAAAGAGACATATATCATATTAAGCCCAAACAGTGGCTGTGACGTACACCCCATGTCCTTTGTTTATTTTGCCTTAAACACAAGTCTACCCTCTGGATGTGTCTCCTCACTTCACGCTGCCACCAGGTATTATTCCCTTAATACCAAACAGATCTTAGACACGTGCTGCCAATTCAACAGATTTATTGATTTGATAAATGTCATGCAAATCACAGGAGTAAATCACAGATGTTTAAGTGTGTTCATTAAATATAATTTGCTTTCACATTGGTTTGGATGTTTATTTATTCACTGTTACAATTTTCTTTGACTATCTATTTATTCTCTGTACTTTTGAACTCTTTCCTATTATCTCTAGCATTCCCACTTTCCAACCTCTGTCCTAACTTTCTCAATTCAATCTCCTAACTCTCTCTATATAATTTCCTATCTCCAACCTCTTTTCTCCAACTCTCCTCCCTAACTGTCTAACTAACTCTTCAACTGTCCTTTTGGTTCCGCCCCTCCTGTCCTCTCATAGGCTTCTCAAAAAAGAACAGCCTTTAACATCCTCATAAAGGATAGGAGACAAGGAGCCTGATGTACTTCTAGTGGGAGGCCATTCCATTGAGATGGGGCCATAGCCAAGAAGGTACAATTTTTCATATCCCATCTTTTTTTGACACACTCAGCATGGCCACCTACGAGAAGCAAGGCTTGTGAGGAATGGGTGGGATGGGCCAATGTTCTGAGAGAAAGATGCTCTGACAAATAATGTGGTCCCAGAGCATTGAGAACTTTATAAGTTAGAACCAAAACCTCAAAGCTGGTCTGGAAAACAGCAGGAAGCCAATGCAGGTGAACCAGGGCTGCATTGATCAGTTGGGGATCCCAGGAGAGCCAGCCTGTGCGGCCTTGGGCAAGTTGCACAGTCCCAGGTAACCCCCAGAAAAAGAGAATGGTAAACCACTTCTGAGTATTCCCTGTCTGGAAAATTCTGAAAAGTGCTGCCATAAGTCAGAATTGACTAGATGGCACATAATTATTTTATTATCATTACTGAGCAAATGTACATTTCACATGGCCCAATTAGGGTGGCCTGGTAAGGGGCAAATACTGTATTTTTCCGTGTATAAGATGATACTTTCTCCTAAAATAGAGTAAAAATTGAGGGTTATTTTATACATGTAAGTAAGGGGGGAAGGGATCAAAGGGCTGCAGGATCGCAGCCCTTTGATTGTGCAGCCATAGCTGCTTTACCCACTTCCTAAGTCCTGCTTTTCTTTGGGTAAAACAGCAATGAAAGGGCTGCAGGATCACAGCCCTTTGTTCATGCAGCCCTTTCATGGCTGCTTTACTTCACTGCTGCAGCCATGAAACAGCTGCACAATCAAAGGGCTGCGATCGTATAGCCCTTTCATTGCTGCTTTATCTGAAATAGGAACAAAGTAGAAGACCCCCACTTTTCTTATTTGGGATTATACATTGTTATACATAAGTGTGTTGTATACATAGAAAAATACGGTATGCTGTTTGGTTGGGTTTACCTTGGGGTAAATACACACAAAAGTAAATGTTTTAGCCAAAGATAAACTATGCAAGGGGTTCATTGTAAAAATCTAGAGTTTACTATTTAGGAGCATACAAGGTGGTATAATATAGTCACAAAATTTAGGTGAAAAACAAAGGATGAGCCAGTACATCCACCTCCAAGAGAAATAAGCAAACAAAAAGAAGGAGGTGGGAGAAAGAGCATCTTAGAGTATTTTGAAATAATTGGAAGAGAGGACGGTACAAGTGTTTCAGATTACCCTAAAGCATTCAAAGAATGTGTGATGGGAGTTCTAGAACCATGCAAGCTAGGCTACCTCCAGAAACAAAATATCAAGCCACCATTAATAGTCTCTATATATGTATCAGTATATGGACAAAAAACTCCTCCACATAAGGAAGAATAAAATGCACATATATTGATATAAGTCCATAGAGTTCTCTGTGGAATGCAATGATTCTGTGGGTGATAGAGTGTATTGCTGTGGTGTGCAATCTATAGGGCAGAGTGCAGAAAATCAAAGCAATGGGATAATGCTAATAAGGTGTATAAATTTAAATATATATTGAATGCTTTGTAACTTGGAATAAAGAGCAAATTATAAAGAGGAAGGGTTGTGCATTCAAAAAAAGAGAATGAGTTACCCTTAGCTGGCAGTTTGTTTGTTTTTTAGTCTATCAAGGACACACACTCTATGACTCCTTAATTTCCCAGACTTGTGAGGCTCTGTGATAGATAACCGCTAGCAACCAATGTGCCTAGATAAGGAAGCATCCAGCAGAACTGTGGAATGTTGTTTTTTTCCAAGAGAGAGAGAAACCCTTTGGGAAGAAATATCAGCTGAAGTTGTCTGGTCTGCAATAAGCTCTTTCTCACCTTTCAACTGAAAAAAAATAATCTTTTATTTGTAGGGCAGCAGTTTGCCTTCACAATATTCCACAATCAGCAAGGAGTGAATGGAGATAAGGCAGGTAGGGACTTTTCAGCCCTTGTTAGGGTCTGGCATACTGGATAGGGGAAGGGGGGAAATTAATGAGTGACTGAGCCCTCTCAAAGGAGTGAGTATCTTTGGTTCTACAGATGCTGTTGGATAGAAATACTTTTTTAATTCATTACCACTTGCTATGGTGGCTTTTGTTAGTAGGAGTTGCAGTCAGAAGCATCTGGAGAAAAACAGTTCCCTCCTCCACAATCTATAGAAAATTTTTCCACAAGGCTAGTACACCCAAGGAAGGGGTTGGATCATGTCCTAAGAATTGGTCCACCACATTAGTGGACCAAGCCTGCAGGTCCCACTCAGAAGAAGATTCCAGCCATGAAGCGTCCCCTTCTTAAATATGACGAGTTTAATGTGAATTCACCAGAGAGTGCCTACAGCCTAAGTACACACGTCACTTACAGAACACACATCATGTAGCAGTAATATATGATTGAGTAGTGTCGATCAGGAAGCATATACATTGATATATCATTGCTATATGCATTCTGTACTTGCAGACCTCACTCAGGAGCTACTCCAGGACTGCTTAGTCAGTTCTCCAGCACCCATAAGTGGATATCTGTCTTCTAAGAGCTAGTGTGGTTTGGTGGATGGTGTGTTGCACTATGATGTGGAAGACCTGAGTTCAAATCCCTACTCACCCATGGAAAGTCACATACCTTCAAAACCCTATTAGGGACACCATAAGTCAGAAGTAACTTGACAGGAGGTAACAGCGACAATCTGTATTGGCAATGTGGAAAAACTGGTGATGCTCCTACTTTGAGTATATTCTCCACATCTTCATGTGAACATGTACAATTGTTGGTGGTCATGAACATTTGCCAGTCAACCTCAATTAACCTAATATATCTAAAAAATTCAAAAGCTTACAATAAAAAAAGCCTTTTTGTACAAATACATATTTCAGAACCATTTGTTTATAAAAGGCTATTTTCTTTTATGAGATTTTGAAAAAGTATTTCATATATATATATAAATACTTTTTCAAAATCTCATAAAAGAAAATAGCCTTTTATAAATATAGTATATATAAAAATAAAGCAGAAAGACCGAAGTGGGTTTTATAGAAGCAGAGAGTGAAAAATTAAGTAATGTTTATGATTTATTGCATACAATTACTTTGCTATTATTTATTGTAATCTGTCTGGTAGAGCGAAATTGCCTGTTACTTTTCTTGGCATTCCATGGATGCTATGCTTTATTCCTACTGAATTAAGCTAAATAGTTTATCAGAAACTAAACATTTCATAATGGAATGCATGCTTGAGTGTGTGTGTGTCTGCACACACATGTAGAGCTTCAATATCTCATAATTCTGGAAGAGCATTGGATTGCCCCTAAGCGATGCATAAATGTTAATAAAGAATAAGTCATTATGATTGGTTTCAATTCTTGCAGAGAGAGAGAGAGAGAGAGAGAGAGAGAAAATGAGAATTCATTATTGTGAACCATTTGAAGCATTTTCTGAAGCAGCAATTGAGTAGAATTCCTGTCACCTTTTGCATGACAGCCAAAACAAATAAAGAAACAGAGGATGAATTCCTGGAGATAATTAAGCAGTGTTGATCTTGGGACATTGTCTTTTCAATGAAGCACTGATTGCATTGTTCATAACAAAACCACCTCTGCATGACAGAACTAATTAGTGACCATCTGAACTTACTTAGCCAAAGGAGAGGGGGAAAAGGCAATTAAAAATGTCGTCATCACTGGATCTATCATTGGACAGCTGGTTGTATTGATAAGTAACACTGCATGTTAAAGCTACTTTAGAAGACAATAGAACTTAATCTGCTTGCTAAGTAGTAATTAGAAAGCAATGAGAGACTATGAAATTACTGTTATTATGATGCAAACAACTTTCAAAAGTGGTTTTTATACTTTTAAAATACTATTCATCATGAACTAGTATTTCAGCAGGGAAGATGCTAGGGGTAGTGCTGGTATTGAGTATGCGTGTGCATGGGGAGGATTTTAGATTTTGACATTGAGAAAGCATAATTCTGGCATCATCATGATTGTGAAGAACAGTAACTAAAAAGCTGATTTGTAATGCAACAACTTGTGCTGGATGTTGTGCTAGTTTTGAAACAAATTCAGGATCCACTGTGCTATTATATTTCAACAGAGAATTGATTTTGCTGTATAACCATTGCCTAATCCTATGCTAGGAACTCATGGGCTCAAGCCCACCACTCAAATACAAATCCACTCTTCCCTTTTCACTGCACCTTGTATACCTGTGTAAAATCAGTTGCCTTTTTAATGCATTTCCGAGAATCTCACCAATGTTCTTGTCCTCCACAGAGGTTCTGTGTCAGGTTCAGAGCCTTTCCCCTCTCCATCTATAACATATAGTATGTTCCACAGTGACTAACACATGTTTTTGTACATTTTTTTTCCAAATCTATACATAGTCAATGCACTATGTGTAGAGTTTGGCACTTGCAGTTTCCTCCTAATGGGGAAAAAAGAAAGGTATGTCCACACTTTCATTAATGATATCACAGATCATTGTGGGACTGGCCCCAATTTTCCTGCTGGTGAGACTGGGCTCTCCTCCTCCCTGAGAGTCAGGGCAAGTGGGCTCCACCTCCCCAACCCACAGTTCACCTGTGGACTGGGGTGCTGGTGGTCCAGATGGAGACAGTGCCTTGGACATCACATATGTAGCCATGGCAGGATGGGGATTTAAGGAGGAGAGCAAGGTGGATGAGGACGACTGTTGGGCAAACACTGTTGATTGGGAGGCATTCAAGGCCCAAGAGGCTGGGAAACTATTCAACGCTGGGATCCTGACACAGGGCATTGGGAGGAATTCTTGGTGCGGGCAGAGGAAGCAACAAGGGTATACCAAGCCAAGTTGAGGTGACAAGAGGTGAGAAGGCTGGAGAACCAGCGATGGGAATGCTGTAGGGACAAGTCGCCCCCTAGCAAAGATGTCCTGGTCAGCATTCCCAACACCAGTCAACCAGCCCCCCCTCCTTCAATCTCCTCTTCCTCCACACTTTGCTATTCTGGTGAGTCCAGTCATGTCCACATAGACTTTGGCCATGCCTCTGAGGAACAATACTGTACCTACAGAGCAGCTGCTGTTAGCTGTGACTATAGAGGAGTAGCTAGGGAAGGATCGCAGGTTATGCTACTCGAGGGGCAGCAGAGTACCTGCATCCAGGACTCTTGTTGTGGCGCTCCATGTCTGGCCCACCCACAAGGAGTTATGGAGCTCAGAGAGGAGCCAAGGCTCTGCTCCTCCCAGTGAAAGACTGTTTGGAACTTGTTAGCTTTGTTTGGACTGTTTAGGAGTACAATTAACTCTTGTTTCTTCAAATACTCATTGTGTCATGACAGAGCAGAGCATGGGAGCTGCTCACAATAATAAATTGGGTGAATTAATATAACCCTCAATTAATGCACATTCCATTTTTAAACGGAGAAACAGGGAAAATGAGACTGATACTTCCCACTTTCCATTTCAACCTCCTACCTACCTCTGTGTTTGTATGCATGTGCGTGAGAGACATCTCTTTATTTCTTTGGCTTCACTCACAATTGGTTGCTCTGCTCTCAACTCACAATGAGCACTGAGCACTAGTACGATCAATGTATTCTCCACCTCTCGCTTTGACAATCCCAGAAATGTTACAAAAAGTATACACTCCAGACTCAAAAAGTAGACATAAATCTTTTCACCCAAGGTAACTCTGTCTGTCCCAAATGCAAGGCCTTCATTCTGAGATAAAAGTGAGTAGACTTATAAAATCTCAGCATGATCACAGTTTAGTGGGGCATCATGAGTAGGTGACAGTGTGTGGGCTTTTGAACTTCACAGAGCTTTTCTACAAACAAAGAGTTTGAAAAGCCCCTGCTCAATGCATCAGTACAGAGTGGCTCAATAAAAAAAAGGAGGTTACTTCACTTATATTATTTCTCTGTTGCTTTACCAACTTTAGCTATGACATGGACCAGATAGGTCACAGATGAAAAGATGCAAACCAGTTCAGCTGGAATTTCATGATGTTAGTTTTCATAGATCTGCCTGTCATTATGCAGTGTCTCACATGAGATATAGCTGGCTGCAGAACAAAAATGCCATCAGATGATTTTCAGCTAGAAGTCAACATCTGATATTGGACATCCATTGCCTTTGAGTGAAAATAAGCTTATGATTTCATAGATATATTCTTGATTGCTGCTCATTTATCTTGCCTGGTACTCATAATACTTTCAGCACTAAAAATGTTCTCCCTATACTAGGGATAGGGAACTTCCAGCCATTGGGGGCTTCCATACCGGGTCCACAAGTTTCATCTGACTTACTATCCTATCAGAGGTAAGAGGTTATTTAAAATCCAGGAAGCTGATGCATGGAATTGACCTTTCATTAGTAGCCTGGGGAGTTGTTGTGCTGGAACTGAGCTCTGATTTACAGCTCAGGAAAGTGTTGGCAAGGAACCACTAGGGATGTGAGAAACTATGGAAAAAAGAGGGGAAAAATCAAAGGTTTTCTCTCCTCAAGGTTAGATTAGAAGAATTTCTTGCATTTTTCTTTTTTTTTTTCCCTTCTTTTTTTCCTCTCTCTTTTTTGGGGGGTGGGTGGGTGAAAAATGCATGGAAGGGTATTTGGCACAGACATTTGCATTTATGAAATACAAGGTTTTAATATCTTGTTATTTTCAGAAGCATGCAATTTCCTGACAGATAGGGTTTCATTTTGTTACTAATTCTCTTACTTAAAAAAAGGAAGCACTATTATTTCCACTCTTATTCAGGAAGAAAAAGTCTCTTAGCAATTGAGTCCCCTCCCCCAAGGGGAGTGGCTTTGAAATGTTGAGATTACCAATCTGAAGCGGACTAACTAAACTTCTTGTTCTTGCCGATTTGCACTGCTTCGAGAAGAAAAATTACAAGAATCCAGAGGGAAATACACATCTGTCTTGAATTGCATAAAATGCAGGTCTCTCTTGAATTACATGGGTCTGAGCAGCACAGCTTTGTTTATACATGAATTTTTAAAATAAATGAATAAATAAGGATTTAAATAAATAAAGATTCACCAAAATACTGTGCTGCTATTCATCTTGAGGAAGTGGCTTGAGAAAGGTGAGATTCAGATAGTGTGGTGGTCCCTACTCTGATAGCAGCAACCCAGTTGGCCCTCTCTTCTGGCTTGGCAGCGCTACATAGTGGTCAGGGAAAGTTGCTGGAACATACCAGGAGACTGATGCAGGTCAGCAGACGTGTGTGTGTGTGTGTGTGTGTGTGTGAGTGAGTGAGTGAGAGAGAGAGAGAGAGAGAGAGAGAGAATCAACTGTTCATGCTTATGTTTGGGAGGCAGAAGTGCTATACATTCCTTTTAAACTACAGTGGTGCCTTGACTTACGAATGCCCCTACCTATGAACAGTTTGACTTACGAGCAGCTCTGCTCACAAAATTTTGCTTCGACTTGCGAGCAGAGCTTCAACCTAAGAACAGAAAAAGGCAGAGGGAAAAGTGGGAAATTCAAACCGTTGGTAGCAAAGAAGCTGCTTCTTTGTAGCTCTTTCACCCCAACGGTTAGATAAGGGGGTCAGGGAAATGTTTTACTCCTGGGGCGCAGGAGGAGAAAGGAGAGGCGGCTCCGGATCGCCGCGTGGTGCAGGATGCTGGTGCGCTCCCTGCTCATCCTTGGTGTGGGTCTACTCATGAGTAAGGCCCATTGAAGGCATGGGTCTACTCATGAGTAAGGGCAGCCAAAGGTGGTGGGCTGGGCTGAGGTGTGCGGGTCGGAGGGGTTCCTCTATGGACGGGTTGTGTGGCGGCGGCACAAGAGGAGGCTCCCCGCTGGGGAGTGAGTGCCATTGGAAGAGGCTTCTGACAGCCTGGTAAGGTGCTGTTTTTTCCTTTTTAGAAATTCTGGGTGGGTTTTGCAGGGTGGATTTCAACTGAGGGGGTTTATGTTTCTATGCTGTGTTGTTTTTTGCAGTCCCAGCATGGGGATTCCTCAATGTTTATTTTTGGTTTTGTTGTTGTTTTGCGGCCTTTGGGGCTTGATCTGTTTATATTTGGTTATTGTTTTTAAAGCCCCATCACCTTCCGATGGGGCTTTCTGTGTGCTTTATATATATATATATATATATATATATATAGATTAATCCTGTTCCCATGCATTTCAATGGAAAATGGTGCTTCGACTTATGAGCATTTCAACTTAAGAACACCATTCCAATATGGATTAAGTTCATAAGTTGAGCATCACCTTCGGAACCACTATCGGTGGCGGCGGAGACCTCTGAGATGCCTCCCATGGCGGCGGAGAAGCCCTGCAAGGCATCCGGACGTCCCCTGCTGCCGCCGCCACTGCTGGAAGCCGAGCTGCGCCAGGCAACCCAAGCCATGCTCGGACTCCTGGAAGTCCAAGCATGGCTGGGGTTGCCCGGCATGGCATGGCTCCCAGCGATGGTGGCAGCAGGGAAGGCATCTGGGGGTCCCCGGCTGCCACTGCTGGGAGCCATGCTGTGCCGGGCAACCCAAGCCATGCTTGGACTCCCAGGAGTCCGAACATGGCTTGGGTTGCCTGGTGCGGCACAACTCCCAGTGGCAGCAGCAGCAGGGTGGGGGATCTCTGGATGCTTTCCATTGCTTCTCTGATTGGAAGGTATCCGGAGGTTCCCCGCCACCGCCGCTGGGAGCCGCACCTGGCAACCCGAGCCATGCTTCGACTCCCAGGAGTCTGAGCATGGCTTGGGTTGCCTGGCGCGGCACAGCTCCTAGCGGCGGCGGTGGCGGTGGGGGACCTCCGGATGCCTTCCACGCAGAGAGGCAATGGAAGTAATCCGGACACCCCCACCCAACCCTGCTGCTGCCACTGCTGGGAGCCTTCGGAGCTCTCAAAGTGCTTCCACCAATTTTGGGGGTAAAGTCCTTTGAGAGCTCGGAAGGCAAACAGGCAGGGAGAAAACGCTGGAAATTCGAATTTCCTGCCTTTTCTCCCTGCCTTCTTGCTTTCGGAGATTTCCGCCTGACATCGGAGGAAGCCATTTGAGAGCTCAGAAGGCAAGAAGGCAGGGAGAAAGGGAGGGAAATTTGAATTTCCAGCTTTTTTCTCCCTGCCTACTTGCCTTCCAAGCTCTCAAAGGGCTTTCCCCCTGACTTACCCTGAGGATGGGAGAAGCAAAGATTTACATCTCTAGTTGAAATCACTGCTTTTCATTACTGATGAGGAAATTTACAAGCATTCATTTCACCTTTAGAACTGGCAATGACTTGTTGATTCTTCTGTCACAACAACAACAACAACAACAAAAACAGAAGGAAACTTCATCTTTGGACAAACTCTTCTGAAACTACCTAACAGTGCCATGAAAACCAATCAGAATCTTTTGGCCCTTATAACTCAATGGCATCTAAAAATTAGTGTCTTTTGCACCTTTGCAATGGCTGTGTTCCGTTTATGTTAACGATTAAACTGTAAAGTGAGCCAGCACTGAAAGTGAGGAAAAATGAAATATTACACATCATGAGGATAAAACTCAAATAAAGCAAGGTTAAAAGGATCTATATATCCCTCCCAATCTTTTTCTTTAAAAAGTCCCCCCAAAACAGAGAAATTTGCAATCCATCTTCATGAAAAAAAGTCTTGTATTGGAATTCAGCATGCAACTATTTCAGTGGAACAATTGTGCTTACAAAAGACCCATCAATACTGAGCAATTAGGTTTGCAACTGAGAGAAAATTAAATTCCTGTTCTACTTCAACAAAAAGAAATGCAAAAAGACTCTTTTCTAAGTAGCTGGGAATCAAATATCCTTAATGCAATATCTTGTAGAAGAGTTTCTTTATTAAATTATCCAGAAAATTAAACTAAAGCAGATCTTGCAAGAGTCCAAATGGAAAAAATTGACTTATCTCCCTCCACACACAACCTCTTTCAATCTTACTTTTTAAAATTGTAACTAGACATTGTATGCATTTCACAATTATTTCCAAGGAACACTTTCTGTTAAGACATTTCTGAACATCTGCACACAGAACCTCAAGTCTGTCTTAATTCTCAAGGGTCTGATCCAGGCTTAATCACTTACACAGACAGGGAGAACAGAAATGAGAAATATAGTACATTTAGGGGTATGAAAAACTGTCTGTTTCAATTTCATTGAATCGCACCTGCATTCTTGTCCCATTCTTTGATTGTATCAAGACTCTTTTCTTCTTTAAAGAATGGAAATTAATATGCACTTTCCATATGTATTTTGCCCTATATGCATTTTAGAATGCAGGTGTTCCATTAACTGAAGTGTGTTTGTGCATATTTTTCAAGGAAAGCTTTTCAGCCATTCACATTTTTTTTCAAACATACACATGGATTTCTGTATATTTTATTTTGTGGAGATGTATCACATACATTGCCAGCATGTGAATCTCAATGCCATGGTGCACATTTGATACTTGCATAAAGGATTTCATAGACTCATAGAATCATGAAGTTAGAAGGGGCCTATAAGACCTTTGAGTCCAATTCTTTGCTCAATGCAAGAATACAAATCAAGGGTTTTCTGCCAGGTGGTTATCTAAATTTCTTTTGAATGCCCAGTGCTGAAGCACTCACCACCTCTCGAGGTAATTGGTTCCATTGCCATTCCTTCTCACTTGTAGCATTGCTAAGCCAGGTATCCCCAAACTTGTAACTGTGTATTTGGTATCTTTTTCTTACAGCATGGCATTACAGCATGGCGCGCGCACACACACACACACACATATATATAAAAAGGTAAAGGTAAAGGTTCCCCTTGAGAATTTTTGTCCAGTCGTATCCGACTCTAGGGGGCGGAACGCTGTTTACCTTCCCACCGAGGGGGTCCCTATTTATCTACTTGCATTTGCATGCTTTCGAACCGCTAGGTTGGCGGGAGCTGGGACAGGCGACGGGTGCTCATTCCGTTGTGTGGATTCGATCTTACGACTGCTTGGTCTTCTGACCCTGCAGCACAGGCTTCTGCGGTTTAGCCCACAGCGCCACCACGTCCCTATATATACCATCTGTGTGTGTGTGTGTACATACATACATACATACATACATACATACATACATACATACATACATACATACATACATACATACATACATACATACATACGTATGTGTGTGTGTGTGTGTGTGTGTGAGATCAAGGGCTACTTCATACAGATGCTTTTTAATATTAACTTGTGAATCTCCCATTGCAAGTCTGGCACCTAATTTGATCTCAACCCGCCACCACTTTTTCTTGCCTGGGCCTTTCACTTGCTACCATGCCTCTCTAGAAGAGCATCATTCCCCGGGAAGTATACTTGCAATGGGAGATTCGCAAGTTAGTATTAAAAAGCATCTGTGTGAAGTAGCCCTTGATCACATGATCATAACTTGCGTTCAGAGAGAGTTCTAGGAATACATACAAATTTTTGCTTGGACTGAAATTGAACAAAAGATTCTACAGTTTATAGAAACTGTACAGTTTATAGAAATCTTCCTGTAATCTTCTGGCTTTAGAACTAAGTTGTGACTGGCCAGTTTTGGCTTTCAAAGCCATTCTGCCAACGGAAGTACTGGTGCCACAAGACTCTTAGGTTACTTTGTGACAATGGGCAGCAATCTGCCTGGATGCTGATGATGTGTTTGTGTTGTTGAATAATCATCTTTAACCTTAATATCTGGAGTAAAATATTCACTTGTGCATTCTGAAATGCAACTAGAGCCTAATGAGTTCTTCCTTAAATGCCAGGCCTCCAATATGACAATCGGTTCACAGTAGGGTAGACAAAGCCATTGCCTGGCGGCTTCCTTCAATGACTGGTTGACCAGACTCTGAGAACTTTAGAACAGGGGGAAGATATTTAGGTGTATATGTTTTTTTTTTCCTTTTGCATTACACTCTTTTAACATGAGGCAATGAAAGGCAACTAGACTCAGGTGGCTGATTTGAGGGTACCATTAGAAGATACAAAATTGACAGCTATAGAATGATATGCTTTACTACTTTGTGGGGCTTGAAAATTTCTTAGGATCTGATAGGGATGTGTGAGGAATTCAGACTGTGAATTCTGATGTGACCTGACCAGATGAGTACCTCTATGATCTGGATAAAATAGGTGGATTAGGAATTAATTCCCCATGAATTTTGTCCCTCTTCAAATTTTGCAAAATGCATATTGGGAGATAAAATGTGTTTTCAAATACATAAAGTGGAACCTCTACTTGTGAATGTCCTTAGGTACGAACATTTCAAGATACCAACAGCTCCGGCCAGAAAATTTTGCTTCTACTTGCATCCGGAGCTTCAACATACAAATGGAAAAAGGCAGGGGAAAAGGGCAGGAAATTTAAGTTTGCTAACTGTTGGTGGCAAAGAGGCTGCTTCTTTGTAGCTCTTTCACCCCAACAGTTAGGAAAAGGGAGGCTAAGCCTCCTGGACTTCCAGTGCCACCACAATCGGCAGGTCGACTCACGAGTAAGCGCTGCCAAAGGCCGTGGACGGGGTGTGTGGCAGCGGCACAGAAGGAGGAAGTAGAAGCGGCCAGGTGCCGGTGCTTTGGAAGCCCGGGAAGCTGGCACCTGGTGCGGCAGGCGGGGTGGCTTTGGAAGCCCAGAAAGCCTCTGCAGAGGCTTCGGGCTGGTGAGGTGCAGCTTTTTCCTTTTTAAAAAGTTCTTCTGGATGGGTTTTGCAGGGTAGGTTTGGGCTGGGGGGTATGTTTCTTTTTTTTTCTTTTTGGCAGTCCCAGCATGGGACATGCTCCAAAGTTTATTTTTGGATTTGTTTGTTTTTTTCATCAGTTTTTTTGTTTGTTTGTTTGCAGTCCCAACATTGGACTTGTTCTCCTTCCTTCCTTCCTTCCTTCCTTCCTTCCTTCCTTCCTTCCTTCCTTCCTTCCTTCCTTCCTTCCTTCCTTCCTTCCTTCCTTCCTTCCTTCCTTCCTTCCTTCCTTCCTTCCTTCCTTCCTTCCTTCCTTCCTTCCTTCCTTCCTTCCTTCCTTCCTTCCTTCCTTCCTTCCTTCCTTCCTTCCTTCCTTCCTTCCTTCCTTCCTTCCTTCCTTCCTTCCTTCCTTCCTTCCTTCCTTCCTTCCTTCCTTCCTTCCTTCCTTCCTTCCTTCCTTCCTTCCTTCCTTCCTTCCTTCCTTCCTTCCTTCCTTCCTTCCTTCCTTCCTTCCTTCCTTCCTTCCTTCCTTCCTTCCTTCCTTCCTTCCTTCCTTCCTTCCTTCCTTCCTTCCTTCCTTCCTTCCTTCCTTCCTTCCTTCCTTCCTTCCTTCCTTCCTTCCTTCCTTCCTTCGTGATTTTTTCCTTTGGACAGAATGGATTCATCGGTTTTCAATGCATTCCTATGGGAAATGGTGCTTCTACTAATGAACATTTTTACTTACGAACACCATTCCAATATGGATTAAGTTCATAAGTAGAAGTTCCACTGTATTCTTTGAGAAAAATACTCAGCTGAATATATATTTTCCTACAAATGTCCTGTGATTATTATTATTTTTTTATAATGCAAAAAGAAATGCAGATTAATGTAGAAATTGGAAAGACTACAGCCAGTGAATTAAGACATGTGACACTGACATGGAGTGGAAATAGACTGATCTCTTCAACCCCAGGAGGTGGATTGTCTTTCTTCATTTTCATATTTTCAAGACTGCAGGCTTCTATAACATTAATGCTGTGTCTGAACAAGGGATGAAGAATTTTAACAGTTTTTCTATCTCTGCATAGATTGTGCAAATTTTGGTAACCTGTAATCAAAAACAGAAGCAAAATTTAGTTTGAATAAGTGACAAGCTGGAATATCATATGGGACAGGATACTGACTGCCATCCTTTCCAATCAAGATAGACATCTGTAGATAGATAGATAGATAGATAGATAGATAGATAGATAGATAGATAGATAGATAGATAGATAGATAGATAGATAGATAGATAGATAGATAGATAGATAGATAGATAGATAGATAGATAGATAGATAGATAGATAGATAGATAGATAGATAGATAGATAGATAGATAGATAGATATTGCTAACTTTGGTTTCATGAAACTGGCTCTAGCAACAGCTGTTGCATCTTAGACCTCTGTTTGATTATAGGCTATTAAGCACAGAGGATACCCAGTGTGGGTTCAAATCTCCACTGAGCCATGGAAACTCATTCCTTAAGTATCTCCCTTCCTTGAGTGTCCTATTAGGGTTGTTATAAATAAATCCCTTATGAATACGCATTGAAAGTGAAGATTTAAGAAACTAGATTTGGTGGACAGAGTGCCTGAAGAACTTTGGATAGAGGCTCGTAACATTGTACAGGAGGCAGCAAGAAAAAACATCCCCCCCAAAAAGAGGAAATGCAAGAAAGCAAAGTGGCTGTCCAACGAGGCCTTACAAATAGCAGAGAAGAGAAGGGAAACAAAATGCAAGGGAGATAGGAAAAGTTACAGAAAACTAAATGCAGACTTCCAAAGAATAGCAAGGGGAGACAAGAGGGCCTTCTTAAATGAACAATGCAAAGAAATAATAGTAAAAAAGAAATAATAAAGGAAAATAATAGAAAGGGAAAAACCAGAAATCTGTTCAAGAAAATTGGAGATATTAAAGGAACCTTTTGTACATAACAAGTGCAGAGGCCATGGCGGGTCTTCCTCGACTAGGCTCTTCAGTACAGAACGTGCTTCAGCCTCCCCTTAAAACAGAAGATCCCAGTAGGTGTTCATGAACACAGTGCCATGAAACATACTCCAAGGAGAGAAAATACTAGTGGTGTCTGTCATCTCTATGGGATGGAGTGATGCCAAGACTAATATTAATAATGCTGCTACAGTATCTCCATATCATTATGCATGCTCAGTGTGATTAAAAAAAACAAGCTAGATATGTAGATTTAAAAACCTGCAAGTATATTTGATATTTGTTCTTACACAGTACAGCAGTACTCCCAAAACCTATAGCTATTTTTTTTCACCAAAAATCAAATACATCAACAAAAGACTTAGATTTATTTATTCAGTAAATCTATTTAGTGATAGTGCAGGAGGAAGTAAGCCTTAAATAGGTTGCAGAAATCCCTAAACTTGACTTACATACACAAAGGTATAGTGCAGTACACACAACAGTATTACCTAATTCTAATGGAGGAGAATTAGAACTTCTCTGAGTCCCAGGAACAAGAAGGATGCAAATCTTGAGTCTAGCAATTTGCATATCGCCAGGGGATCACCCAAGAAAAGCAAGAGGGGAGAAATATATCTTTGCTTAACTGCCTCTTGCACCCTCTTTGCCTGTATGTAGTTTACCCATTCCATTCAAGTCCTGCTGCTTAACTTCCCACAAATACCAGAGCAATCCCAAAGTAATCTTTATCCAATTATATTTCCGTTTCATAAGGATGTTGTGTATTTTAGGACCTCTTTGAGCTTACTAGGAGTACAGAAATGATTGGTTTTGACACAGGGAATGACAGAATGGATACACTGCAGGGAAAAATGGCTGCCAGGAAAAAAAGAGCAACCTCTGAAGTTCAGTCAAGTTAAATGGCTAAGGCAACGGGGATATTAGCAAAATGAGAAAATCCAGCTACCTATGGAGTGTTTGGTGTGCTGCAGTGGGTACTGCAAGTGTTTCTTCAATTGCTACAAACTAAAAAAAATGTTTGAATATAGAACCCCGAAGTGACCTTTTTATGTCAGCAACTGGCTTAAAGCAAGCAGTACGTCTACTCCTTCAAAGAGAGACTCTAGAGGAACTCTTATGTTCATGCTTTCGCCGCAGGGCAGCAATCGTCCATCAACATGTCAGCGTGTCAGCTGAAATTCAGCACCTTCCTTAGCCTCAGGTTTTCCTCTGGTCATAAACTGTGGCTATAAACTACCAGAGTCACTTTCTTCCAGTAATTCACAAGGTATATAAAATTTCAAAAGAAAAGAGGCGCAAGGTGTGAAACCTTCTAGGAAATTGTGACACCTGACCTTTGAATCCTGAGGTAGTCTGCAGATAGCTTGTGGTGACTTAACAAATTGAGAAAATTGTTGAGCCCCAACCCAGAGGCCCTTCTCAGAGGCAGGATGACACACTGGTAAAGAGCTGCGAATCAGGTTTGCCTCAGCCATGAATTCCTGGGGTCACCTTACCTAAGTTGAAGCCTGTGCTGGAACCTCACCCTCTGCCCTTTACAATAACCAGGATTCTGCTTTAAATATGTCTAAGGATTTGAGCATTCTGGTGGAACTGCTGACTAATTTTCTCTGACTGTCTGACTTTCACAGCAGGGTTGTCAAACTCTCCTCACTTTCGAATGTGACACAACCAGTGTGGCAGACCTAATGTTTGCCACATGGGATTTGTGGAGAGGCCAGGGCAAGGATGTTCCTGTTGACAGGCCATCACACTTTGAAGAATGGACTGCCTTAAAACCAGAGATGATGGAGGGATTGGGAACCCTGGAGCCTGAGCAGTTAGCAAGGGAAGGGGACAAAAGATCCTAACTGCCAGGTCTTAAACGGAGTTTCTACTCCACAAGTGGCTCTGGAAACTCCAGGGGCAGACAGGCAATTCATAGATGAAAAGAAGAACTTAGTTTATCCCTGGCAGGTGGGGGATATAAAGGCAGCATTGCCATGAGACAACTTAGACCTATTGTCAGAGAGAACATGCAAAGAGTAGGCTTGCCAGATGGAGGATTGGAAAGAAGCCACTTCTGTCCATGAAGGAGCAGAAGGAGAAGTTCCAGAAGAACTGGACTGAGGGAATGTCCCAGAGGATTATTTGGGAGCCCGCTAGGTTGAGGATTCTCCTAAGGAGGACTCCAGGCCTGCCAGGGAGTGGGACTACATTTATTAAAAGGATCACTGGTGAGGGGTTCTTGTATAGATAAGGGTCCCAAAGGGAGATGGGGAGTATCATTCCCGCCAATAAGGAGATTAGTGCCTCTGTGATCCTCTCTACTGTGGGGAATGAAAGAGAAGGGCCAGGAAAGGTCAATGGCCTGAGTCAAAACTCAGGGGATCCTCTGCCACTCAGTTCTGAGGCTGGAGGAGAAAACAGCAAAAGGAATGGCAGCACTGAGAGGAGGAGGAGGCAAGGGCACAGAACATTCAGGAGTCCCAGGGAACTCCCAGAAGAGCCTCCTAATGTGCTTGCCCTCACAGTGGGCATGCCATGCTTCATTGTTGAAGGCAGGCAGATTGCCAAGCCCATTTGGACTAGGAGCTCCAGCTCCACTGCCCACCTAAACTTCAGTGAACAAAACTGGGACCAGAATCCAACTCCTTGATAAAGGGAACCAAGAGACAGTTCTTTGTAATATAATGCTGGTGAAGGGAACTGGGCAAAAAGACTCTAAGCTGTTATTTGTTAACTCCTCCTCTTGGTATAATGAGCACTCTTCTGTTGAAACCCTCATGTCTGGAGTAGACATGGGGGCAAATAAAAAACGAATCATGATATTTGTTAAATATTGCGGATTTGTGGAATATTCATCCCTTTGTATTCACTGGGGTCCAGAGACACTGGCTGATACAAAGGGATGAATATTTGCTCATTTTTATTTGTCCCTTCATACAGGCTTACTGTGGGAATGGGAGAGGAGTTTGCCTTCCTACCGCCAGCCTGCTTGTCAATGTCTTGACTAGAGATGGGGCTGAATATAAAAACAGATTGCTTCTTCTGATGAATATAGCTGTTTCATTAAATATTCGTTGATCTGTATTTGTGGGTTCCAGAGACCCCCACTAATACGAAGGGATGAATATTTACCCGTTTTTATTCATCCTTTGTATTAAAACAAACAAATACCATTCTGCCTATCGGCCACCAATCAGCTGATCAACCACCACACACAACCACCCAATACCACAGCCTACCCTCACCCCATTCCTTTCTTACCTTAGGCCCCATGCCATGCCACCCCCACCCCCACCCACACCTTCTTACCTTAATCGCTGCTGCCAAGGTCTTCTGGCCTCGGAGCCATGCATGTAAAAATGGAGACTAGCTGCCCTTTGCAAAGATGGTGGTTGCAGCTTCACTTAGAGTAGGGAAGGTGCAGCTGCCAGCTTTGCAAAAGGCAGCCTGGATTCCCTTAGCCTGCCTTAAGGGAATCCAGGCTGCCCTTTGCAAAGATGGCAGCTGCAGCTTCCCTACCCTAAATGAAGCACAGCCACCATCTTTGCAAACGGCAGCCAGTCTCCCTTTTCAAACACTGTGGCTGTGAAGGCATGATGGAGACCTCGTCAGCAACTATTAAGATAAAGGGGTGTCGGTGGGAGTGGGATGGGCTAAGGTAGGGAGAGGAAGGGTGCATGGGGATAGGCTGTTGGGGTGGCTGGCTGTGTGTGTGTGGCTGCCTATCGGCTTCTGATCAGCTGATCATAGCCAGTAGGCAGAATGGACTTCTGTGCTGTTTGGTAAACTCTCCTGGGTGACCCAATTTGTGGGTGAATAACTTGGATGTCCAATACCCAATCTTCACCAAAGTTGGCACGCATGCTGGAGAAAGACATAGGAAGCTCCATTGTGATTTTGGAGTCTCTAAGTACCTGGGGGGAGCTTTCCTGGGGAGGTCCTATTTGTGACTATATAACCTGGGGGTCTGTGATGTTCACCAAACATTCAGGAGTTGTAGAAAGGCATCTGAGGAAGCTTTTCTGCAAATTTGGTGTATATAGGTGTTTGGGTCCCATTGTAATAGCCATTACAATGCAGATGAATCAACAAACCAGTTCATCAAAGAATATTCATATATTCGTATTCATTTATCCATTAACCTTGATGAATAATGGATCAAAACGAATCACAATTTTTTTGATTTGTCCCCATCTCTAGTCTCAACCATCAGCTGATCGGCAGAACATTGACAAGCAGTCTAGCTGTGGGAACAGAAACTGGTTCTGTTCCACAGCCAGACTGTTTGTTAATGTCCCTCTGATCAGCTGTTCAGGGGGACACAATATTTTAATGACAAATTGATGAATATTCATCATTCATCACTAAAATAAGGTGCATCATTGCTTCATCCATTTGTCAACTTTGATAAATGATGAATCCCGACGAAGCACCATTTTTTTCTGATTCATCCCCAATCTCTAGTCTGGAGTTTATGGACCACAGGATGGAACAAGATAACTCTGTTGAGCTGGCCAGGTTCACAGCATTAACAACTGCCATATGGGAACATGAGACCAAGCTGGAAGGGAAGGCATAAACTAAGTATGTGGTTCTTTGAAGATAGCACACTATAGAGGAGGAAATATAGCTGACCCTAGAAATCTCTTTAGAAGTTGCTGGCTGTTAATATGAATTACTTGAAGGTGGTGAGCAAACATTTATTTCATTTATTACCTTTTATTTATTTTAATTTTTAAAATATTTTTCATATGGTTTAGAGCCTTGGCTATTTTATTGAAAACAGACAGCATGGATGGCCATGGTGATACATATCCAAATCATGGCTTTCCTTATCTCAAATTATCAGATGGATTTTAAAATTTATGCCTTGATCCCAATCTAGGCATAAGGAATCTATGTATATATTTTAGTTTCCACATATACTGTATATTTTGATGTGCAGCTTCATTCTGTTCACTTTCTAGGTAAGATTGCTGGTTTTATTTATTTATTCAATAATAACTCCACCTGAAATGTTGTAGGCATTTCTTCTGATATGTACACTTCTGTATGTAACTTTCTATATGTACTTTCCACAAACATACACATTTACTGATATAATTTTTGCCATCCATTTCATTTATTTATTTATTCATTCATTCATTCATTTGGTATCCACATCAAATTGGATAATTGATGACATGCCAGGACACATATCAGTTGAAAATTTTCATCACAAAATTTTGAGAAGTGCAGTAACAGAACTTCTGCCCTATTTCTATATGATGGAAAGAAATAAAACATTTTTTGTTAATGGTTACAACCTCCGCCTATTTTCTCATAATGCTGACAATTTCACAAAACATACTATCAGGGAAGTAAATGAAAGAAGTTGTAAAGCATAAAAATAAACCACAGACCCAAGATTTTCCTCAAGTCTTCCCTCAAATGTGCATTCTCTCAAGTTGTTTCTGCCTGCCTATTCTTCTAGGCTTCATTTTCCCTGTAGATTTATCCATATGTCTTCTCTTCCTTTGAAACCAGTTCAAATCCTAAACCACACCTACTTCTTCCTGTTCTCCCTTCTCAAACCATTCTTTTGTGATATTGCTTACTCACTCAGTGTCTCTTTCCCTCAGACAGTGGTGGAAGGCTATAGAAAACGTCCACTCACCAGCCTACTGCCCCAATAGACCGCACTTAGACTTCATGACAAATGATCAAGCTGCTGCTGAGCCATGCTTCAGCAATGCGGCTCACCTTTGCCTTCCTCCTCAGAGGTGGTGAGACTTCATGTGAGCAGCTAGGTGGGAGAGGGGGGAATGCTAGGTTATTTAAAGGCTGTCCGGGTTTCTCTCTGTCTTCACGGTTGTGAAAACTTGGGCCACGGACTCACCTATTTATTTGTTAAAAAGTCCGTTCAGACCTCCGGGTTTAAACCTGATTCTGCACTACGGCAGGACCCCCGTTTGCCAAAGGATTGGCAAACTGACTATTTCAATAAAGTGTGGCCCGTGTTTAATCCACAATTCTGGTCTCACATCATTATTCCGGGGTAAGGGGGGAATAGAAAAAGAAGAGATGGAGGCTTCTGAAGGTGGCATTCCCTGTTCTCTTTTTTTGTTGCAGGGAGAGAGGGTTGGGACTGCAAAATTAGGCCTGTAAGGCTGTGTGTCACTGTGGACCACACAGTTCCACACCTGCCCTGTAGCACCATTGTCACCAAGGAAAGGTAGCTTGTAAAAATACCGTAGGTGCTTCAGTTGTCTAATTTTATACCAACAGATGAAAAATATTTCAAACAAAGCACAGTAAATTATATTGTATTTAAAACACTTATTCACAATATTAAATTCATTACCTTGTCAATCTTTGATGGAGATACAAGAGTGCCTGGGTGAAACTGATTAAGGAAATCAAGAGTAGATTAGCACAGTTATCTACAAAGTAGATTAAAGTCTTCTGGAAAGAGCTGCAACATGAAAGAAAGATGAGTGAGCTTGCAACAGATTGTGTTTCTGATGCCTGATTTTTTTTAGTCAGTGTAGACAGAAATCTACCCTCAAAAATAGGAGGTGGGGTATCATAACAAGATAAAAAGAACAAATCTGTTCTATTTGTTTAGTCTGGATCATATATGTAGTATAGAGAGCTTTTTAAAAAGGTAGATTCATTTTTCAAAAAGCTAAGCAAAGATTTAGTTGTGCCTATTGTTTGCATTTCCCCGTAATGAATTTCAGCTGCTGTTTTCCTCAAGACTGTTGGATCCAATGAGATTTTTGTTTCTGTCACTATGCCTGATATTACATGGTGGTGTTATCTTTTCTAAGTTGGCAAAGTTGTAATGCAGTTTGCAGGGGGGAGAGAGAGTTCTTTCTGAGAGGCTCCAATATGCTTAGTTTTAGAATAATAAATACAGGGATCGACATTTTATGGGTGTTAGTGTAAGACTGGTCTAAATTGTTGTAACTAACTATGGCTAATTGACGAAGTGTCAGGGCACGTCTCAATTATGCAGTCAGGTGTGTGACCAATATGTGCTCTGACACTTTACCAAGTAGTCACATTTTTAAAGGTCACAGTTGTCCCTCAATGCTTTTTGCTGAACATGGTAGATGGACTAGAAAAGTGTAAAACAGGAGAAAAATAAGTTCACAGTTTGTAGCAGAAACAGATTTTCAAATCGTTTATGGGGAGAGAGGAAGTATTTTGTTTCTCATTCTTAGGATTTTTTTTAACTTTTTGAAATACATTTGGTGAGAAAGTCTACAGTTTCCATCTGCATTTGGGACTCTGCTTAATCACAGACCACACAGCTTAAAATATGTAGTAAAATGTGGTTACTTTTAAGCTTCACCCCAAGCAGCATAGCAGCATTTACCACCTAGTTTAATGAATTCTGGGGAATTTAAAGGCTTCTACAGTATTGTGGATTTCATTAGGATGAGTCCTGCAATACAATAATACATCCCACAAGACACTTGGTGTTGGAAACCCTGGTAAAACGATCTATTGGGATTAAAAACAATAACTGCCATTTTTTTAAAAAATTGAAGCTGCCACAGTGCTTCCTGGCAGCCATAATACTTCAGGGGATTCTCTCTACAGAGTCTAAATGGCAGCATGAACTACAACTCCCAGGAAGTACCATGGAAGCTTCCTTCTTTTTCTAAAACAGAAAGCAAAGCCTAAGACAGCCAGGAAGCCTCAGATGTAGGCCCTGGTTCAGGTGAATGAAATGTAGGTGTCTGTATGTGTGGATTTACGGGCTGAACTCCCAAAATTCTGCTTGGAGAATTCTTGGAGGGGGAAGGCACATCCCTAAAAACTACACCCATCATTTCCCTTTCTCTTCTCCCTATTCTGAGGTTTTCCTTACATGGATAATTTTCGAAGAAATATATCTTTTTTTTTAAATTGGAAAAGTCTGTTTCTGCTTCTCTGAATCTAAATTGCTAAGAAATCTTCAAGAATGCTCCAATTTGGCCCATGATGGAGGTATCTTTCCCAATCTGGCCCATGATGGAGGTATCTTTCCCAGTCTGGCCATTTTGGGACTCAGTGTCTATCCAAATCCAAAGCACAGCTCTAGTGCTGCAGTGGATCATTTCTTGAGAAGCATTAAGGATCTCTTCTGCAGTGCCTCCATAGTGTAACCTGCAGTATCCTGTCCTCTCTGTCACAGTCTTAATCTACATTTACCCAGTCGATGTGAGAGTTCTCATTTGGCAAGCAACATTTTCTCCTATGGATGTCTTCATGTTTTTCTCTCTCCATTTCAAGATCCTCTTCATAGTGGCAGGGGAAATACCTTTTCCCCTGTACTGTATCACTGTTTTGAGCCTGGTATATACATCATGATTCTTTGAAGGATTTTTGTCTTTGAGGGTTCAGAATTATACTTGCCTTTACACCATCTTGGACATATAATGGAACATCATATGCCTTAATACAATCTTGTATTTCTGTAGATGCAAAGGTGACAGTATTCCACTAGTTCTCTGTGTTAAACCAATGTTCTGATAAAAGAAATGTGCACGTGAAAACATTTCTGCTTGTCCATTTGCTAAAAAATTAAAAAAAGAGAGGGGTATTGGTTGTAACTTCAAGATTAATAGATCTGTTTTAAGCATGAGATTATTCATGTGAATTACAATCCATTTCCCTAGATGCATGGAGTGCCATGTGTGGTGTTTTAGCACACGACCACTAAAAGTCTTCATAATCATCTTGTGTATAATCTCTATCCACCCCTTCAGATGAAGGCTGGCTAAAATAACTAAAGGACAACAGAACTAATTAACTTTTTCTTGGAAGCAGAACTCATTCTTTGAAAAGCAATTAGGAGCCAAGCAGCCTAACAGGCATGTCTATCAGTTTGTAGATGCTAATCATTAGTTAACTACCTTACATATTGGCAGACTGTTTTTTTTTTGGCTAACCAGCCATTTGCAAGTGTTTGCCTAATATCAATATGTAACTGTCATTTAATTGTGATCAATCACATACATTGTGCCTGAGATTCATACTCCCTGTATCTGAAGTATATGTTACACAGTTTTGAATTTTGGTTAAAAACTTCTAGCTGTGCAACAAAAGCATAGGGACTTACAGAGCAATATTTGTTTCATATTTCCCCAGAGTAGATTGCCCCTTTTTATGTCATCAACTGGCACTTACAGTCCCAACAATTCATTGAAAAGACATTGTTAACAAGAATAAAAAGGTTTCATTTACTCACAGTTGAATAGATCACATCAAGATACTGTAAAAAAAATGACTGCGTACACTGACAGGCCTCAGCAGACTCACAGCCTGCTTTCCACAAGAGTTCTGCAGACTACATTCTTACAGCACTAACTGCATAACTGCCAGAAAACTAAAAGAGAAGGAAAAAGATACTTAAGCAAAGAGGCATAGCTCTCTTTAGTATCAGAGGCAGGGGAGGAGCAATTGGTTACTGCTGGATTGATTGACAATCACCTCAGCTGAGAAAAGTCCCTCCCTGTCAAACCTACTAAAAGACAGCACAAGTGGTTGAAATAACTCCATCATTGTATTCCATACAATCTAATGCTAAAATAACTATGCTAGTCTTAAAAGTGCCTTGGTATTCTTGTTTCCCACTTTTCCCTTACTTAGTAACAAGGGAGACATATGTCTACCTCTTTGAATTTTTGGTTCATTTTGTTTAATTTCAAGAAGCCCCAATTTTTTTTCATTTGCTATTTTTCTCTTCCATTTCATTCAGTTCGGATGGTTTTCTACATGTATTGTAAGGAAGATTGACATTGACGTGATGCTACCTGATATATTCCAGTGGAATTTCATGTCAAAATTGCATGAAATATATGGGTCTTATATGATCCCTCCCTTAAAACATCAGACCTGCCATGTTCCAGAGGGGTTATGCAAAGGGCATCCATTTTATATGCAACTTAAGAAATCATGACCTCTTCTAAGCTTCCCATTGCTTTTTGCTGCATGTTGGACAGTTGTGATGATATCTTGTCATTTTCAGAGCAGCTCAAGATCTCCCATCCCTACGGAATGTCTCCTGGCTATGACAATATGTTTCAATTTATTGAGCAATGCAATGCAGTGCAATGCCACATAGTATCTTTTGTCTGTTTCAAGAACTTATCCTATAAGAAATGAACAGGGAAAAAATGCAATTGAATCTATTGTCATTTGTTTGTTTTGTTCATGGGAATGGACAGATCAGTCTATTTCTGCGCAGATTTCAGTCCATAGTCTCACTGATATTCAATCATGCCTCTAGTTTATGTGTTTTTTTTCAAACCTGCAGTCAAATTTGCATTTAAACAGTACATACTAGCTTCTAATACACAGTATCAATGAATTTCCTTCTAAGATATGAATTTTATATAGAAGATTCCTTAAAATTGGAGTATTTCAGCTACATTCTTAGTTGCGAAAGGCAGTGCAAAGTTCTGAGAAATTGACAAACCAAAAGGTAATTATTTGCCCAGCTAGATTGAATTGCTTCAAAAATATAAACTGTATGCAACAATCCTGTATTTTCAATATTGTTTTTTATTTCTTTACTCCACTGGCTGTCTAGCTCAGTGAATAAGACATGTAGTTGTGAAGCCAGAGGTTGATTCCCCACTGTGCATCCCAGGAGAAGGGCCAGCCTGTTTAGCCCTGGGCAAGCTGCACAGACCCAAAGCACTCTTGGGAATGGGAAACTACAGCTGAGTACTCTGTACCTAGAAAATGTAGGGAAGGATCACCAGGAGCCAAAACCACCCGATGGTACACAATTGTTACTGATCATTTCTCTTTTCAGAAGAAGAATTTTCTATGAAAACAAGAAAGTTCTTGGAAAACAACAACCTGGTGTAGGGTTGCTGCTGTCAAATAAGAATACTTCAAATCTGTCCATGTGGATATTTCTGTTTTTCCAAACCAAGATCTTGGATATCTACTGTATGGACATCTAGCTGAACCAGAAGCCAGATGCTTCCGTAAAAAGTAACACAGAATACACTGACATTCTTTTCTCCATAGAAATGGAGAAAGAAAATTGACTCCATGTCCCCTGAGGGTGGAACCTGATACTACCATCATACTTCAAGCTGATTGTTTTAAGTTTTTAGTCTTTGATGCGAAACTTGAAAAAATGATTCTGTAGCTTCAACCTCTTGTCAAGATGTTATTTATCTTTTTGTTCCCTAAAACATGCTCTGTAATACCCAACAAGAGAAAGAATTCTGTGGGTCTTGAAAGCTCACTTGTTTTAGTGGTTCACTAAAGGTATTACCCCCCTTTGCTTTTGGATTTCTATACATTTAAGAATAACGGATATAGATAAGATACAAATTTGGTGGATTAAGCTACTTGCTGCATTACTATATTGCTGTCAATGAAATGTACCTCTGACTATGCATGCTACCTTTCTCCTCCATTTCTTTTGGTAGGATACATTGTACATCCTCCTTTAATAATGATTCTGAAATACTCAAGAAGGCTGAACGTTCTGTGACTAGATTGTACAATAGCTTATCCATCCTGCTGCCAATATTTTGTTTCCCTGATGGAAAGTAAATTGGATAGAATTAGACAGAACACAGGCTCAGAACCATTGTCAGCAAAACTGGAACTACAGTATCTGGGCTGGAAGTCAAAGCTGTCTGAATGACAACAGCACTAGTGTTGAGATGATGTCTTTCCTTAGTGTACACAGTGACTCTATTTAACCTTTCTTATTAAAAGTTTTTTTCCCCAGTCAAAACACATTAGGCTCCTCAAGTCATAATCATAATCACTTCACCAAGTCATTTCCAACTTAGGTCAACAATCGCCAGGGTTTCCTAGGCATAGAGTATCCAGAACTGGATTACCAATCCCTTCTTCTCCAACACTCTAGGACTATGCAGCTTGCCTGTGCCTACAAAAGCTGGCTGTTGAATGGAGAGGTACAGTGAAGAATCAGGAACTCCAACTTACTTACAGCTATAGTAATATGAACATTTATGTAAGACGTTGTTTCCCTCTCCCTTGTATCTTTCTGTGTGGATAACAGCAGTCTGAAGAGCAGAGTTTCGTGGCGGTTCTCTCTGAGATGCATAACCCTGAAAATGCAGGATTTTCAGTTGCATGAAGATTCTCAGTGGTGCAGCAGATACTTTTAGCTTCACACTGTCGCTCAAAACCTATGGTGAGCAACAATGCAGTGGGTGGGGCTAGCATGTTACCTCCTTGTATAGTTATTTAAATGGTTAAATGTCTCAATATGTCTGAAGAATTTTCTCACATCCCTACATCCGTGAGACATTTCTATGGTAAATAAACTGGGTACTGTGTTTGTTTTACGTTAATTTTTTTTTAAAAAAATTCTTGAAAGAAAAATTGCATTTTTAATTGCCTGCTTTTGTATGCATTTTGATAAACATGCCATTTAAAAAAATGACAATCCAAGCAGACTTCAATCCCCACTGATTAAAGCCTGCTTGGATTCAAGGCATTTTTTCAAATGTATGTATTTTTAGCATTGACTTGTTTGGACCCTATTTTATTTCTCTGAAACACACTGCAAGTTTGTGAATTTCAGGGGATGGATGCACTCTGTCTCACAAGAAGTCTTAGAAGGTACTAAACAGATAAATTCTTTAATGAAATCTCTTTCTCATTCCTGTTCATGTATCTTCCAAATCCTAGATACTGATTACATCCGTTGGCCTGAAAGGGAGAGGCACAAGCATTTTTGCCCTGTAATGAGGATTCCACTGATGAATTTTGGTGTCTCATTTATATTTGTACAAACCACCTTGCATTCCTTTCCTCACCATTTAACGGAGTAATGTTCTGCATGTATACTTCCAAGTAAAGCCAACCTATTTTGAAGGGATTTGGATCCTGTGCATTAGGATTACAGCCTCAGCATAAGCCTAGAGCAGTGGTCAGGGAACAGGGGTAATTAACCGCAAATGAGATAAAATTAAAATCCTGGGGGTAATGAGCAGAGCGCTACCCCCCACCCACCCCATCCCTGCAGCTGAACCTCAAACTGCAAGCCACCTCTGCCTGCTACCTTCCTTGGTTCTCACAGTTGTAGATCAGTTCTTTTAGAGATCAGAGATAAGCCAGCTTTATTGTTTATGGCTGTAGAACAGCCCGGGGCAGTAGATCTGGCTTGTGAATGACTACTTTCCCCAGAGATGAATAAGGTGGGAAGGAAGGTGTGAGAGAGGGAAGGGTGGATTCATCAAGCTTGTTTAAAGGTAAGATTGTAGAAAAGGTAGGGAGGGAAGGTTGGTGTATGTGAGAGAGAATGACTTCCTGGGACTAGATGTCTGAAGTGTGTAGCAATTGTGTTTCTCTATTTCTCATCCCCAAAGCAGGCAAGAGTATCATAGTTTATTCCCCAAATCAGAATCTCTGTCTCTCTGCTCCTGGTCCTGCTTTGACTGCAACACCAAACAAAAGGTCTTACAAGCAAAGACTGTGGCTTTCTTTATTGAGTCAATCCATCTCATGTGCATTCTTCCTATTTTCCTACTATTTTGCACTTTTTCCTGCATTGCAGCCTTTCCAGTGAGCTTGTCTTCTCATGATGCCACTGTAGTACAATACTCTTTGCTTGGTTATTTTAGCTTATAGTGAGAGTCCATACTTAATTTGCTTTACTTATCTCTCTGACAAGTCATGCTATCTGTAAAACTCTTTTCCAACACTACATTTCAAATAAGTGAAATGTGTGTATACACTTTATGTAGTGTATAAAATGTGTATTAAAAGTCTGCACCCCTATATATAGCTGCATTCCTGAGGGTGGTTTACTTTGGAGGAAACAAGTCCAGGATTTCAATGTACTTAATAAGCTTTATAAATGTTGTTGTTGTTTAGTAGTTAAGTCGTGTCCGACTCTTCGTGACCCCATGGACCAGAGCATGCCAGGCGCTCCTATCTTACACTGCCTCCCTGAGTTTGGTCAAAAATGTCGGTAGCTTCGATGACCCTGTCCAGCCATCTCATCCTCTGTCGTCCCCTTCTCCTCTTGCCCTCACACTTTCCCAACATCAGGGTCATTTCCAGGGAGTCTTCTCTTCTCATGGGAAGGCCAAAGTATTGGATCTGTCCTTCCAGTGAGCGCTCAGGGTTGATTTCCTTCAGAATGGACAGGTTTGTTCTCCTTGCAGTCCAGGGGACTCTCAAGAGTCTCCACCAGCACCACAATTCAAAAGGATCAATTCCTCGGTGGACAGCCTTCTTTATGGTCCAGCTCTCACTTCCATACATCACTACTGGAAAAAACATAGCTCTGACTATGCAGACCTTTGTCAGCAAGGTGATATCTCTGCTTTTTAAGATGCTGTCAAGTTTTTTCATCGCTTTCCTCCCAAGAAGCAGGCGCCTTTTAATTTCATGGCTGCTGTCACTATCTGCAGTGATCATGGAGCCCAAGAAGGTAAAATCCGTCACTGCCTCCATATCCTCCCCTTCTGTTTGCCATGAGGTGATGGGACCAGTGGCCACGATCTTAGTTTTTTTTATGTTGAGCTTCAGACCATTTTTTGTGCTCTCCCCTTTCACCCTCATTAAGAGGTTTTTTTAATTCCTCCTCACTTTCTACCATCAGAGTGGTAATCATCTGCATATCTGAGGTTGTTGATATTTCTTCCGGCAATCCTAATTCCAGCTTGGGATTCCTCCAGTCCAGCCTTTCGCATGATATATTCTGCATATAAGTTAAATAAGCTGGTGGACAATATACAGCCTTGTCGTACTCCTTTCCCAATTTTGAACCAATCAGTTGTTCCATATCCAGTTCTAACTGTTGCTTCCTGTCCCATGTATAGGTTTCTCAGGAGATAGATAAGGTGGTCAGGCACTCCCATTTCTTTAAGGACTTGCCATCGTTTGTTGTGGTCCACACAGTCAAAGGCTTTTGCATAGTCAATGGAGCAGATGTTTTTCTGGAACTCTCTGGCTTTCTCCATAATCCAGTGCATGTTAGCAATTTGGTCTCGAGTTCCTCTGCCCCTTCCAAATCCAGCTTGTACTTCTGGGAGTTCTTGGTCCACATACTGCTGAAGCCTACCTTGGAGGATTTTGAGCATAACGTTGCTAGTGTGTGACATAAGTACAATTGTATGGTAGTTGTCCTTCTTTGGGATTGAGATGTAAACTGATCTTTTTCAATCATCTGGCCACTGCTGAGTTTTCCATTGATGATGATAAAAAATTAGTGCACTGATCCTTTGATGTTGGGCTGTGGCACCATGGTGGGCGACATGACCTTTAGCCTGGTTTGTTCCTTTTTGCACACCAGACACAAATGATGAAAATGGTAGGGAATACCCCTCAACTCAGAAGTCTCTAGCAAGCACATCATTGCTAGCACCACTCTGGCAGCCACTGAAGATGATTAAATCCTCTGCAAGCTAGCAAAAAATTAATACAGATTGCTAGGCATGTTGGACACCTTACTACTCCCTATATCACCCCATGGCTGGAGTGCAATGTGTTCCAGGAAAAATAGTGCACATTTTTATTACATTTGGTGCATCCTGCTAGTTCGGTACACAGCCTGTGTAGATTCAATAATATTTTTAATTCAAATAATGTATCATTTCCTTCCTTTCAAATCAAGGTGGTAATGTCGGCGTATATAAACTTTTTGGGGGGTAAAAGGTAAAAAAGTTCCCTGACCCCTGGCCTAGAGGAAAATGTTGTTCCAGAAAGAGTAGTTCTTGTACACACAGAGTAAGGGTGGATTCAGAGAGGAAAGTGTATGAATGCCATGCAAGTTACTAAAATAATATTTCTCACAGTTCTGCCATGAAATTTCCGGCGGCAGCAGTGACTCAGACCTTTTGTGCAGACTGTCATTTAAACCCACATTTGCTTGGCTCCTATGTCTTTGCAGCTCCGCCAATGTATAAGAAGGCAGGGTGCCATCCTGACAGATGGTCGAGACTGTAAAAAGCCAAGAGACCATGAATGAGCATCAAATGTGTTTGCTGAGGCCATGAGTCCCAGTCAAGACCGCCCAAACAGCTGTCTGTCCTAAGGTTATCCACCTATGGTTGAGGAGAAGTGCCACCACTAATCCATGTCATTGCCACTGCAACTTCTGAGGGTGAAAAAAAAATCATCCAAAACTTTATTCTGCAGTTTGGTTTCACTAAAATTGGATTCCAAGTTCACATGGTCTGCATGAAATATAGTTTTTTGGTGTATTTTTGAAACATATATTACAGCACCATTTACAGTACCTTGATTCCACTTTAATTGCCACAGTCTGTCTTAAAGAATGCTGGAATCTGTAGTTTTGTGAGGGACTTAGAATGGTTTTGTTTTAAATTCTGCTGCACAGCAATACTTTTGCTTGCAGTTCTTACTCCCTCACCAATCTATATATCCCAGAGTTCCCTATCATGGAGACATAGCAGTTAGAGCACAACCAAGTTCTCTCTCTCTTTTTTCATTTTAAACAGAATTTCATGATTCCTTATGAACAAGTCCTTATGCTTCTTTCAACCCAAAGTAGCTCAAGTCAGGTTGCATCTAATCGAAAAAGTTTGTAAGGAGATAGAAGCTTGACTTCCCCCCCCCCAACACATTTCACTTGCACATTATCCTTTTTTTTTATCCATGGGGAAAGGAGAGACACAGGGTTTCCATATCTTCCCCTGTGTGTGTTAAAAAACAAAACAAAACTGGGAAGGAGTTAGAGACCACATGCACATTAATTAAAATATCATCCTAAGTGAACTATTTGTATGATTGCATTTATGTACTGAGAAACTCACAGTTGTGACATCAAGAATCATTTCTGTACCATTTATTTAATGAATATGCATATATATAAACTGTGCCTATGCCAAATCTGAAATTAATTTTAGTAAGTGTGCAGACTAAACTGGAGTGTTATCATGGCCTGGGAATTTAGCACCACTTGGACACTGTGGCTGAGGAAACAGTGCTGCCAGAAGATTAAGCATCCCTGGAGATCTTGAGAACCATGAGGCCACAATGCCTGAGCTTCCTGAGCTTAAGGCCTACATGCCCTGCATTCACAGATGCTGAATCCAGCTACAATATTGGGAGAGCACATCCTCCCCAAATACCTCCATGATCCCTAGAACCAGTGAGTTGATGCTGGTGATGTACTCACAAAGAGCTCCTGGAGAGAAGGACCAGGAAAAGTCTGAGAGTGTCTCCTTCCAGAGGTATAAAAAGGCTGAGTGGGGCTCTAAGCAGTGTCAGTGTAAGGTGCTCATTTGGAAGTGTCTCCGGTGCACCAGCATCTTGCAGTCTTGCTACTGACAAAAACTGCCAAAATATAATGGAGACTAGTTGTAGCCCACTTAAAATTACCCCAGCCTTCACAGACTGTGTTCCATTTGGCCTTGTTATCTTCTTTCTACTCACTTGCCCACTTAGATAGGTGACAAGCGGATATACCTTTTGACCGTCTGTCTTGTTCAATTACATTTTGCGCTTCAGTTGCCTGTGTCTTCCAGGGAACATGCCACTTTCACTAGTATCACTTTCACTGATAACTCACACTCCCTATTTTGTTCCAGTTTTCTCTTTGGGGAACATTTGGGAAAGCTTTTCAAAGGTGCAGTAGTAGGTACGTTTGAGGGTGCTTGCCTGCTCCAAAGGATGTGTGAGAAATTTGCTGTCTAAAGGGTTAAAGCAAACAGATTTAGCCAATTCCACACATCACAGACTAAATACAAGAAGTAAGCAGCAATGTGTTCATTACTAGGCTTGCAAGAGTGTTCCATGAAAGAAATAGAAGACACACTTGACAACGTAGGCACATTCAAAATACATACAGAATCCACTAAAATGTTACAAACATGATTTAATAAGTGGGGACATGCATCCTCTGATATCTTTGTGCCACTGAGTCTCATGGTGCAGGGGTTAAACTGCAGTATTACAATCAAGACTCTGCTCACAGCCTGAGTTTGATCACGATGGGCTCAGATAACTGGTTTGAGGTTGACTCAGCCTTCCATCCTTCTAAGGTCAGTAAATTGTTTTCCCAGCTCATTGGGGGCACAGTGTTTAGTCTGCATAATTATGGGGTAGTATATAAGCAGGGTATTTTGCTTTTGCTTTGCTTTGTTTATTTGAAAAATGTACATTCAAATATATACATTTTTTTCTATTAAGAAAAAAAGAACACACAAATACAACCAACATGAAACAGAATGGGAGGTGTGAAAAGGAGGAAGTCCATAGAAATATATGTGACAGACCTGCCATTTTTCTGTCCCCAGAATCCACAGTGGGCTAATTCAGCCCCAAATGATGTATGGGAAAATCAAAACCAATGATCACTTGACTTCCTGTTTCATGGTGGAGTTGGGGGCAGAACAGGATGGAGAGTTGTGTCTTTTTAATGGTAAGTACTGGAAAATTGATATTGTGTCCCCCACATTTTCTGGTGGGGCAGTGGAGGATCCAGGAGGAGTCCAGGTGACACCACAAGTAACAGGAATTCCTCCTAGAGGTAGTTCACAATTTCCAGAATCTTATTATTTACAATACATCAATGGAACGCAGTGGCATAAGTTGCAGTCTTGTGAGTTGGTGGACATTGAGGGATAACTGGTAGCAATTTGCCACTGCAGTTTACTTCATTGCACTTAATCTGTTGTAAGTAATTCATAGAATTCTGTCTATTTAATGTTAAAACCAGCACATGACAGACAATTGCAGCATCAACGATTTGCAGTGTGTGGCAAGCCAAAAACCTGAGTAATGTGTAGTAATGTGGGAAGGGACACTCATGTACTATATATCAGTTACTTCTCATGAGGCAAGTCATGAGAAGACAGTATCATTGGTACACAAGGGCTCCCCTGTGAGTTGGAGGAGGGTACCTCACCTCGATGCAAAGAAAATTCAACATTCTGTCTCTCTTTTTAGACTAGTTTTCATGAAGGCACTCTGGATTTATTTCGATATATGCTGGCATGATTTATGAAAAAGGCTTCCTATATATTTATGAATGCATCTCAATGGCTCACAAATCCTCAACATCCACAGAGGAATTAAAGGCAGTAAAAACAGAGGAGAAAAAGATGAGGTTAGCATAAGGAAATATTCATTTTCTGTCAGCCAATGAATAATCCAGTCTGGACTCTTGGCACTCTCTTTTCCAAGTTATGAGCATAGTTTCTCTCCCTGACCTTCTTTTTCTCTCCCCCCCCCCACGCCCCAACTTGGCAAAGCAGCCAGAAGTATGTGTTTGTAGTATGGCTCAAGAAACTGTCTTTAGTGTCAGTACTTCCCCTGTGAATCTAAAATCCAATGTTAAGTCTATAGCTGTGACATCCAAAGATTTCTGTCAGCACTTTCTGAACTTCTGTGTCAGGAAGATAGATGGCATTAGAACGTATTTTCCCTCAGGCACATTTACTTGTTTTCCTACCTTCTTTCTCCTTCTTTTCCCACCCCACGTTCACTTTCTCTCCCTGTAAGTACAAGCGTAAATGGATTTACCTCAAACTGATGAAACAAGATGTTTCTGCTCATTTGATGTGGTACATGTTAATGATGTTGTGAAGCAATTATGGGGCTGTGATCAACAGCCTTGGAATTGTGGCATCTATTAACCTGTCAACAAATTTCACGAGAGTCATTGTAAATGTTCATGTATTAGCAGATTAAACAAACACATTACAGGTGTCATCTTGTAAAAGAGACATCAGAAGTTGAAGGATTCCAACTCTCAACTGTTCCCACAAACCTTCTTGTTCGGTTCTAGAGATGGGTGGAAAATTAGTTTCAGTTTAAAACAATAAAAAGACATTAATAAAATTGTTCATATGCAGGATGGAAAGAATTTCAGTCTAAAAAATTTAAAGGAAGGAGGAATTAAAATTGGCAAATAACAATAATGATGATGATAACAATAACCTTTGAACTGCAGAGCTGGAAGGGACCCTGTGGATCATTGAGTCCAGCCCCTGTCAAGGGGGCACAGTGGGGAATCGAACTCCCATAGGCAGAGACCAAAGCCACTGCGCTATCCAGCAGTTCAGTTAATCCTACCAGATCCACGGTTTTGAATTCTATGTGACTGCTGTCTAAGGGTTTTCTATTAGGTGCCTCATCTTTTGCAGCTATAAAATAGAGAAGTACCACATACGTAATCTTCTCCATGCTGGGAGTCTGTCTTTTGTGATAGGTAAGACTTGCATCATATGTAGTATTTTTAAAAATGCAATTCACAAATTTCTTTGTACAGTGGAGTCTCGACCTACGAATGGCCCCACTTATGGACTTTCCGACCTATGTGCAGCTCCAGCCGCAAAATTTTGGATCGACTTGTGGCCGGAGCTTCGATGTACAGACAAAAAGGGCAGGGAAAAAGGGCGGGAAATGCAAACCATTGGTGGCGAAGAGACTGCTTCTTTAGCTCTTTTGCCCCAACAGTTTGGAAAAGGGAGGGAGTCAGGCAGTGGGGGAGAAAGGCAGGAGCTGATCTGGGCTTTCTCCCCCACCAGGCAGCTTCTCTGCTGCTGAAACTGCCATCGGAGGGGGGAGAAAGACCGGATCGGCTCCTGCCTTTCTTCCCTGACACCCGGCTTCTCCCAACGGGCTGTCCCGATTGTGCTTTCAACAGCGGAGAAGCTGCCCAGTGGGGGAGAAAGGCAGGAGCTGATCCGGTCTTTCTCCCCCATCGCCTGGTGGGGGAGAAAGGCCTCAAACAGATTAATGGGCTTTCAATGCATTCCTATGGGGAATGCATTTTTAACTTACGGACTTTTCGACCTATGGGCAACGTTCCAATATGGATTAAGTCCGTAGGTTGAGACTCCACTGTATTTGAAATGGAAAGAACTTGAGGTTAGATACTGGAATATGGGAGAAAGCAAAACTGACATCCTCACCTGCCATTTAATGTGAGTAGCAGTGATTAAAGGGTTTTGCTCCTTTTTGCTTTCTGGAAAAAGAAGTGAAATAACAGATTTATATTTTAACATGTGATACAAAATTGTATTCTGAATAGGTGCACCCCATTTGGTAAGTCATGTTTTGGGAGGCAAATTTCAAATTATGCCTACAGAGCCATGACTGGTACTTTCCCCTGCCAACTACCCAAGTACTAAAATTGGCTTGGAGAGAAGTCCTCCTCCATGTCCTGTTATTGAAAATGGTACATTATGTGGAAACACCGGAGAGGAATTTCTCACCTGGAGCACCTCAACTATGAAATGCTTTCCCTTTGGAGACTTGATTGGCACCAACATTAATTTCATTTTTGTTGCTAGTTAAGGCATGACTATGCACCAGAAGCTGGTGATTTCAAGATCATGGCTTGAGCAGCATGTGATTTTTATTTCTAACAGGTATGGTTTAATTACTTTCAAGTGGTTTCAAATTACTGATGTTGTCTTATAAGTTTTTCATTGTTTCAAATAATTCTGTTTTAAACTGTTAATTGTTCTATATGTATCCTACTCTAAAAATACTGAGAAGGAGGAGAGAGAGATACGTAATTTGACAAACAGTGCAATTTAGCTGGTCTAAACCTCTTGTGTTCCCTCACAACCTCAGTGGACGGGGAATGTTGAAGTGCCCCAAAGGCATTATCATAAAATCTCCTTAGGTGGCTAAGCTGCTAGAATATTGAACTTTCTTTCTTAAATATTTTGAGATGCCCCCCATTGTTCTCAGTGGCCTTCTCCTTTGGTCCAATCACTTCTCATAGTCCCTCATGTCGAGCCAGGGTAGTTCCTTCCATCCCTTTGTCTGCTGAGCACAAACAGTCCAAGTGCTGATGCTGACCAGTGTGGGCCTTCAAGAGTCCTTCTTCTGGGCTTCTTGGGTGTAGAGGCTTTTCTCCAACTGGCAAACTAGCATTGCCTCTAGCAGTATCATGACTGGATGGGTGTCAGGGTTAGTTGCCTGGGGGACTGACAGCAGGTTTCTCTTCAGAGAAGTCAATTACTCTTTAACCCTGAGTCTTGTCTGGTTCAGGTTCTGAGGTGAGACAAGGAAGAGCAAATGCTACATGGGTAAACTAGGAGGGAAATCCTTGGGTACCACAGGTTGATGGCCCTATCTGGGGCATCACTCCATACCTCTGTCTTTTCCTTGGCTTCTCCCATCACTGCTGCTTCCTGACTCCTGGGATGGGTTCCTCCCTTCTTTTTATAATCTTTCATCATGGCCCTCAAAGGATCTGGAACCTTCTCACTCTCTGCCCCTGCCTCCTACCCTGAAATCAACATGACTTCTGCCACAGCTATACTTAGGATTTCAGCTTGCCAAGGGTAGGGTCTACCGCAATGAGCAGCACATTTCCTTTGACAATTGTCAATGGGGATGTGGAGGACAGGGGGTTTGGCCTTAGCTCCAGCCCATCACACTCCCACTCACAATCCCTGTGTGGAAGTAATAGCATCATAAACCTGAAACCCTGAGGCTAGTCTGTGGGTGGTGGCATGTCCATGTAGCTTCAGGACCATGAAGCCTAGAAAGTCAACGGGGCCACCAAGGGAAATGAGGCAGTGCACACCTTAGAATTATTTTGTTTTCAGAATGAATTATTTGTCTGTGGCCTGCAGTACCAAGCTATTCTATTAACGCAGTTGCTAGGCTGCTTGGAAATAAAAGGGCTCTTCAAGAATAGAGAATTTTGTGGGGTCCTCCCTTCTTTTTATAGTCTTAAAGCTACTTTGGAGTGGGGCTGCTGATCCTGGATGTTTTGTGTTTCACTGCTAGGGCAAGGCAGATCCTACTGCTGGATCAGCTAGTGAACCTTGCTGATTTCTGACTCAAGGTATATTTGTGTACCATAGGTGTGTGTGTGTGTGTGTGTCTGTCTGTCTGTCTGTCTGCCCATCCATCTTACTCTCCCTCTCTATTTACTAGATGGTCCCTTGGAGCTCTTGCACATGCTCCAAACCTTACCCTGCATCATTGATCAATACTCTGCTTTGTCCTGTTGGCATTTTAGTGAGTTCAGGACATGAGGTGAGAGCAGATGGGAAAGATCAGCAATAGAAGCCTTGCAGTCCTACAGCTAATGCCTTTCTGGATGTGGAGTTGAGCAATTACCATGGCAATTTTGAAGAAGGGGAAGATATTCTTTTAGTATCTAACAACATAAACCTTAAAAGACTTTCTTCTCTTTCCCCGTTCTTCTCACAATTTGTATCAGGACATCAACATTTGTTACTGTCCTAATTCCTTAGTGGCTGCTGGCAAAATACAGTCCTACTGTATAGTTCTGACCTGCAGCCTCACTGCTGAGCAGAACATCACACCACGCTCTCACACAAATCTCCCCCAAGGTGTAACACTTTGATTATGAGCATCCTACTTGTAATCTTGGCTGAGTTCTTTATAGTCAAGCAACATTTTCCCATTGTAAGAGCAAAAATGGCTTCTACATATCAATTTCTACAATTATTCCTTTTGGATGGCATGAATATTCTCACTGCTGTATGATGTGGTTTCGGTACGCCACTAAAATTCCTTGGTTCTATGCAGTGAGGGAATGTCCATGAGGAAGAAGCTTTACTCCCTATGTAGGATCTTGGAGACAGAATTTATCTTGTGCCAGTAGTAAAGATAGTGAACCTTGTGGTTCATTTTTAAATTCACATTTGCCTAATTTGCACTTCCCAAACTGATATGAACACTGGAATGCAATTACATTTCAGTGTTTACATTCATTCAGGTTTTGTAATGCTCTTCTCTAATTGAAAAACATGTACAAAATGATGTGCTTTAGAGGAGATGATATATAAAAGCATACACATTAGGAAATGTTTACAACATCTGAACACAGGGGGAATGGTATACAAAAATTCATATACACTTTTGTGTGGAGTTCTTTACAAAGTATAGACAGAAGCAAACACTGCAAAAAGCTAAAGAGGCAGATTTGACCATTCCTAACTATAGAGTAGAGAGCGGGAATATGCTCTCAGACATATTTTTTTTAAAGTCTCAATTACTGCTAAGCTTTTGATACTGTGCCCAGCTATGTGTATTAAAGTATCATAGGTTCCAGTGGGATCTGCCTATGCATAATTGGACACAAAGCTAGAGCCAGAAATGAGCAGCCTTTGAACAAGATGGCTATTTCTCTGCTCAATTAAGTATTAATTCTTTTAAAGGCCATGTATTTGAATGGAAGAGTTAAGCACATGGTTAAATCTCTCTGTCTGAAATTAGTGGGACTTTAGAAGTCCTTCCTTACCTATGCTGAACAGGCCCTTAATGTGTTCTGGGTGGGTCCCAAAAACCTTCTCCCATTTCCCATGCACATAACTGAAACATCCCAGGTAAAGTAGGAAATTGAGGCATTAAGCTACCACATTCTGCAAAATATTATTGGAAAGAAGGCTTTTAATTTTATAGAACGTTTGTTGTGTTATTTGATTATAGCAATATCGTCCCCACCCTCATCCCCACCCATTTCACAAATTCTGGACAAATTCCACATCAACTTATTTTAGGCAAGTGTAATTCAGTTGAGTGTTTTATGAACACAAAGAAGAGCTTTCCTTTTATTATACTTGAAAGCATTTTAAAACTGTCAGTCAAGGAGCTGATCTGAGTTCCTTTGAGAAAGGATGCATCAATATATTGCCCTTGTAGTTTTTAAAACTCAGTCCCTATAGTTATTAAACTTCTGTGAAGGCTCTGAGATGCTGATCTGTCAACCATATTTAGAGCCCATGACATAGTTCTATTTCCCTATGTAGGAACAAAAATCCACCTAAGTCTTAGGGAAAAAATTCTTCTGCCCAAGAAAATGTTAATTTCTTTTCTTCCTCCTCTTCTTTTTTCATGATCGATAGGTTAACAATAAATACAAATGTCTTCCTAATGTCATATATAGGCCATAACAAAGTAATCAGTAACATTTTATGGTACTTACCATGTTACTTAGGTTTTGAAAGATAATTTTAGTCTGCCACTGATACTGGATGAGGAACTTATTTGGGGGAAAATGTTATAGATAGTTTTACATCAAGTTTATCCCTATAAGTAGGATAGGAAACTGAGCCCCGAGGGCCTTCTTATGTTGATGCTAGGCCTAGGCAAGAGGGAGCAATCTCTCACACCCTGTACTATTGTACAGACAGTTCTGACATGTTTGCTCTTGACAGTAATAAATGGGGTGCAGCAACAAGTTGGGTGGAAAGCAACTGATAACAAATGGATTCTTCACAGTGTTTCAGCTTCTTCAGGATATAAAGAGTTTTCAAATTTACAGTACCCAACTAGGTACAAAAAATCACTTGTAAACCGGATACATAGGAAAAATTTAAAAAAAAATGGGTTGAGTGCCAGGATTTAGGAGGTCCACAGTATAAAGCTGCCAATGCTCTTAGCCGTGAAGATTCCTTCCAAAACTACTTTCCCCAATAGAATAGATCCCTGCTATTAGGTTCCTCATCACTAATACCCAGTGACACTCACCACATATCTGTTGTATTGACCCTGTTCCACCAGCAAGGCAGCCTCTAGACATGATTTCTTTCTGCATAGGTTTACCTAAATAGACTTGGGTTCTCTTTAATTCTGATTGTTGAAGATGGTCACCATGTTGCAGCTCCCACTATGCTATGTCTATCTAGGCATGGCACTATTAGAATTGTAACATGGTTACACCAAGTTCATCAAGTTCTCCCAAGTGTCTGCATTACACTCAATTGTATAAAAATATTCAGGAGAAGCGTGACTGCTGAGTAAAGCATTTCAAGGATCAGAATTTCTGCCATTGTGAGTGGCATCAGGTGCTAATGCTGAAGTCAATGGGTGCAAATGCAAGATGACATCACCTCTGGTGCCCCTACTGGACGTTGACACTTCTTTTGAGAAGAATAGTACTCATGTTAGGAATGTTAAAAAGGAGATTTGTACACTAGTAATATCATAGTTCTCTCTGTGTGATTGTGCATGAGAGATCTCTACATCCTTCTTAATATATACTAAAATGGTGTCATATGGCAAAATGTTGTTTGTTTGTTTCCAGTGGTAAATCAAAAACTCAGAGCTTACCTGCAGACACTCATATAGTTACCTCTATTCTGAAACTTTGATTGAAAAAGTAAATTCTCCCAAGCTCTGTTTGTGTAAATGCCATGTTTAGAATGTTCTAACATAAGATAGCAGCCCTGTTCTGGCATTCATTTGAATGTGAGTGGGCTAAAGCTGTGGAGTGGGCAAGAAAGCCCAGCCCTAGTATCTTGAAACTTCTGATTTCACGCCAGATATGCTCCTTTCACTGTCTGAAGGTTTCTGCTTCTACTCTGAAACACACAGAAAAGTGGGGGAAATCTGATGTCCAAAGGTTTGATTACCATAATATCATGCACAGCTGTCTGAAAAATCTTTGCTTAATTTATTCAAAATTATTTTGTTTTCTTAGGATTTTTATTTAGATCATGGCCCCTGCTGGATGGTCCAAATTGACCTCCACTCTCCCTGAATTTGGTGGCAACCTTTGATATCCAAAATGTTTTGAAACAGAGGCTGGCAATTGTACCAAATCTTAGTCTGGCACAAGTCCCATTCAAATCAGTGTCTGAGTAGACATTTATTAGATCACTGTTTATTTGGTGATTTTAGTTAGAACAAATGTTTATTAGTTAGAATCTTGAACTAGTAAGTGAGGTCATGGAACACATTCTTTTTCCATGACCCCATTTATTAGTTCAAGGTACATTGGACAGCCAAGAGGACTTGCATAGTTGCAAAGAACAAAAATATGGTATCTTTTCTTAATGCAGAATTAGGGTCTGATCATATGGAGAAGTAGATTACAGTTAGGACTGCTCATGGAGTGGTCTGGTGTGATCTATTTTCCAGCATCACACAATGCATGGGGAAATGTGATCCAGCTCAACCCTATCTATGCTCAAGCTGGACCTTCTTTGTAAAATTGTAGGGCTTCTACTTTTTGAAGTTGGAGTGATTCCCTAGCAGATGGAAGGGTCCTTTAAGGCAATGGTCCCCAGCCTTGGGCCTCCAGATGTTCTTGGACTTCAACTCCCAGAAATCCTGGCCAGCAGAGGTGGTGGTGAAGGTTTCTGGGAGTTGTAGTCCGAGAACATCTGGAGGCTCAAGGTTGGGGACCACTGCTTTAAGGGAGATCCTTTGCAGCTTCACAGCTGTCTGATTGCACTCCTAGTTCCACCATTCAGTAAGCAAGGAAGTTATTTTCTCAACAGAAGATTCAAAGACATGGAACATTGAAGAAACATGCCTATATTTGCAAAACAGACTCTGAAAGTTATGTAGGGTGATCCAAAATTATTTGCTTAATTTTGTGTGATTATATTTTATTATATTTTATTTGCTATTAGAAATATTGACTAGTATTTATATTTGACTTTTGATACTTTGAAAAGTGTCCTTTTAATGTTTAAAAATCATTTGTTCCTCTGGTTGTTGCTGCCTCACTGAACCACTTTCCGATTTCTTTTGCCTTTAGAGACCTTCGATCAAGAACCAGTCAAATTGCTCATTCTTTGCCTTGATGGTCTTTCTACTTTGCATGGAATTTTATTTGTACTGGAGAAATAGAGTACATATACATTAATATAGAACAGAAAGAAGGATTGATTTATAAGAAAGAGGCAAATAATCATCCAGTGCTTTGCCTTCTTTAAGCCTAGTTTTGGATATTTTTGCATGAAACATCCATCTCATCAATGATACAACGCTACTGAGATTGCAAAAAAGTTTCTTGTGTTCTCCTCTGGTGAGAAAATAATATTGTAATTCTTCATCCTTTCATACAAGGACAGATCAAGTAAGGATTTACATTCTATCCCACATACGTTGATTTCTAAGTGAGTATTGAAATCAGTTTGCCTAAGCTGTACCATTCTCCATGTTGGGCTGAATGTCAATATTAGAAATATCTAACACGTATATGAAGGTCAATAAATCATCATCATTATTTTCTCAGAAAGGGGATCTGGAAAAGAGTTAAAATGCTTCTTGGTTCTTCTGTTTCTTTAGTGTATATACACATAATATACATATAATAAAGGAAGGGTGGTGTCTCCTCCTTCACTGGCTTGCTCTCTAGGTGGAAGTTTTGACTTTCCTGATTTGGAGAGGGAGGGAGAGAAACCACCTTTGCACCTCCCTCAGTGAAATGCTAAACCTGTCTCTCTCCTCCCTGTGTGCACATGTGTGTATGTGAATTTGTGTGTGTATGTATGTAAAAGGTTTGTGGAGGGGGGGAACCCTTACCCCTTTCCCGTTCGTCCTCTTCTCTCTACCTTTCATTCATTCTCTCCCCCCCCCCCCCCGGTCTCTATCATGCCCACCTCACAGGAAAGTGGCAATGGCATTAGTGTGTTAGTATTGGAAGCCGCAGACGTTTTGGATTCAGGCTAAAGTCCACATGATTTAATCACAAATCCAAAAAAAATATGCTTGCTCTACCAGTTTATTGCTCTCTATTGAGTTTTGTGGATCTGTGAGTTTTAGTTATTTTAAATCTCAAGATCTTTCCATATCAAATATGAAAGGATTTACATATTTTTTATGAATTCTTATCATTGAGGAGATGAAATTTCCACCCATTCTTTATGTGTGAGTACCAGGAACCAATTGTGCCTAGAGCACCACCATGTTTTCAGTATACATACCTGGCTGAAGAAAGAGTAACAAAGAAGCCATGTAGCATTTTTGATCTGCCAGTGTTTCTTTTAATTGCTCCCACAAAGGTTTTCCCGTCACCTACTCATTACTTGCAGGATAAGTCAAAAAAGGTGCAATGCTGGTGGGAAATTGAGATTTCACTAGGACTTTCCACACACACCCCTGCTTCCCTACAGAGGACACCTTAAATTACAGAGCACAAAGGTCTTGCTGCTGCTGATTGGATTGTGAATGAATGATTCATAGGCATTCAGGGTGGAGGGGGTGGATGGAAGAAGAGCATTTTGCTCTGCAAATATCTCTCTTTAAGCCCAAAGCAAAGTCTTAAACTCCAAAACAGAGCTCTTGGGAGCTTTCAGTACAGTATTTTGTCTTTATAGCATTAAGCTTTTATAAATCTTGTGTTGGGGGAAAAAGGGGAGAGAGATTTTTTCCTCCCCCCACATGTCAAAAAAAACCCTCTACAAAGGAGAGTGTAGTTCCTCTAGTGCTGTTTGAAATCCTATTTCTGCAAGGTTATCATTTAAGATGATATTTGGCTTTTATTCCTCTGTGCCAATAGGAAGAAAATGTATTGCCTTATTAGTGAATAGAGAGAATATATACTGTACACTACTTGGCTTCTTTCCTCGAGCTGTAGCTGCCCTTGATCACTGTAAAAGGAGTGGGTGTCAACTGAAATGTGGCTCTGGAGTTAAAAAGGAAAGTTCTTCAATTATGAGAGAGAGAGAGAGAGAGAGAGAGAGAGAGAGAGAGAGAGAGAATGTGCAGTATATGCCTGAAAGGCTTCCCAAATGACAAAGCAGTTCAATACACTGCTATCCCCATGTCCTCTTCTTTCTTAACTCTGAGCATATGTATCACATTCTTTGATGCTTTCAAAGGTGCTAGCATGTGTTTGATTCCAGTTTTCAAGGTGATGAAATGTTATCAGCTTTCTTGTCTCACTGCATTTGGATTAGGGTTACTGGCCTTGCTAGGCCTTTTATGTATTGAAGTTTAGCAGCAAAAGCCTTTGCCGTCACTTTCTCCACATGTTTGTTAATTCCTGCTGTGTGAAGGCTCAGAAGCAAAGCTAGGAGTGGGTTGTGGTGGAGATACGAAAACATTAATCTGGACGAGAGGTGACTGTTTGTGTTTTAGAGGTGCCAAAGGTATAACATTATAGATTGTTTGGGAAAACTCTCAGTCCTTGATTAGTGTTCAGACAATGAAAAATGGTTCTTAGAAATCAAACTTGGAGAAGTGGCTTTATTGAGGTACAATTCCAGGAATTCCCCAGACAGCATGCATGGAAAACAAGATTTCTATCAGTCTGAAGAGACAGACAAAGCCCCACTAAGTGCCAGGAGAGAGAGAGAGAGAGAGGAGAGTGTATTCACCAGAGAACGCTTCTCAGTTAACATCTTTTCCCCTTCCCTCTCTGGCATCCCTTGCTTATTAATTCATTACATTTATATCCTATCTTTCTTCCAAAGACTTCAAGGTGACACAGCTTGTTCTCCCCCTTCTGAGGTAAAGTAGATTAATCTGGCAGATAATGACTGGTCCCTGGGGATCAAACTACACATTGTGTTCATGATGTAATGCAGAGGGAGAGAAAGAGGGAGAGAGAGGGAGAGAGAGAGAAATCAAAGTAAGTGTATAGGGACATGATCCACACAGGGAACACTGCAAGTAGGGACTGGACTTATTTCTTGCATCCTAACCTCTCCCCTTGAAACTCTCCTCCTGTGCATTCAGCAGTGAAAAAAGGAGGACTTTCAGTGGCACTAACCTAATGTAATGTGTAATTTAAATATTAATAATAATTAATATTAATGTTTTAATGACTGTTTTAATATAGAGTATTATTATATTGCCTATTTTAAATGGTTTTAATGTTTTTAAAGTTTTAATATTGTTGTATGCTGCTCAGAGACCATTGGTAATGGTGCAGCTAAAAATGTAAATAAAAAAAAAAAATAACATTTCACACCCACCCAATGTGGGGTCTGAGCAGAGATTTGAACCTGTCAACAAGTATAGAGAGGCTTAGTCACAGAAGCTTCACTACTCATCACTTCACAGGATTGATTTGCAGCAGGCTCGGTGCTCTCACCCAAACTGAGTCTGGCCTCAGTTAAGATAAGAATAGCTTCCTAGCAATGCTGGCAAAGTTGCCAAAGAATACATTTATAACATAAAAATATTTTATGTTAATAATATTTGTTCCTGTTAGGAGATACTCACTCCTTAGCAATAAAAAACATAATAATAAAAAAGTTGTTGTGTTGATGGCCTGGTTTCGCATCCATATGGAAGCATTTATCAAACCTAGACTTCAAGGGTTACTGGCCTTGCTAGGCCTTTAATGTATTGAAGTTGTATTGCACATATGAACCAACATGCTGTTGATTCATACATGCAATTTTAACACATACAGACATCTGCCTGTCATCTGGACGTGTCCTCCAGCATTCCCTATTCAGTCTATAAGCTCTTTGTCTATCTAGTGATAGAAATGAGGATTTAAGGCCCAATAAACTGTCGCATGGAAATAAGCTCTGGCTTGCAGCCCAGGAATGCATAAAATAGAGTTATACTTCGTACTTGAACAACATGATGCATGAAACTGACCTCTGTTTTGCATCCAGGAAGATTTGCATGAAACTGAGCTAGCAAGCTGTTACATTGCTGCTTACTTCTGGACAGACATACATAGATTTGAGTTGTGCTTTCCATGCCTGAAAACTGTTGTGCCACAATTTAGCATATAGGTTTGAGTGGTGTTCAAGGCTCTTGGAGGAGTAGTGCCATGAAGCTCAGTCTCCATCACCTGCCTTTATGCACCTTCCCTATGAGGACTCACACTTCTTGCCTGTTTCCCTGGACTTTTGAGGACCCCAGTGAAGTCAACTGGGGCCCCAGACTGACGGACTGTGTCTAGGGGGTTAGTGCTGGAAACACTTCATCTTGGGAAAATGCAGGAAGGGGCAGAAGGGTCTGACTCTGTGCCTTTAACAAAAACTGCTGTGAATGACCAAACCAGGCTGGAACCTGGTTTGGTTATTCACAGAAGACTCAGCCTCTGGGCTCCTGGGAAGTGGGCAGCGAGACTCACATTATGAAAACAAATTAGAGAGTTCTGTGCTTCTCCTATTGGGTGCAGGAAAAAGTTAATTTTCTTCCTTTCTCTCTGTGTTTTGTAAACAGGAGTTTTGTTAAGCTTAACAGTATCTGGACTGGTGGTCAACAGTGGAATAGGATCCAGCAGTCTGATACTTCAAATAAAACTTTTGTAGTAGAAAATGATTTAAAAAAAATAAAACAAAACAAAACTGCGAAGCTCATATGTTTTTACAGATGCTGGAAATTGTTAGGCAGAGCAAGCAAGTATATTAAAAAATATGCTGACTGTGAAGATAGATGCAGAAACACACTATTATTATTTCAGCTTTTGCTGAGCAAATGATTTGATTTTAGGCACTAAGGGTCAACTTTATGCTACCTTTTCATCACTCTTTTTCATTTAACATTTCTTAACAGAGACCTCACCGGGCAGCATTTCTGTTGTGTGATGGTAAATACGGCCTTTCTGCACTTCTTTACTGTTTTCTAAAGCAGTGGGACATTTCATTTGTTCCTTGTAAGGGTAGCTTTTTTCAGACTATACAACTTAAAAACAGAAGGACAGCTCCTTCCTGTTGCTCTCTCCTTCTTTATGGAAATTATATTTTCCTGTAGTTCACAGAGGCTGAAATTATGGAATGTATTTTTTAAAAAATCATAAGCCCCTGAAATGCCATGATTTCAAATGGCTTTATGGAATCTTATCAGGTTTTGATTTCCCATGGAGTAACTGATGTTTATAACTCAGCAGATGTGAGGAAAGTAAATGCAGATATTTTAGATTTTGATGTGGTGGTAAATGACAAGTGTTTGACCATGTATTTTGCTCTTTGATTGTTACACTTGTTTTCTTTGCTGCAGCAGAAATCAGGATGGGAAAGACTTGGCCTCTTTTGCTTTCAGTGAGTGACACTGCAACAAGAAGGTTTACTTCATGTTTTGAGCTAACTACAGTTTGCCATTACACCTAAATAAGGGCACTGTATTTGATTTTTAAGTATTGATTATCCAAATAAGCCAATTTGATACTACAGTTAATGAGCCAGGCTTTCGATAAATGAAAGGAAGGAAGGAAGGAAGGAAACACAGGACCAAATCTTAACTTCTGTTGCTTGTTTGTGTCTGTAGTTTGTTCTCCCTATTTCCATCTAAGGCAGATTGCCCAGTTGCATCCCTACCTTGACACTGGGCCCCTCACTACACTGTTTCATATACTAGTAGTCTCAAGATTAGACCACTGCAAAGCTCTCTACGTGGGGCTGCCCTTGGGGCTGTTACGGAGACTCCAACAAGTCCAGAACTCAACAGCCAGATTGTTCAGTAGAGTAAGGAGACACCAACACATTTCCCCCATCTTGGTCACCTTGCACTGGTTACCTGTTAGCTTCCATGCCAGCTTCAAGGTGATGGTGTTAACCTATAAGGCCCTAAATGGTTTAGGACCTCAATATCTGGCCTCCTTCCGATCCGATCTGCCCGCCCTATAAGATCCTCCCAGGCTGGGCAGTTGAGCGTTCTGACCCTGAGAGAGATCTGAAAAACGATGACCAGAAATTGGGTCTTTTCACAACTATGGAACAGTCTCCTACCCAAAATTTGCCTGGCCCCTTCACTGGGAACTTAAAAAAATTATTATAGACATGGTTATTCAGTCAGGCCTTCCTGGGTATCAAAACACCCTGATGTGATAGTGTTTTTAATAACTAACATCCAACCCACCGCCATGCTTTTATTTTGCTTATATTTTATTGTGCTTTTATTATGTGGTTTATTAGAGTAACTTGTTTAGTGCCTTTTATATTTTTTTGGGTCGTTTGATTATCCTTGTTGTTATCTTATTGTTTTAACCTGTTTTGTAAACCTCCCAGAGTGGCCTTGGCAGCCAGATGATAGTATAATAAGTAATAAGTAACTGATTAATAGCAAATAACTGTTTGATATTTCTGCACACAGTGAGAAGATGCAAGTGAATGACTCTGAGTGGCTGAGACACAGCACGTGACATTTTTTACGACTGCACAGTCAGAAGCCACAGGAAGAGAGAGTCAGTGTCAATGTGAATGAGTGTTTGGACAGACTTCATGATTGTGTTTCTTCTTCAATTTCTGCTAAATAAACCATTTGGTTATTGTTGGATAAAGTTTCTTTTCACTATTATCACAATGAATTTCATAGCAATACATTTTGTCTGAGCCTCAGAATGGATTGCTGGGTGAATTTGAAATGTAAAAGAACTGATGATGTTGAAGCGGGTGCACCCTGTTCAAAGCAAAATGCAGCTTCTTCCAGTCATCCTAAAAAGTGTTGCCGTTATAGCAAGGAATATATGTCGATTGGCTTCACGTGTACAGGTCCCTAAGACAAGCAACTACCAGTGTGTGATGTGTTATCAGATATTCTCCAATGATGCCATGAAACCGTCAAAACTGCAATGACATCTCACTATTAAACATAAAGAACATGCCACAAGGAGCATCGATTTTTTCAAAAGTACGGAGCATGAGCTTTGGAAAAGTAAGAAAATTGTAAAAAAGAAAAAGTCTGCAACTGGTTGTAACAATGAAAATGCAGTGAGGGCCTCATTTGAATTTCTCAACTAATAACAAAAACTGGAAAGATGCACACAGTAACTGAACTTATAGTGCCTGTTGCCAAAATCATGGTTTCTTCATTGATCAACAAGAAAGCTGCCAAGGACCTTTCTTTAATACCTTTGTCAAATGACAGTTAAGAAGTGAATCAACGGTTTGTCAGTCAATATCAAGGAATAGGTATTAGAAAAAAATTGCATGCTGCCCCACTTTGCGCTGCAATTGGATGAAAGCACAGACATAACGAAGTGACCTTACTGTGCTATATTAGGTATGAGCTCAAGAGAAATGTTTTCAAAGACATACTGTTCATCTCCTCATTGGTACACACTACAGCTAAAGTAGTATTTAACACCTTGAATGAGTTTATAACATCTCATGACATGGATTGTTTGAAATGTGTTGGAATTAGCACAGAGAGGTCATGAGCAATGTCTGGAAAGCTTATTGGACTTGTGGCACAGATTAAGGAAATCAAATCACTGGTGACTTGGTACCTTTGCTGCATACATAGGGAAGCTGAGTTGCTAAGAAGATACCAGATAAAATAAAGCAGACCTTGAATGAATTAGTCAAAATTGTTAATTTTATAAAAAGCAAATCACTGAATTCAAGACTTTTTGAAAAGCTTTGCAAAGATATGGACAGTGAACACCACCAACCTTTGCTACACTGTGAAGTTCATCAGCTATTGTGAGGAAAGGTGTTGTCTTATTTTGGGGAATTGAGATACGAGATAAGATTAATATCCAGGAAGGCCTGACTGAATAACCATGTCTATAATAATTTTTAAAATTTCCCAATGAAGGGGCCAGGCAAATTTTGGATGGGAGACTGTTCCATAGTTGCGAGAAGGCCCGATTTCTGGTCATCATTTTTCGGATATCTCTCAGGTTCAGAATGCTCAACTTCCCAGCCTGGGAGGATCTTATAGAGTGGGAAGATTGGATTGGAAGGAGGCGTTCTGCCAGATATTGAGGTCCTAAACCATTTAGGGCCTTATAGGTTAACACCATCTTTTTTCCTCTACAACCTGCTGTATTTGCAGTAATTCACAACCTCCATTTTTTCATGGTAAATACAATTTGTCTACATCACTTTTTGGATGTAGTGTGTGCTGTAGGTTTATTAGTTTCCATTTTTTCTGATCCAGTTCTTCTTATTTATTTTGGGTCCAATCTATTATTTTCACTCGGTATCTAATTACTGGAACTGCCCATGTGTATATGACTTTGATTGTATTTCCACCATTTAATTTTGATTTTAAGATTTTCTGCATCTTTTCGGTGTATTCCCTTTCTGTCAGTTCTTCACCTTTTCTAAGTATTCCAAGGTACACATTTATAATTTTCATCACTTGATAGTGATTTTGTATTGCCATTTCAAAACTCTATTCCATCTAAATTTTGGATCTTTACATGGTGTATAGACAGAGTTGCACATTTGTTAATTCCAAATCTCATTTGGATATCACTAAATATTCACATTGTGGAAAAAGGAATTGGTAAGTGAAAATTAAAAATGGAAGGTAGGAATGGCTTCAGGTGACATAAGCCATCAGGTTGTGCATCGATTAACAGTTGAAAGTGACAGGAAAAAGGTGATGCATTACTTACAAATTGTTGTTGTTTTAAGATAACTTTAGGGCAACAGGGACCCCTAGAAACAGGATGGCAAATAAATCAATTTATATGAGATGGCACATGTGACCTACAGAACCTGTTCAAATAACAAGAAATGTACTGATTGAAATGACAGCCATGTGAATGGGCCTAGTCGTATATATGCCACATGACCACATGTAGAAATGTATCAATTCAAGAAAGAGATGAAAATAACTAGGGTTCTTTTGGCATGTGTGATTGAGCCCTGAGAGCAAGAGCAATATAAAGAAATAAGTGAACATTTCTGCAGGAGGTGTCAACAGGAAATGTACTTTTTTCTGCTTTCTACAGTTTTGAAAACACCTTGAGTAAATTCAGTTCAGCCTTGTATCTGCACGCATCTCATTGATTGCAATGACTTTGATTTGAGAGCAAACATGTATAATATTTGGTGTGCATACACTTGGCATGAAATGGTAATGTCTTTGCAAATATATGAACAAAATAGTTAATGTGCATTGCTTCTCAGTACCTAACTTTATCCCAAAAATGAAAAATCTGCTGTGCATATAAGAAATATTTGAAGTGTCAATCAAGGTGCTGTTTACCGATCCACCCACTCTGTTAAAGTCCTGCTGTCTGGAACATATTGGGCGGTTTTTCATTTGCCTGAGCTGACAGATACAGATTGTGACAAGTCTCATATGGGGACTCCAGCCGGAGGGTATAGCATGAAAAAGAACTGATGAATTCAAAATTAATGGTGGGAAATGTCATGAATTACCAGTCTAGTCACCCACAACACCTTTCATTTTTGTTTTTAGTCTCAGGAAATTAGATACAGTTTTTAATATACAAGCTGACAAAGGGAAAATATATCTTTTTGGAGTCAAGATATGTGTATTCGTATTCCTAACACAACACACATCATTATTATTTGTTTTGGCTGTGGTGACGATGGATACAACCCAACCAAAATGTAAGTGCAGAAAAGAGCAACCAGTGACCTTTCAGTGTTGATGGACTGCAACTCCCATCTGCATTGCACAGCACAGGAGCATGATGGGAAGTGAAGACAAATCAAAAACATGTGGAGACCCACAAGTTATCCATCTCTGTGTTATGGGCACAATACTCTAGGGCAGCGGTTCCCAACCTTGGGTAAACTGGCTGTTCTTGGACCACACTTCCCAAAAACCTTCACTACCAGTTGTGCTGGCTGGAATTTCTGGGAGTTGCAGTCCAAGAACACCTAAACCAAGGTTGCAAAACACTGCTCTAGAGGAGTCTTTTGTGCAAAAAAGAATCAAGTGAACTCTTGTGAATTTCTTATCAATTTCAATAAGGAAGGAACTTGGGGAGTAGTGTCTAGGTTAAGTTTAAGAGGGATATGACAAAGCAGTCTGGTCTGGAGGGACCAGAGGTTGGTTCAGGAGTATGGGGTATGAGAGAGATGTTAGAAAGAGTCATTTGAGAGAGATGAAGAGAAGAGGTAAGAGAGAGGACTGGGCTGAATGCAGCTGAGAACCTAGGAATAAGCACTGTTCTTTTAGCACTGCTACTTAAATTTAAAAAAAAAAACGGTTCTTTTCAAGCTGAGTGGTGCTAAGTACAATATCTGAGGAATAGCTACTGTATGTGGGGAGTGATATAAGGGTCTGAATGAATTACCTAAACAGTCAAGGCTAAGAGAGGTTTGATAGCAATATCAGAGAGAAGAACTGTGACATAGCTGTTGCAACAGCTGTAGAAAGGGAGTTACATGTTCCCTACTGCTGGCCTGGGTCAGCAGGCTCTCACTGTTCTGGACCAGCATTAATCAGAGACAGCTGCATGTGCAGTAAGTCACAGTAGTTCAATCACAATGTGACTAAGTCATATGTCACTGTAGACAAATCAGACATTTCTAGAAATGGGCACAACTGCTGCATCAGCTTTAACTGTCCAAGTTGCAATCCTGGATTTTCAGAGTATAGTATAACCCCATCCAGTACAGGTTAAACCCCTATTCCTTGATCTGTCTTTTGACTGACTAGAAAAACCTTTGTCTTGACAGACACTATGAGTAATTGGAAATTGGGTGTCATCAGCATATTGGTGGTACCAAACTCAAAAACTTTGGACAACTCTCCTATAATTTTCCTCTATATGTTAAATAGCCTAATGGACAACATAGAACCCTGAGGAACAGTGCAGGCCAGTAGCCAAGGTGTTGAGAGGAATTCCCCCAATGCTACCTTCTGGGATCATTTTCAATAATTATTGGAGCTGCTGGAAGAGAGTACCACTAAGCCCCACCCCAGAGAGGTGACCCAAAATGATGCCATGGCCAATGGAATCAAGCAACACTGAGTGATCCAGAAAAACCAACAGGGACACACTCCCTCTATCTAATTTCCAGTATAGCTCATCCAGCAAAGTAGCCAAAGCAATTTCCATCCCATACCCAGTGTGATGTATTAGGCAGCAAATGCTGGAGCTGTACCCAGTTGTTTCTAGTTAGTACTTAGAGAGGCTTGAATGGCTGGCTGTACATTTGCTCAACCTGTCTCTGTCCTTGGAAGTCACATTTGCTGTACTTTCTTCATCTTCCAATACTTCCCTGTCAACTATGCTGCTTCTGAAACAACACTGACCATCCCAACACTGAATTCCCTTTCTATCCTGGCTTCCACTAGCTGCCTGAAGTCTTTCTCATCTTCTAAAACTGAATCAGCATGGCATACAGGCCTGAAGCAAAATTCTAGATAATCCATTTTATCCATGAATCTCTGAAGCTGGGAGGCCAACACACGGTCAGACATCTTGCCTAAGAATAGAATATTAGTGTCAGTCCAGTATTTATCCAGCATTGTGGGATCCAAGGAGAGATTCTTCAACAGTGGTTCTACAACTGCTTTTTTAAAGGCAAATTAGAATCCCTCCTTTTGAAGAGAGGCATTAACCAATTTCTTTATTCCCTCTGTCATACCTACCCTAGTATTAATTGTGAGCTGCTGCAGCTTCTATTATTGGAAGTTGCCATTATTTTTCCCCCATAATGCCCAATGATCAAAGTGATATCATCACATGCCCTAACTCTGAAGCTGTTATGGGTGTCCAGTGCAAACAGCACTGAGTCACAGTGCTAGAATAATGTTTCATTCCTTGAATGTCCTTAAAAATTTATCTGTTAAGTTCTGTTGTGAGTATGTTTGGTCTGCATTCTAGTGTCAGTGTCTTCACTCATCCTTTGTTATCTCTCCCTGGTCTCAGTTCAGAAACTTACTTAGTCTTGAACTCCTGTTTCTGTGATAGAGCTGAAGAAAGATGTGATTGTCCCATTCATGATGCTCACAATATACTCTACTTACATGTGGAAACTCCACATGGTAAGTCTATGCACAGAGACCCAATGGTGTGAGTGATTGCAGAATTCTGCGTTCTGCACACAGAACTGTCACAGTACCATTCTGTTAAGTGTATGATAGAAAGGATATTAGATATGAACAAAATATTTGGTCTAAATACACATTTGAAGGAAAGGAGTAGAAATGACTCCAGATACTGAAAAAATATGTTTATTTTAGGCGATGTACTCCTATTTCAAGGGCACTTCAACAAAATAAAAGGAGTACATACAAAAGCCATCTGGCCTGAAATGAACATTGTTCTTCACTCTGTATTTTAGACATTTCATCTTTTCCCATTCATGATAGTGTCCCATTTTTGTTACCAAGCCAGCATTTGAACCTGGACTTCGTTGTTTTATTACCCTTACCCCTTACTCCCATTCGAATCTTTTTGTTATTTTTGTTATTTGCATTTCTCTTCCTTCTCTTTCTCTTGCCGTGTATACTGAAAGCATGGGAATGAAATAATAAAAGTTGCTTTAATAATAAATGATAATTGAAAACAATAATGCTGGGGAAAAATTGAAGGCAGCAGAAAAAGAAGAAGGCCTAAAGAAACCCACAGCTTTGAGCTCAGCAAGAGCTGAAAAGGGACAGGACAGTTTGGAGATCTATCATTCATATGTTCACCATAAGTCAAGGGCACATAACAACAACAACAACAACAACAACAATAACAACAACAACAACAACAACTTTAATTTTAGCACATCCAATGATTTTAATATATGGGAAAGCTCTCTAATTAATAAAAAGCTCCCCTTGAAGATCTTAATATACCGTAATTTTGACTTGTGTTGTGCAGGTTGTAACTCTAAATGTGAATAGATTTCTATTGGCCTCTCACCCAGCAGATTTTTTGTCTAATTTCCTTTCAAATTTATATTGCAAATTTGTTGGTATACTACTCCAGTGTTATAGTTAAGAGTAACTGGCAACAGTCAGCCATTTTTTTCATCCATGTTTTAATCAGTTGCACCAGTCAGAGTTGACAGTCATATAATGGCATGGCCATAAGTCTTTTGTTGGCCAAATTATTGTGCCAACAAGCTGTTTAATTTATTCTGATATATTAGAATAAGAAGGATAACTTTTACATAATTTTTGGGCAGGGCTTCAAACCTACAGCACATTTAATTAAACATCTTTGTGTGTGCTTCCTATCATTATTAAGCTGCCCACACTGTTCCTTTTTTTAAAAAAACCAGGGACTTTTTCATATGCCTTATGAAGCAAAGACAAGGCAAGATAAAAATGTGTACTATAAAAAATAGAAAACAACATGTTTTAACTTCAGAAGGGGAAGATTGTGTTAATTAGACATATGTGAAATGCAGAATTTATCTGCTGCCTGTCAGCAAACATCTGCCACAGAAGATGTTTTCTTGTTTGCAGTATTCTGAATGCACTAGGTGTTAGAAACAGGGAGTGATAGAAGTAGAACAGGACTAAAAGCTGAGAACTTCCTCCTGCAAAATGGACATCAATGAAATGTAAATAGGACATTAGTTGACTCCTCGGTTCACAGAAGGCCACACAATTAATTCCAAATGTAGACTCCGAAGACACCTGCACTTCAGTGCTATGGATAAAACATGAGCAGCTGCACTTTTCAGGTCGTGCTTTAAAATAACTACCACCTCTCTTGGTTTGGAAGTAGGCTTGGCCCTGCCATTGGGCAGAAGCACAAGGCAGAACAAAGTGACCACCTCAGAGAGCAGACCTGGTGTGTCAGGAAAAGACAGAAAATTATTCTGTGCCATTGTATCTGCACCATCAGAGAGGTGTTTGTAGAATTTTCTTTACCAGATACCAAGTAAGTCCTTCAACACTATGGCCTCAATGGATAGGAAAAAGCATTTGCTTCTTCATCTCATGGAACAAATGTCAGGCTGGGCCAATTTTGGAAGGCAGCTCTGATTCACATGTTAGTTTCAAATTTGTGTTTGTAACTGGAGAGATGTAGCAGTTGGTACTATCTGCAGATCTGTGTAGATCCCCTGGCATTCGATGCCATTTCCATTGAGTTCTTCAGCATACTCATCAACTGGTCATCAAGTGTACAGTTACTGCCCAGACTTAGAGAACAAATTGGGCAGGTACCAGACAAGGGACGTGGTGGCGCTGCGGGCTAAACCGCAGAAGCCTGTGCTGCAGGGTCAGAAGACCAAGCAGTTGTAAGATCGAATCCACGCAACGGAGTGAGCGCCCGTTGCTTGTCCCAGTTCCCGCCAACCTAGTGGTTGCAAATGCAAGTAGATAAATAGGTACCACCTCGGTGGGAAGGTAACAGCGTTCCGTGTCTAAGTCGCACAGGCCATGTGACCACGGAAAATTGTCTTCGGACAAACGCTGGCTCTATGGCTTGGAAACGGGGATGAGCACCGCCCCCTAGAGTCGAACACGACTGGACAAAAAATTGTCAAGGGGAACCTTTACCTCTACCTTACCAGACAAGAGCAAAATATATCCAAAGGTTCTCTAGATCTTTTGAGATTAAAGGTCACAAATGTTAAGGGGTGGGAAAGGCATGGAGGAAGATGAGCCTTTGATGTTCAACTTACGATGTCTTAAGATGGAATACGGAGGAGAAATCTGTTGCAACTAGTGAAGGATGTCTTGTATTTTACAGGTGGTGCAGCAGAGAAGCCAAATAGTTTATCAGTTTCATTGTTGAGCTAGCAGAGTTAAAGCAGTGCTGGGGCTTCCAAGTGAGTAGCATCCAATTACCTGGCAGAAACCAAGGGTGGGGCAGGCCCCTCTGATGTCACAGAGGTGGGGCAAATAGTGGTTGGATGAAGGAGATTATTTTGACTCTTTGAGCCCTCATCAGTTGTGCTGCACTCCCTGCTTTACTGTGAATGACACGATGGGCCCAAAGTGGTATCATGAAAAAGAAGTGAGGGAAAGGTAACAGACAGATAGGTTTGGAGTATGTACAGTTGGGCTCAGCATACCATTTGGAGCAGTACTCACAAATATCTTGGTGGATGCCTAGGATTTCAAGAAACCTCACCCTACAAACCCCTCCAACAATGTTTGCCCTGAGATTTGCCACCCCATCAAGAAACCTGAAGAAACATAACAATTATCTAAAAGGTCATCTGGAACACTGAGATCTGCCCCTTGACCATTGTCCTTCCATGTATAGCAGGGATATAGTTAGTATAATCAGCATGCCTCTCCCCTCCATTCTTTAATGCTTGCAAATATTCTAACCCCTGAATTTCAGTGCAATAAATCCTTTACTAAATGTTTAAACAGGGAAAAAACATATGTTTCTGTGTGTCCCCAGTCATTATGTTGATTACAGCATTGTCCTCTCAAACTTTGCAGTTATACTCTCTAGCTTCTTAGTTACCTACTTTTTAAAATAAAAACCTTAATAATCTTGATTTGTAATTAAAGAAGTATAGACTAACACTCAGGTGTCCATAGGAATGCAAATGAAGTTTTGTGTATTAGTTTAGACAGAGGTTAGAGTGTGTAATTTATTTATGAACTAATGAATTAATGCATGAGAATCTGGAGGTGGTTAGGGGATTAAAGCTTGTTACTATATAATATTTGCTTGGGAAAAAATGTATAGTGCAGTGGTTTGTTAGGTTTTAGCCAGCTGGTGATTAAAACACTCCGATTGAAGCCAGATTGGTTTGCTTGTTTTTGTTCATGTGCACCTCTGAGCCAAATGTTTGGAAACGCCATGAGCCTGTCATAATGCATCTATTTGAGGAGCTTCATATAATCTTTTGAAAACACTTTCAGAATTACCCCAGATAAACTTTCTCCCTACATCACTTGTATGTCTACTTATTCAGCTGCTTAGAATTCAAAGCAAAATGTGAAAGTTGAACTCACTGAAATCTCCATGTGTGATATTAGTGGTTTTATGATTGACAAACCATATTTCTTTGCTCACTCAGCCTGGAATAAAGAGACGAGACACATAGCATGGGGTAACTGGGCCATAATTTTATTAATTTTTAAACTTTAATTCCCCTTTCACAAAGGGGTCTACCGTAGTGCAATACTGGTCTGTGCCCATAGTCTAAATTGACTTTTGGTCCCAGACCTCTATTCTGCAAATTCCTAATCCCCAAGCGTGCTGTTCTACTATACAGCATGCCCCTGGGTATGAATTAGCCAGAGTACCCTGCTTCCCCTCCCCTCAGCTAACTTCTGCTTATTCCAATCTGAGAGGAGGGGTGCTTGGCACCCCCTAAATGCCCATTTTGAACTCATTTAAACCTATTCCCTTTTCACTACCTGCCATGGCAATGGGGTTACAATGTATACCTTATGCCCCACCAAGCCAAAGATCTCGGCCCCAAGGCCCCCTTGCAGGTCCTCCAAGAAAACCTCTAATCCCATGTCAGACAAATGAACACCATCAGGCCGATATAACTCCGGCCTAGATACTCTAATGTTCAAATGCGATTTGATTGAACCCAAACCTTGCCTAAGCGCCCTACCAACTTCCCGGTTAACTCCTTTCCTTGCTTTATCTATAAGTTTAGGGTCACAACTAACCCTCCATACCAGTCTGGGAATGATACCTGACCAAACTACCCATGTTGACAGGCAGCAATCCTTTCTGTAACCCAAGGCCACCACGGTAGATGTGGCACCAATTCGAAAGGAATGTGTACCAAAATGCCAGCCCTGAATTTCGGCCTTGCATGAGGCCTGATATGTTATTTTCCAAAATTGATACCTCGTCGGGGGGGGGGGGACTTATCCTGGTGCCTCAAAAATCTTCCGTCCTCTTCTCCCCTGAGCTGCAAATAATCCCGTACTGCTGCAAATGGGCAAATCTCCGTTATGGAACATTGCCCTAAAAAATTAGCTTTCCTTTGCCACTCTGATCTGTCTTTGACCTACGTAAATGTATAATTAACTGCTCATCATCTACAATTATGTCCTTCCTCTGCAAAGAGGATAGGGACTGGTCCTTTCGTGTTAGAGTCACTAATTCACTCACTCTGAAGGCACCAAAATTCTGTAAGTGTTGCTGCTTTGAAAAGGCAGGCCTCAAATTGATCCCTACAGACTGTATGCTATGTGTTTACCAACCTTAGCAAAATCTCTGGGGAGAAGGGGGAATGAGAATCCTTGACACAACCTCTCTCCTTACTCCAACCCTCAATCATTTTCTCTTGGCATAAAATGCCAGCGCCGACATTCGTCCTTGTATCAACTGGGGTGCTAAACCCTTGCAGTGTAGGTGCACTACAAAATGCATCATGTGGTCATCCAGAGGACGACACTCTTGCCCTAAACCTTCCTTCTCTCTGAAATAGAAAAATTCATTACAAGCTACTGTGGAACTATGCCTAGTACTAGGAGCAACAGCTAAGCTCATGGCTCTGTTGGCCTCAGCCCGCCAAGATTCCATACCTCAGTTGGCCACACGTTAGGTTGAACCTGTGCCCCTGGTGCCAACTCCCTGAACTGATCCATCTGTTGACTGAACAGGGCTGGTAATATCAGTTATGGCATGATCAATTCCGGAACATGACGAGCTTAAAAAACTATATTAAATTGTAAACAACGGCGCACCATGGCCCTAACTAGAGCCATCACCCTCTGGGATCTGGATGCCAGTGAGTTAACTATGTGCACCACTGCCTGGTTGTCGCACCAGAAGGTAACCACTGAGTTAGCCCACTGCTCTCCCCACAACCATAATGCCCCAACAATTGGAAATAGCACAAGAAATGTAAGGTCCCTCGTAATACCTGACGCCTGCCACTCCTCTGGCCATGTTCATGTGCACCATTGGCCTCGGAAAAAGATGCCATAACCCCAGAATCCCTCCACATCTGTTTGAACTTGAAAATCTGCCCCTAGCCTCAGGTGCTCCTTCCAAAAGGAGGTACCGTTGAAACCCTGAAGGAAATGTAACCACACTTTCAGGTCTTCCCTCATGCCCCGAGTTAGACATCCTGTGTGATGCAGCATCTGAAGGCCATTGCTTTGCATAATCGCCTAAGGAAAGCTCTCCCAGGAGCCACCACTTTGCAAGGAAAGTTTAGGTGCTGCACTATTTGCTGCAACTCCCACAGGGTAGCCTTTCAACACGCCAGCATTCCATGCAGTCTAGCTTGCAGGTCTGTCAACTTGTCATCTGGCAAACGGCTAGCTTGAAGAATAGTATCCAACTCAATGCTCAAAAATACCAGTTCTGGCTGGGCCCTTCTGTCTTTTCATCGCCAAAGGGACCACCTAAGTCCCTGGCTAACTCCTGAAAGGCACCCATCAACTCCTGACATTGTGGGGTCCCCTGACTACCACAAAACAAAAAATCATCAAGATAATGAACCACTCTAGGGTTCCTGACCTTAGACCTAAGCGCCCATTTCAGAAACGTGCCAAATTGCTCAAAAACCAAACAGGATATAGAACATCCCATTCAGAGTGCCCTGTCCATATGGTAGCTTCCTTCAAAAGGAATGGAAAGAAGTCTAAATGCTGATTGGATATCACATTTTCCCAGCAGGGCACCAATCCCACAACTTCGCACCATGCATGCTGCTTCATCAAATGATGTATAGTGGACACTGCAAAGTTCATGTGGAATTTTGTCATTAACTGAATCCCCTGCTGGAAATGATAAATGATGAATTAATCTAAACTCCCCAGGCGTCTTCTTAGGAACCACTCCCAGGAGTGACACTCTCAAATGCTCTACTGGCAGTGCAGGGAAAGGACCTAAGACCCTTCCTTCCTTGACCTCTTTACTAATTTTCCTTCTAACAGTATCCTCATGTCCCTGAACTGATTTCAAATTGTTGGACCTCATGGCAATTCTATCCCCTATGAAAGGAATGTGAAACCCAAACTTGAAACCATCTAACAAAAACTTACCTGCAACTTTGTCCAGATAGAAGCTAAGCCATTGCTCCAAAAATGGAACCTTAATTGGACTAGGTCCCCTTTGGTGCAGTAAGTGATGCTGGGGGTGGCTTGCAACCCCCCCTGGTATCTCTACCCATGTTGCCACCTGGTTGCCCTTTTGGACATGCTGAGGATGCATGTGGGCCATTACATACAAAACATTGGTACTTAAATCTACACAGTCTCCTGTTACAAGATCTCCTGGCATTGTATTCCCAGCAAAACAGGCGGGGTTGAACCACCTAACCCACTGTCATGTGGGAATTGCTGGCTTATGCCTTTTGTACCAAATGACCACTATCAGACCTATTGCCCAATATTGGGCCAGATGGGGTCATGAGCGAAGTCACAGAGCATCATGCGAGATGTCCCAGTGCATACTGGGGTGCAGTGTGGCCCATATACGGAACCTCTCATCATAAAGGAGCCAGGCATATCCCGGGAAATCCACATATGCCCTGTAGATCAGGTCCATATACTGGATTAATGCCAGTGCTCCCTGTGGATAAGCACGAACCACGGTTCCCACATAAATAAAAAAGCCTGGTAACCAATTAGCCCAACACCTATCTGGCTTATGCCTACTCATACTCCTATCTTCCTCCTTGTCCTTTTTCTTCAATTTCTCTATTCAATAAATCAAAAACATCAACATAAATATCCTTTCAATTTTTTCCACCATGACTGGCAGTAGATGGCCCCCCAAAGGTAAAGACTGACCACCTTCAGGGAGAGTACACCTTGCAATAACCTGTGTCTACCACTACCAGTACTACCATCCTTCTTCCACTGTCCTCTGTGTCTGGGTACTGGAAGATATCATCCGTGACCCACTGCGTCACTGTTCAGTACCACGTACTACCTTTGTTGCATCGTCGGGAGTACCACCAGCTGAAGATGCACCTGATGGGCAGGAACGTTCTCCTTCTAAAATAGCAATGCATGAAAGCATGAGCTCGCCCATCCTCTTAAGTTTTTTTTCCTGGGATTTTGATTCCCTTCTGGAACTGCGCACTGCTGGCCCATAGTCAGTAACAACCTTTTGCGCCCGTTCCCTTTCCAACACACTAAGCTTTTCCCAAATGATTCTTTAATCAGGCCAGTCATCCTCATCAGATGAGGAAATGACTGGAGGTGAACGTGTGTGTGTGTAGGGGTGCTCTGTGCTTAGCAGGCTGCTTCCCCTTTTCCCAATTTTATGGCCTTAGGATCCATGCTACTTTATAAAACACTCTCAACAGTTAACAACGTGTTCAAGCTTCAATAACCACAGCTCTAAGCCCAACAGGTAACCTGGATCCAATTAAGCATACACAAATCCTATACAAGAAATAGTGGCTTCTTTTTTAAAAAAAATCTAATTTAAATAATAATTAATTAATATAATCATCGTAAATCCTTTTTTTAAAAAAGAAAATAGCCTCCCCAATCATGAACAGGCTAGCCAAAATGCCTTAATAAAAACCCGCCAAAATGCCCTGAGACCCCTGTAAGAGGTGATGGAGGGGGGGTAACCCAGGAGAGAAGGGGGAAAAAGTGGAGAGGGTCCTGGGAATGGGTTGTTGTCCTAAAAGCTCATGGACCCCCTTTGCCAACCTTCCTCCAATGCACAGCAAAATTAAAATTAATTTCCTCTTTTCTTTTTTCTTTTCTTTTCTTTTCTTTTCTTTTCTTTTCTTTCTTTCTTTCTTTCTTTCTTTCTTTCTTTCTTTCTTTCTTTCTTTCTTTCTTTCTTTCTTTCTTTCTTTCTTTCTTTCTTTCTTTTTTGAAAAAACACGGAGGGAAGCCTGTCCAGGCTCTCCCCCAAAACAAAATATATTACAGGCAAACTGCAGCGGGCTGAGCCAATGCCCAGCCCACAATCAAATCCTCCTCAAAATTGGCAGCCACGTGGTCAAAATTGAAACCGCTATGGTCGCGCCGCACAGCCCCTCATCTTCTCTAACTTCTCCCAGATGAAGAGGGCAATGCCTGAGTGAGCAAACCTTTTAAGGCTTCTGCTCTCGCCCTCCCCCAGCTCTTGCATTGTCTCCTCTCTTCCATGCTGAGTGGGCAAAACAGCCCTGCTTCGGCAGCTGCGTGCCTCGCAAAGAAGCAGATGAATCAAATTACAGTGGTGCCTCACATAGCGACGTTAATCCATGCAGCAAAAATGCAATTTTAAAAATCCCATAGAAACACATTAAAACCTGTTTAATGCGTTCCTATGGGCAAAAAAACTGACCTTAAAGTGAAGATCTTCCATACGGCGGCCATTTTTGCTGCCTCTAAAGCGAGGAATCAGCACAAAAACACAGCGGGCGGCCAGTTTTTTACCCGGCAGCCATTTTGGAACCGCCGATCAGCTGTTAAAAAATCATCGCTTTGCGATGATCAGTAAGCGAAACAGGAAACCGATCATCGCAAAGCGAAAGAACCGCATAGGAAACATCGCAATGCAATCACTTTTGCGATTGCAAAAAGTTCATCACTATGCGGTTTTGTCGCTAAACGGAGTGCCCGTTAAGTGAGGCACTACTGTATATTTGTCTGTGTGCTTTTGTTATGGGGGAATTAACAAGCATTTTACTCAGTACATCAATGACAATTTCATCCAACTTAAAGTTATTTTTCTAAGTGTATCATTTATTATCCAGTATGCTCTCAGAGCACATGTATGAACTTATACATATTCTCAGACATACCTGCAAAGCATTTTTTAATTATGGCAATAGTGCATCAGCATATGTTTGATTGACTAAATCATATTCACAGAAAGCTACTCTGCAGAAACATTTATTGAACACACAAGAATAAAAATACACACATGATTGCTTTGGGGAATGGCAAAGATTACAATAGAGCTGCAAAACATGCCTAGATATTACACATGGTCCGGAAATATTATGAGGAACTGCTAACATAAGGAATGAAAGCATGAAAGGCTGAAAGTGTTTCAGGCTTTGGCCAATATTGCAGTCTGAGTAACACTTGGATTTAGATTATAGGAGAAGCAGGAGTTGTAGGTAAGCAAATGGTGTCCAGAGGATTCTTCCAGGAAGAAAAGGGAGACAGAAGGAGATCCAGAAGGGGGAGCCATGAACAACTTTCTCTAGGCCACATGCACATCAATGATAGGAAGGACTAGACAAGCGAGCCACCTATGCATGGAGCAAGTACTGTCAGAGGCAGACTTAGAGCTGACAAAAATTAGCATTCCTCAGTCTCCTTGGATTTATTTGAAGGTAAGCTAGGTAAGCTAGCTAGAGCACTGTGAAGAAAATGGAAATCCCGGGCAGATATCCCAAGAAAGACCAGATTAACAAAGATCCTAGGCCAGAATCATGAATTTAGGAAAGAAAACTAAACTGACAGGATTCTCTGGCTACCTCTTCGATTCTGGGGGCTTAGAAGGTATTCTAGGCTTGATCTCTAGGATACTTCAGACCTTTTTTCCCCTTCTTCTTCTTCTTCTTTTGTGTGTGTGTGTGTGTGTGTGTGTGTGTGTGTGTGTGTGTGTGTGTGTGTGTGTGTGTGTGTGTGTGTGTGTGTGTGTGTGTGTGTGTGTGTGTGTGTATTCCACTCGAACAGAAATTGGCAATGCCTCATAAAGAAAGCTTCAAGGAGAGATGGAAACAGTGCTAAGCCTCACATAAGAATAAAAAATATAGCCATCTCATGCCTTTTTTATAAGGCTCTTGGGGTGGTTGGCTACAGTAACTGGGCCCCATTGGCAGCTGCTCTCTTTGTGTCAACCTCTTTTCTCAACCAGTTGCAATTTGCTGGTAACCTTATACATCTGCTTAATCCTTTCTTATGATACTACTTTGCCAAGGGGCAACAAATATCAAAGGCAGTAACAGAGCCAAGGCATCTACTTGGCTTTCCAAACAAAGACTTTTTGTTTAAGGAAGTGCTGAATATAGATCACACAGTCTATATCCTAGGAGCCGACTCCATTCAAAAGGACTATCTGGAGTTATATTTGCAGTAATTTTTCACGTGATGTTCACTTATTTGCTAAGTTGACTGACAAGGCCTCCCCCTACCCTTTTCTGGTTAGCCCCTCCTGCTCTAGAAACAGTATTACTTCCAAAGAGGCTTCCGATTTAAGCAGCATCTCTATGCATTACATGATTAGACCCATCTCTAAAGGCCTTGGCAGTGAAACGATTTTGCAGGGATGTTATAAAATCTAATGGCAATACTCTCCCAATTGAACACCTGGCTTATACTGTACACATATTATTTTGTCTCAATCTGGACTTACATTTTTCTGAATGCAACATTTTAACTAAAATAAAATTCCGAATAATACCAATGCCAGAAAAAAGGAGTCTTCAGACAAATGTGCAAAACCAAACCAAACCAGATCAGTAAATTGAGTACCCAACTCGCAGGCGGTAGGGGGCAATATGCAGCCTGCGTAATTAAATGGTAAACTGCAAAGAGAGAGAGCTTTAAACACTATGGGACACTATATGACATAAGCAGCGCACTTTGCTATAGTTTTGATATTTTTCTAATACAGTGGTGCCTCGCTTAACGAGCGCACCGTTTAACGAAGAATCCGTATAGCGATCCCTTTTTGGAGATCACTATACGGATCTGCCCCAATCGCCGCACTCGCTTTGCGACGATTGAGGCGTCCGGCGGCCATTTTGGAGCCGCCGAACAGCTGATCGGCGGCTCCAAAATGGCCGGCGGATGACCCGAAATGGCCCCCTATCAGTGTTTTCGCGCCCTCCTCTTGCTTACGGAGGTCGCGAAAACGCTGCGGGGGCATTTCGGGTCATCCGCGGCCATTAAAATGGCCGCTGGACGCGAAAACATCGCTGGAGGGGTAAGTTTGGACGCTTATTGGAACGCATTAAACTAAGTTTTATTAAACTAAGTTTATTAAACTAAGTTTAATGCGTTCCAATAGGCTTTTCTTGCCCGTACAGCGATGTTTTCGCATAGCGAAGGTTAATCCGGAACGGATTAACCTCGCTATGCGGGGCACCACTGTATTAGAGTAACTTTGGAGCAGAAAAAAAAAACCTTGGAAGTGGTAACCCACATAATGGAAAAATACAACCATTAATCCTTGATTTCTCATCTAGCATTGATGGGGTTAAACATCTGTAACCAAAGATTCCCAACTGAGGAAATATAAATAAATGAGGAAAAGACTGAATTGCTGATTTCAGAGGAAAAGGAGAGCAACAACTGAACTCTGCAGTAAAGCACAAGATCTGCCATGGACAACTCCAGTCACTGAGACACTAAAGGGTTCAGACTAAGGTGAACATTTTCTATATGTACTCTTTTTTCCCTTTAAAATGATAAAAATCCCATTGTATGCTCCCCTTTGAACAACTTCAGGAAAGGTGGCTGTGAAGAGAATAAAATCCACCATGTCTCTGAAATTGATGTTCTGTGTAGCTCACACCACACCGCAGGTAATTGTTGTTTGTGATTTACCTATTTGAGGGATAAAAGTTTTCACCAATAACTAGAATCAAATATATATCACAGTTGGTTCCACCATTTTTTTGAATGCCATCAGCTAGACTGGACCAGCAAAACTGCACTTCTCACCAGCTATGTTTTCTGCAGTGGCAATAACTGCTACTAATTTGAAGATGACTCTCAACCCTCCAGTTTAAGATGTTCAGACATATTCTCCTGTTTGATGACAATGAGTGGTTTCTCGAGTGTCAAGGATTGAGACTAACAAAAGAGGTCCTGAGACACAATGTTAAGCTTAAGGAAACAATATAACATCCTTGTACAAAGAGGGAAAAGGCTTCATGTTCTGTATTGTCAAAACTGAGATTGGATATTGAGAGGCAACAACTTGTGAAACTTCTAAAACTTCTTTTTAGGAGAGGATTTTAAAAAAAGTACAAACATAACCACATACTCACATGTAGTGCTAGTATGCACATTTCCTTTCCTGAGTCATTTCAGCTATGGGTCTGTTGTCTCACTATAATGAATCAGCTGCTGCTGAGCCAAACTTCAGCAACAGCTCACCTTTGCCTTCTTCCTCGGAGGTTGCGAGACCTTCTTCAGTCTCGCACGAGCAGCTAGGTGGGAGAGGGAGGAACAGTAGGTTATTTAAGGGCTGTTCCCCCTCTCCTCTTCCTCTTCCTTCACTGGCAACACAAGGAGGTTGGAACTCCGCCACCACCCGCTCGCTACTTGTAGCTGCGTAGCTACCTATCCAGGCTCGAACAATGTCACTTTTTTGGAGGAGGGTGTTTGTCTTGACACCCCTGCCAGTTTGCTTGCATTTACTCAGCTCTGGGATTGCGAGCTGTTTGGCAATATTGGTTTTCTTATCTGCTCCTAGAATACTTTCAATGTTACTTTTGCGAGTGAGGGAATAGTGTCATTTGGAATTGGCGCTGCTGCCCGGGGCCTTGCCGAGCGGGTGCTCGTGTGCCTTCAAGCCTTTAACTCTTGAGGGGAGTTTTTTGCTCATGAATAGTTTGATTGCTTAAGTTAGTTTTTCTTAGAACAGGTTCATTGATGCTTATTTTGGAGGGGGGGGCAAGAGGGAACAGTGTCAGCTGGAATTGATGCTGCCACTCAGGGCCTCTTAAATCTTAAGGGGAGTTTTTGCACATGGATACTTTGATCGCTTAAGTTAGTTGATTACTATTAATAATAATAATGTATTCATAAACCAAATGAGTAATTACATAAAGGAAATGAAGTCTTAAATTGGTGGATCAGCTGGGAGGCACTCAGCGGTGCCTTCTATTTGATTAGTTTTCAATAAAGTGTGGCCCGTGTTTAATCCACAATTCTGGTCTTGCATCATTATGTTATGTTATGTTTTCATTCCCTTTTATCCCAACTTGTCTCTTTTAGTGGGTGCAACAGCCTGTCAATGTCTTGTGATGGGAAAATCAGATTCACTTTTTCCTACCTTATTTGGTTTTTTAATGCAAAAAAATAACAATATCTTTCAACTGAGTTTATGCAGAAAATTGCAGATTTTGCCATATCCATACTTTTTTTTTTTTTAAGAACTCAGTCTTATTCATATACACTGGTCGATTTCAATGACAAATATCCTTTTGGCTTTGGATATTTACACACATGTAAAAGGACTGTGAAAGGTGCAAGCAGAAGCACACCAGATATATGACCAACAAGTAGCCAGCATCTTGTTAATTCAGCATTCCAAATAGCGCTGAATGTGCAGGGGTTTTAAGGTCGACATCAAAGCCCTCTGCCAAAGGAGGTAAATCTGATTGTTTCACTTCACCTAACATTTAATATTATTTCTTATTTTACTTTTTTCTTTTCAAAAAATCATGAATTATTTTCATCCTGTTTATGAGTAAATTTAAGAACATTGGTGAGATCTTAATTTTTAAAAACCCAAACCAAATAACTTTCTGGTTCATCTCTATCAATGTCATGATAGTGATAGTAATAGTAGACAGAAAGTACCAGTAATAGCTGCTGCCTCATACTGATACAGTCAGAAGTGAATTAATTTAATGACAATGTCTCCAGCAGATCCTATCTGTCCACCCATTCAACTTACAGTAGTCAGAATGCTTTCCTGGCAGATGTAAAGGTAATCCCAGCACTTTCTCCTTGCTAATTCCACAGAATATGTGGGCAGAAGTTTCTAAGAGCTATTATAAACAAAGAACAAAACAAATATTGCAGAGTCCTATGGAAGAGAAGGACCTTCTGCTTCTTGACTATATGGATCATTTGTATAGAAGAACCAGATGATGTTTATTAAGCAGTGATCCACTTTCCTACAGGAGAGTTTATGCGTCTATGTGGCTGCCAGTATGCATTTCTTTGTTTACATGTGCAAAGAAATGCAGGGTCTTTTTCTCTATTTTCATAACACTTAATTACCAGACTTATTACCTCATCATGGTGAATTTAAATTTTTACTGAACCACGGGCACTGGAAAATACTAACCACTGCATGTAGTATTGTATTAAAACCAATGAAATTGCAGTTAGGAATACTTATAGTCTGAGGCTGCCAAGCAGAACTACATCATAATTGGCTGACCATCTTCCAGTCTTGCTTGCTAGTCTCCTCTTCAGCCAAGCAAAAGCAAGGCTGGGTTTACCATTAGGCAGAATGAAGCACCCCAGGCAGCTGAGTGTCAGTGTCATGATAGGGCAACAAATTATTTGTGCATTTCTCGCAATTGCATTTTTACTGTGAGAGAGGGGAAGAGGTGCTTGCTGGATTTTCTGCTTCATGTACCAAAATTACTTGACCCATTTCTGGAGATAATGTACTTTGACCTGCTGATAGTGCAGAGAAGGATGACACATTTCAGATAGTGAAATGACTTGCAGGGAAGTGACACACTGGGATGTATAACATATAGAAAATGTGGAAAAAAAAGTTTACAAAGAAATACACATACACACACATAGCCTCAAAACACATATCAGTTTTCTAAATCAGATACATGAAACATAGAAATAAACATATATACAATACATCAAATGTATTTCAGCTAGGGATGTGTGTATACCATCCCCTTCAATTCAGTCTCACTTGTTTATCTTACAAATTGCAACCAATTTGCTTCAGGCCATCCAATTAAGTTTTTAAAATATTTCTACACTTCTGTATTGGTTCAAATAGTGAAGAAATATGAAAATGGAGAAGGTAAAAGGTTCTGACATAGGATGGGGTGGTAGTGAAACTCAGTCCCATCAACTACAGCTCTGTCTCTAGTGTGCATGCAAAGCTTTCACCAGTTTCCTCACAATTTACCTCTTTCCCTTCTTGCCAGTAAATTTAATCCTGCTCCCATACTTCCATGAATCCACTCTCCATGAGTCCAAAAATACCATGCCTAATGAAAGCTTTTATTTTAAATGTCTTAGAAGTGAATGACAGCAGAGCAACAGTGCCCTAGTTACATTTTGGAGGAATTACTACAGACATATTTTGTGTTTACTAAATAACATATTTCTAATCCATAATCCATAATGTATCATAATTCATAATATGCCATAATTTGATCTCCTGCTTTCCAAACATTTTATTACTTCATGAAAAAGGCTTCCCTTTCTTCTTGCTCATTTTCAAAGCTCTTTATAATTTATTTTGGTGATCTTCCGGGCTTATCACAACACTGCAAGATTGTGAAGCATGTTGTAATTTTTTTTGTTTTCTTTTTTCTGTGACACATTTCTCTGTTACTTTGTAGTTTTCCTAGCTACACACTCTTTTTGATCTGGAGAAAAAGCTCTGTAGAAGCAATTACCTTTTGGTGTCATCATTCCCCTGGGCTTTAACTTGGGGCACAATTACAGTACTGAAATATATCAGGAGCTGGATCAGAGATTTATAAATTGATTTGATATCATGTGATTTTTGTTCTGGTGTGTGTGTCCTCATGGTCAGTCACAACAGTGGTGGATGCACACACCAGTATCAAGAGCTGTATTTGGCTTATGAGCTCAAGCAACAAGAAGAGCTCGTTAGTTGGGAAGCACCAAACCTTCTCCCTTGCCTAGAAAGTATACCAGAGAGTTTCTGTTTGTTGTTGTAAATAAACATACCACTTGCCTTGCCTGCTGCAATAGCCTTGCCATCATCTCCTCATTGGCTCTCATGCTGGACAAATGTGAATTGGCTTGTCCTGAGTCCCTGCTGCTCTCACTCTCTCCCTACACCACTCCCTGTCATCACAACATGCTTGTTGGGTTTCCCTGGGCTTTCTCTGCAATAAAACACAACTTATGGTGACAGAGATTTTCCAGTGTCTCACCAAGGATTGAGTCAGGTTGGGAAGCACTGGAAATTGTAAGTGGCACTGAACAGTCTGGAGCATGATCAGCAAGTCATAAAGATAAAATCCACAATGCCTTTGCTTCACTGGCTAGATCTTAGCCACCCAGAGTAGAGGCACTGCTACTAGCTGGGTGGGACAGAAGATAAAATAAAATATTGAAACTTCCTATCACAATTTGCTCTCTCCCTTTCCAGAAAAAGGGGTAGGGGGAAAGTGGGGGCTAGGTAACTTTCCCCTCAGCTTGGCCTTTCCATATTCTCTGGCTGATCTGTCTAGGAGATCCCATTTGTTTCTTCTTGGAAGTGTTCACTGAGAAAGTCCAGGAAAAAGAAAACATGTTATTTCAAATGGAAGCCCATGAAGTTTATGTATCAGCATTTATTGTTCTCTTGTTTTTTTAACTTATTTCCCAGTTCGTTAGCTGTTATGTCAGGTGTCTGTGAAATTACTACAATTAGACATAGAAAAGATCAGGGATCATTTAATATAAATGAAATTAGCCCAACAAAATTCTTATTAGAGTGTTCTTACTTTTACATTAAAGGAGAACATTGGAGAAAGGGGGAAGAAAAATAACAGCAATGGGGTTAAAACCAATTGGTACCTTCCTGCCAGATAAATGTTTTGAATGTTAAAGAAGCTGCAAGAGTATCATTTCACTTGAAGAGATCTGTACCTTTTAATCTATGTATAGACATTCCTAACTAATTTAATATTTTGGTATTAAAATTAGCTACCTAGAGTCATGTACCACCACATTATAACATTAAGCAAATCTTGTTGTACTTGTTAATTAAATCCTTGAAAATGTTAACACTAGACAGTTTTAGTGTCAGCAAACTATGAGCATGGCTAATTAAAATCTTTTATGCAACTTCTTCATGTAATTTTTCTCATGTGCATATTAAAGTTATCAGATTGCAAGCCTGGAATATAAAGACAGTTTTAGTAAGCAAAATAAATACAGGAGTCCATTCCTTTCTAGCATATACACTGTAAGCATTGAACTGTTGGGTGATAATGGAAATGAAGAAGGATAAGGACAATGTGGAGAAGCTCAGTGGCTTTATTTAAATCTGTCTGCCCTGTTGAAGATCAAGAAAAGACAATTATGCCAGAATAGATGTATCCAGGAAGAGAGACTGGAAAGCTGAATGAAGCACTGATGAGAAGAAACTTCTAGAGCTTATTGACAAATAACAAACAAATAATCAGACCAGGTGGTATCATCTGAAGGTTCTTAAAGAATTCATATGTGAAATTGCTGGTCTTTTTATTAATATAACATTTCTGCTGTGAGTAAATAAATGGAAAGCATAATTGAAAACAAAACAATTAAACGTCTAGATTGTTCTGACCAAAAAAAGCGAACCTGGGTTTGTGATAAGCAACTTGAGAAAATATCAACACAGCTGCTGCTAAAAAAACGTAAACAAAAAGGCTAATTTCACATTGGGCACAGTTAAAAAAAGGAATCAAAATGAAAACCGCCAAATCATACTGTCCTAATGCAAGCCTATCATGCAGTTACATTTGTGACCCAGTGTACAGTGTTCATCACCATAGTAGAAGAAAGTTGTTTTAGAACTGGAAACATCGTTTCAGCCTCTCCCATAATGCTAGAACCTGGGATCATCCACCCACTGTGGCATTTAAGACAGGTGAAAGATAAGACTTTTATCATACATTACAGTGTAGCTGTTGACCTTGCTACTACATAAAACAGTGATGTCTACCAACAGGGTGACTTTTTTAAAAAAAAGGACTAGAGAAATTTATAGAGAATGGGGCTATCCGTGGTATGTAGACATTATGGATGCATTTTTCCTTCTGTACTAGAGGCCGTATGCCATTCTATACCAGGTGCTGGAGAACATGATCAGGAGGAGGATGTTGCCACCAAGTCTCCCAGTGGCTTATTTTCTGTTACTTTGAACCCGAAAAACCTACAACAACCATCTCCCAGTGGTCTTCCCCTACTACTTGACTGGACTTTTTTTTAACCTGGTGGAGCCTCAGGGCACAGTGGTTAATCTGCTGTACTGCAGCAAAAACTGTGCTCACGACCCGTGGTTCAATCCCAGGTAGTCGGCTCAAGGTTGACTCAGCTTTCTATCCTTCCGAGGTTGGTAAAATGAGCACCCAGCTTGCTGGGAGGGGGGGCAATATGTAGCCTGCATAATTAACTTGTAAACCGCCCAGAGAGCGCTTTACATGCTATGGGGTGGTATATAAACAGCATGCGTTTTGCTTTTACCCAGTGGGGTTTTTCTAATGTTCTTAACAGTTAACATTAATAGTCACAGGTGATGGCAAGGGGGCATTTCCTCTCCTGAGCAACAAGTTTATTTATTATTTTGATGTAGACAGAAACACACACACACTGTACTGTAGCAGTGTGTGCAATGCATGACACTTACGCTGGCATACTCCTATGCAGCTTTGCTGTCTTTTGGGGAAAAATACTCTTGTGGCTACCCTGTTCATAACAATGCTTAGTATGTTCAGAAGTCTTCCTACACTAACTCAGTTATTTTTCTCAACAACCTTTCTCAGCAGCACTCTGTAAATTTTTGTTGTTGAACCACATGTCAACCTTTTAACAGGAGGAGGAACATGTAATTCAAATGCATACTGCCACAACTGAGCAGCTGATAGAGTCTTCAGGTAAGTCTGAAAACTACCAGCTAACTGGCAAAACACATGAACAGCAGTTGTTCAACTGTCCTTGAGAGGCAATAAGGAAATTATAGGATAGACTAAGTAACACATATATGATGTTGGACTGCCTTTCTTCAATTAAGAGGCAGAGCTGAATCTCTTAGTGGGCTTGGGTAGGGCGGAACTGAATGTATGGAGAACATTACAGAAGGAACAAAAATCCAAATATTACTAAAACAATGCTCCTAAAACTGACCAGAGCTGTTTGGTAACACAGACAAACTTGCATGGATGACCTGATTAACATATATGGTGAGATAAGAAGCTTTTGTCCTTGTTCAAGCCAAAGGGGACAGGGTTGAACCTTTTGATAAATGCTTTCTGTTGTTTCTTGTTGCAATTTATCTTTGAAGTTCTTTTCAGTGATGGCAATTCTGAAGTAAGATAATGGCCTCAGAGATTTGTTATCCTACAGTTTCAATATTTCTGTTTCTGATGTCACATTAGTGTCCCATTATTCCTTTTTATGAAGAATTGCTTGTTCATCTTATGTAAAACACAGTAAAAGTTATTTACTTTTAGGACCAAGTGTGAGTCTGGGCCAGTATGCATACACATACTGTACAGTGTTTGTGTCTCATCCACACTTTGGGGGTAACTTTGTTCCCATTTTTAAATGGTTGCTGTTGTTGTTATGTGCTATCAAGTCACTCATGGCAAAACCATGAATGCGCAATTTCCAAAATGTCCTGTCCTCAACAGCACTGCTCAGCTCTTGTAACCTCAAGCATGTGGTTTCCTTTAGGGAGTTCATCCATCTTATATTTGGTCTTCCTCTTCTCCTGCTGCCTTCAAACTTTCCCAGCACTGTATTTTCCAGAGAATCCTGCCTTCTCATGTGCCCAAAGTATGACAGTCTCAGCTTCAACATTTTTGCCTCCAGAGGTAGTTCAGTCTTCATTTGCTCTAGGACCTATTAGTTCATCATTCTGGAGGTACGGGATATACCTGAGCTCTCTCTAGCATCACATTTCAAATGAATCAATTTTCTTTCTTTCAGCATTCTTTACTGTCCTGCTTTCACGCCCATCCATGGTGAGAAACACAAGAGTATGGATAACCTTGGTCTGTGTTGTAACAGATCCTTACACCTGGTGATCACAGAATAATAGAAAAATGAAGTTGGAAGGGGCCTACAAGACCATCAAATCCAAACCCCCTGCTCAATGCAGGAATACAATCAAAGCATATCTGCCAGGTGATTATCTAATTTTTTTTTTTTGAATGATGCCAGTGTTGAAGCACTCACCAACTCCCAAGGTAACTGGTTGCACTGTTGTACTGCTCTAACAGTTAGGAAGTTTTTCATGATATCAACCAAAATCTGGATTCCTTTAACTTTAGCCCATTGTTGTGTGTCCTACTCTCTGGGATGATAGAGAACAGATCCTGCCCCTCCTCTGTATGACAGCCTTTCAAATATTTGAAAAGTGCTATCATATCACACCTCAGTCTTCTTTTCCCAAGGCTAAACATGCCAAATTCTTTCAGCCTTTCCTCATAAGGCTTGGTTCCCAGCCCCCTGATCATTCTTGTCACCCTTTTCTGAACTTGTTCCAATTTGTTAGCATCCTTCTTGAAGTGTTGTGTCCAGAACTGGAAACAATACTCAAGGTGAGACCTAACCAGTACTGAATAGAGGGGAACTAGCACCTCACAGGATTTGAAAATTATACTTCTATTAATGCAGCCTAAAATACTCTTTGCCTTTTTTCTACCCACATTACATTGTTGGCTCATATTTAGCTTGTGATCTACAACAATTCCAAGGTCCTTCTCACTCATTGTTTTGCTGAGCCAAGTATCCCCCATCTTGCAACTGTGCAATTGGTTTTTTCCCCAAGGTGCAGTACTTTGCACTTATCCCTGTTGGATTTCATTCTGTTGCTTTCAACCCAGTGCTCCATCTTATCAAGGTCATTTTGAATTTTGTTTCTATCTTCTAGGATATTAGCTATTCTGCCCAATTTTGTATCATTTGCAAATTTGACAAAAATTCCCTGCATATTCTCATCCAAGTCATTAATAAAAAATATTGAAGAGCACCGGACCCAGGACTGAGCCATGGGGTATCCCACTTGTTACCTCCTCCCAGTTAGAGAAGGACCCATTAATCATAATCCTCTGAGTACAATTCTGTAGACAATTGTATATCCACCTGGCTATCCAGCCCACACCTAGTCAGCTTGCTAATCAGGATATCATGGGGCAATTTGTCAAAAGCTTTGCTTTTGTAGATATACTACATATACAGCATTCTCTCTGTCTATCAGGGAGGTTACCTGATCAAAAAATGAGATCAAATTAGTTTGGTAGGGTTTCTTCTTGAGAAATCCATGTCAAGAACACAGATCTTTTCTAGTTCCTTCATTGTTGCCCTTCAATGTTAAAAGTTGTGTTGTTCTTCTGTAATCACTATTTTTAGCTTCTTAAATGGTCAACTGCAGTCCTGCTTTGACACTTTCTTCTTTCATATGCATATCTTACACCAATTTTCACTCCTTCTCCTAGTCTGGCTTTCCTTATCTGTTTAATCTGTATACATTCTCCATACAAATTAAACAGATAAGGTTGAGGCCTCTCAGCAATAGGACAGTAAGGAGAGGGCCAGCCTTTGCTCCCCCAGGTCCTGAAATGAAGACGCAAGACAGTAGCTTTTGGATTAAATACGGGCCACACTTTATTGAACCAATTCTGATTAAACCAAACAACCAATTCCAAAATTGAGGGGGCCTGCGGTAGTGTGGAGAAATAACTGCATGGCATCCAATAAATCCTTATAAGTCAATGGGCGAGTCCCAGGCCCCAGGTTCCAGCTGCCTTGATGACAGGAGAAACCAGGCAGGCCTCTATTCCAGACCTCGAGCCATCTATATTTGATGACTGTCAGTCCAAAAGTGGCCCAGCACATCTTGCCGCCTCCGGCCCTGTAATGGCACGATCCGCAGAGCCGGAATGTATGATGCGCTGTTGGCTTAGCATAATTATCAAAGGGACACACCGAGACAACCAGTTTTTCCTGCACTACCCACCAAAGCATGAGTACTAGCCCTGTTTACCTTGTCGAAGCTCTGTGCTCCACGCCAAGTTAAACACGGTATGATCATTGACCAAACAATCCGCATGGTGGGATATTTTTCCTTCAGCCTCTTGAGGTCTCTCAATATATCTAAAATCAGTGCCTTTCCTGGCACTCTGGGCAAATTGTTGCCACCCAAATGAACCACCAAAATGTCCGGAGGCATATGCTTCCAAAATTAATATTTTGTGAGTGGTGACCCATCTACATGCTGAAAGAAATACCCACATTTTCTTCCCCTAATTTTAATGAATTCCTGTACTGCCTTCACTGGACATATGTTTTTTTATGCTGCACTGCCCAAGTACCAATTGCCTACCTCTTCCTTGTTGGTCAGTTTTTGACCTCTTACCTCAATTCTAACCAGCCCATTCTGAACTACAACGTCCCCTAGCTGTAATGCCTTCCTGGAAACATCTGCCTTACCTAAAGCTACTGGCTCACTAATGCACATAGCCCCAAAAAAGGCTACCAAGGCTGCTGCCTGGAAAAGTGTCTCCGCATAACGGTCTCTACATAGTGTCCTCCATTGTTCACATAAATGTTCAAGGATACCTGGGGATATGGTATCCTGCTTTTTTCCCCTTTTCCCGAGACCATCCTTCTAACATCTTCCTAATTCGAAAGTCACCAGAAAAATCTCTAAACACATTTGCTTTTTCATAAAAAGCCAGGGCTGCCAGTTTACCCTGTATGGTGCCCGTCGCTAGCCCTTTCCTATGCAGAGCCACTATAAATTGCTGGATATGCACTACTGGAGACGGCCATGTTTGCTCTAATCATGTTGCTTTTCTAAATTCCAAGAACTCAGTACCTGGAGCTACATAACTCTTTCATGTTCTCGGGGCCAATGCAAGACCTATTGCTCTTGATGCTTCTTCTCGCCAATCTGCCAGACCTCTGCTGGAAGCACTTCTGGCAGATCCCTGGCCTCCAGTGCCAGCTCCCTGAAACACTCGATCTGTTGGTGTGAAAGAGCATCAGCTATCCTGTTATCGATACCTGGATTGTGACGGGTGTGCACCATTACATTAAACTGCTGTGCCTTCAGGGTGAAAGCCCTAACTAATCCCTTTCCGAATGTGACGTCAAATTGTTAATGATGTACACCACAGCTTGGTTGTCACACCAAAGTGGACTACCGTATTAGCCCACTCTTTCGCCCAGATCTACAGGGCTCCTACTATTGAGAAGAATTCTAAAAATGTTAAGTCTCTCGTTATGCCCTCTTGGTGCCACTCCTCAGGCCATGTACCTGTGCACCATCTACCTCGAAAGTAAATCCCAAATCCCTGCCCACCAGCTGCATCCGAATTCACTTGGACATCTGCTTTTAAACTGAGTTCGGATCTCCAAAAGGAAACCCCATTGAATTGATCTAGGAATTGTTTCCAGACTATGAGATCTTTGCGCATAACCCTTGTCATTCTTATGCATCGGCCTCCTTAACCCTGACATGGTGTTGCATAGTTGTCTCAGAAAGGCTCTCCCTGGTGCTACTACCTTACATGTGAAATTCAAATGCCCTACTACCTCCTTCAACTCTTTAAGAGTCACCTTGTTCTTCCCCCCTAAATTGTGTTTATCAGTTTGTCTTGTGGCAGCCTTGAAGTCTGTTGCAGTGTGTCTAATTCAATCCCTAGAAAAGTAAGGGTTGTTGCTGGTCCCTCAGTTTTTTCTTCCGCTAGTGGTACCCCCAATTCCTTAGCCAGTTCACGGAATTTATCCAGCATGAGTTGGCACCTTCCAGAATTTGGTTTCCCACAGAAGAGGAAATCATCTAGGTAGTGTGCTGTAGAATTACAGCCCACTCTGCCTAATCAGCCATTCAATAAAGGTACTAAACCTTTCAAAAGCTGAACATGAAATTGAGCACCTCATGGGGAGGGCCCTATCAATATAATATTGCCCATGAAACTGAAAACCCAGCAGATTAAAGTCTGAAGGGTGAACACATAAAATCCTAAAAGCTGATTTCACATCAGCCTTTGCGAGTTCAGCCCAACTCCACAAGACCTAATCATTTTGACTGCCTCATCAAATGAAGTATATCGTACTGAACAGAGTTCTCCCGGAATAGCGTCATTTACCGACGCCCCCTCTGGGAATGATAAGTGATGTATTAGCCTATATTCACCTGGGGCTTTTTTGGGAACAATCCCCAAAGGTGAAACCCTCAGGTTATCTATTGGTGGTTCCTGAAAGGGTCCCAAGACCCTACCCTCTCTAACCTCCTTATTGATCCTCTCCAATACTGTACCTTCCATGCCTTTTATTGATTTAAGATTCTTGGCCATAAATGCCCTCTTTAAACCTAACGCTGGTATCCAAAACCCATATTTGAAACCTAATTGAAGATATTCCGCATCCTCTCTCTTTGGGTAATATTCTAAACCCTTTTCCAATATCTCGATTCTAATTGGTGTGGGCCCCCTTTCCAGGAGCACCACCCCCCTTCTGGTTTCTTGTTAGGTCCACCTGACTTGTTCTGTCACTGTGCCCCCATTCTGAAGCAGTTAATTTTTGAGTGTTTCCCCCACATGTAAAACAGTCATAACTAAACCTGCATGGGTACCTCACACATGAGCCCCTGTTATTGAATTCATAGCAAGGCAACTGGGGTTGAACTGCCTGCCCCACCCCCTGGTGGGTATTAGTGCTCCCTGTAAATTTTATATTCAGATGGCCGCTGTTAAATCTATCACCTAGGTTGGTTTTAGTGGGCATCATATGCTGCAACCAAAGCCCAGGGTGTGGCTCATCCCAATGCAGCTCAGGCCTGATTGCGCTCCTCATTCTAAACACCCCGTCGTAACAAAGCCAAGCCAGGCCTTCAAATTTTGCCCTCGCTCTGCACATTATTTTGAAGCACTGGAATAGGGCTGATGCCCTCCAAGGTTGAGTTTTAACCAGTACCCCTGCATATATGGTAAATCCAGTGACCCAATTGGTCCAATTTCTATCAGGCCTCTTCTGCCTGTATTTTTCTTTCAGTTTCTCATCGTTCTTATCTTGACCTCAACTTTTCAATTCAGGAGCTCATAAAAATCAATGTATTTGTCCTTCATATCTTCTCCTTCACTGCCAGAGTCAGGTGATCCCCCAATGGCATGCTGTAGTCCGTATAGGGCAGTGCCGCTATCGGAACCGTGTTGTATCCAGTATTGGGCACTGAAGGGTGTTGCTTAGTTCCTGTATTCTTACCTTCACTAGGTGTTCCTGCTGTAGCAGGGTTTACATAAGGCATGTCCCATCCAAACCATTGGATGGGTTTATTGGGGCCAGAAACTACTGGGCCATGCCATGGGTGAAGTTGTACTGGGGTTGGGAGAAGCATATGGATGCTGCATGCCTCCAGCCCAAGGCCAGTTGGCTGAAAGACCTTGTGTATTGTGTGTAGTTGTGCACTCACCATATGCAGCCGCCGATGTTCCTGGAGCCGCCAAGGCCCCTTGAGAACTTGTACAGGGTTTGTCATAAGGCTCCTGCCCATATGATGTTCCCTCTGTGGTGTCTTGGTGTTCTGCTGCTTCTGTCCTTCTGCGCTTTCTCCCTCCTTGACCTCCTTTCTGCTGTAGGTGATTCTACATCCATGGTATGTTCCTCCACTTCGCGAGCCTGCTCAGATTCAAGGGCATCAAAATGTTTCATGAGATCCTATGTCAGTGCCCTCACCTCCACCTCACAGCGGCCCTTCGTGTCCCTTGCAGATCAATGAGGGGTAACCTTGCGCTGCAGTGGGGTCTGTCTAGCTAGCTTCTGGGCTTCCAAAACTGACACTTTGGTTTGTAAATCCATCAATAGAGCCCATGATTCCTCATTTGAGGATGATTGTGGAGGAGAGACCTGAGGCACAATCTTTTTCTTTGCAGGAGCTTTACCTTTTTTATTTCCGCCTCCTTTCTTGGGTGGCATTGTAGCTCTTTAAGTCTGCGTGCGTATATATTGCTATTACAATGCCTCAGTATGACCCGGCACACTCTTGGGTCCAACAAACCTCAAGGCTTCTTGCCCCACAAATGGCCAATTTGCAGCCCTACCCTATGTATCTGTGTTCTTAGCTGGCCTTCCTTTGATATCTATATATCTATATATCTATTTTCTTTTTTTATTTATTTCATTTATTTATTTATTTACTTTTAATATGACTTTGTATTCTAATTATTATTATGTAATTACTATATGCTCAAGCTATTCCCTTATCTTTAATCAGGCCCTATGTGTTAATCTTTTAACAACGTCCCCGCTTGCTCAAGAAGTGCCCCAAATTTGACTGTAATTTCCCTTGATTTCCACGAAACCTTCCACCTATTCCCCCCTAATTTACCATAGGCTTAATTGTAAGCAACTGCTACATTGCCCTTTTACTTTCGTTTCCCAGCTCTATATTAGCACACAAAATGGCAGACAGAGCATGCACCAAGCAGAACTCTGTTCAACAAAATGGCACCCGCCCCCAACTACAACGCTACTGCTCCCTTAACAGCAATTCAAAATTAATATAAACAGGGACCAACAGAATTTTCCCCCACGTCCAAGCAAATAATCCCAGCCCTCAAGCAGAACAGCAAAAATTAAAACCAACCTCCCTCCCTTCTGAACACTGATATAAACCGCATTTTGATTAAAAAAAAAATTGAAGGAACAAAAGGGGAGATGATGAGGGAGTGGGGGTAATCAGGGCTAAATATACTACAAGGGAAAAGGAAAGATGCTAGCACCAATCACTCTCTCGGTGCCTATGTCTTTTAATCACCACCAAACAGGGGGTGCTAAAATTTGCTCTGCTTCTGCGGCGGTGGGGAATGCCCGCCCAACACCGCTGTCTCGTTAACCTTCCCCTCTCCTGTTGCCAAAATAGCCCCAACGTAAAATGAAAAAGAGCAGCCCCAATTCCCTTCGCTTCCCTAAAAATGACAGTAAAATAGACCAGGGAGGGAGCTCGAGGCTACCCTCCCTCAAACTGCAAGCAAGAGCTCTGTCATCAGTCAGCCAGATCGCTCCTCTTCTTCGCAAGCCAAATCGCTCCCATCTCGCCGGGCCAAAAGCAAAAGAGGACCAATGGAGGGCTGGTGTTTCTTTATATAAACGCCAGCTTGTATCCCTGTCACATGGTCCAGCTAGCTTGCTTCTTCCAGGGTCGGGAGAGCAAAGACAGCTGCGCAATTTGAGGGTGTCGCAACGCCCCTCTTGCGAGTGAAACCTTGGTTCCACAGCTTGAAAACAATCTATGAGATGGCTTTCTTTCTCCTCCTCAATAAATATGCCTTTAGGGCTAGTGAAGCAGAAAGAAAGGCCTCTCCTGAGGATACTGAGACCTCCACAGGCTCTTACAAAGACAAAGGCCCTTCTGATAGGGTGAACCTAAGCCATGTGTTAATAGTTCATAAACAGCACTTTGAAATATGCCTAGAAACAGGCCAGGATCCAGTGAAGCTTTTGTGGCAAGAATTTATGTTCCCACTACAAATGAATCTCATCAGCCTGGCCACAACATCTGCTGGAGATTCTGAACACTTTCCCAAGCAGTCCTATTAAGAACAGGATATAGTAACTTAAATGGGATATAACCTAGGCATGAGTTGCTGTGACCAGATCAGACTCCTCAAGGAATAGGCACAGCTGACACTATAACTTTGCAAATGCCTTCCTAGTCACCCCCCGGCCCCAGAAATCTGAGTCTAGATATACAACCAAGTTGCACAACAGAGCTTTTAGGGAAATATGACCGCATCCAACGCAGATTGAATTCCTGTCATTTATTTAACTGACTAGTAACACCTGTGTTTTATCTGGATTAAGCTTCATTCCCATCTACTCCATTGTTGAAATCAACACATGTTTAGAACAAAACAGGTTTCTGAGCTTTGGAAGAAGTAGAAATAGAATTTATTTTCTTATGTATGGTAATGGCGCTGAAGTCCATGGTAAATAGCATGGAGACAGACCAACAGTATATGCTAAATAGCATGAGGTACAGATCAGGGCCCTGAAGAGCCATTGGTCTCTGTACTGTATGTTGAACAGATATCTCTCAGCACCACCTTTTAAGTTCACCCCTTCAGGAACAGCCTAAGCAATATAAAATTGTGGCTCCAAAGCCCACCCATAAGTGACAGGACAAAAGAATACCACAGTTGATGGTATCAAAAGCTGTCAAGAAATCCAGCAGGATGAACATATTTCTCTGACAAATGTCCATCTACCAAAACAACCAAAGCTGTTTTTGACCCATAACTGCACCTGAAGCCAGGCTGAAACACATCTAAATAATTCATGCCCTGAAGACATTCATGGATTTGAGAAGCCACCATATGTTGCGGTGGAAGAAGTCACTGAAAAGTCACCACATGCTCATGCCAAAAAAAAGCAATAGTGGAGACTGGCTGGCACAATGGGATTCAAGTGGCCTTTTATATCTAGCATGGAGGGATTCAAGAGGCCTTTTTCAGCAATGGTGTTATTACTGCCTCTTTTAGAAATGATGGAACCCCACCATAATGCAAGAAAGCATTGATCATATCCTTGAGTCGAGTCCTCCTTCCAGCTGTTTTTATGATCCTAGAGGGCGAGGAAACAATATATGTATGGCATATCCTCTCCAACATCCCTGGACATATCCTCAAGTTGTACACATTGAAAAGTATTCAAAATCTCTGGGCAGGCAGAGGTCACAGTTATATCCACCAGCAACTACAGCTTCCAAATTAGAGCAGATCCAATCAATTTAGTCTACATAGTGCCATGTAAATTGTTCAGAACAGGACCTTAAACCACCTTTGATGATTTAATAAATGATTCTGCTACAGGAAAGGCAAGTAAGGTTCATTTTTAAAGTAAAGAGCAAGCTTTCCTTTCTCTACTCCATTCAGCTTTTCCTTATTTTTTCCCCTTTCCCTGCTTCTAATTGCAAGATTTAACATCAGGGATCATGATGGTGCCACTCTGTCTCATTAATGCCTTTGGAATCTTTGATCCATCACAGAAATGTACATGTATATCTGATTTGATTTGTATATTCATATTTGCCCAAAGACAATAGACATTCCTATTTTGAATATTCTAAATAGTATTAAATGTGAACAATTACTTAAAAAACCCCACAACGTAATGTTTTCTGCCTATTACTTTTTTCCATTTCCTTTTCAATAAAAAGTATACTACAAATAAAAAGGCACACATCTCAAAAAAGTGAATTTTAAGAGTAAATTTTAGCATGACAAAGTTCTGTTGTTGCCAGTTATTACTTTGAAATAAGAGCACTCTGCCTTTGTACTAGATCAATGTTTCAGAGGGGAGGAGTGGAGATACAGACCAGTATCTTTTTCTGCAGATGGAAACATGTCATAAACCTTGCTCAGCTTGTACAGAAGTGAACCTTCAATTTGAAAGGAGTGTTTGTATTGCTAAGCAAGGGAAATTCAGTGGGCATTTCGGGGGGGGGGGCTTCTTAAAATATAGCTTCATTGTATCATTTGCTGCTGCACTCTCTGTCTATGTTGGGAGCAGCAGGGGCTCTGTTTAGTTTTACACGAGGATGAAAGTGTTAACATGGAAGATGTTAAGATTTTGGGGGCTACTTGTTGTCAGGTTTAACATGGTTTACATATCGAATGATAGGGGAAGTGCAAACCCCCGGCTGCACTACTCAAGGAGACCCCAAGTTTGCCCATAAAAAAAGTTCAATGTCATTTTATTTTGGAGAAAGATAGCAGCTGTCCTCAGTGCATGTTGCACACTCTCTTTAAAAAAAAAGGGGGGGGAGCCTGGCCAAGCACTTCCTTTACATTTAAGGCTGAAAGTGGCCTGTTTCTGGCTCCTTGCAGCACACAGAGGGAGTCTGGATGTTCAAATTTGGTCTCCAGATGCCCACTTCAATGTATAATCATACAGCTGAAAAATATGTCAACATGTGGTTTGTGAAGAAGTCATTTAGCAGTCTTTCTTCCGCAAGGCAGGGAGGCTCTGAAAACTTTCATAGTTCACGTAAAGGTTACGGATCACTGAGGCTGTTCATGGAAACTGGTCCTTAGGTATGTTTACTTGGAAAGGGTCAAGCAATCAGCTAGCCATCTAGCAAACCATTGAATTTTCCATCTCATATATTGAATTTGCTGTTGACTTGCCTTTCGGAAATCTTTAGATGCAGAGCCCTTGTGAGATAGTTTGAACTACAGTTCATCAGTTATCATTTTGTGGTTATTTGAAATCAGTGCATTATATAGTTTTGTCATGTTATCCCTGATTATTGAGTCTTGTTTCCTGTTTCTTTCAGGATAACCTCTTTTGTATTCATGCATATTGCACTACTAAGTAAAATGAATAGAAATAGGTGTGTATCCAAGGAAAATTCCCTACAGCTAATCCAGCCACTGAAAAGATATGTGGCAAATAAGTTTTACTGTGATTACACAATCACTGGACCAGGGCACATTTATAATATGATTAAAAGTTCATTCCAAGAAACAGTCCAGTACTGATGTTTAAATTTTATATTTTCTAATCCTCTAAGAAAGGATTAACACTATTTGTTTAAAGTCTTACTCTCTTCTGTATTTCTTTATCCCAGAACCAAATACCATTTGATTATTATAAAAGTTATTTTGTTTTGTTACTGATCATACCTAGGTAATCTTTTTCATATTACAATATTGTTAATCTGCTTGAATACTCTTTTGTCTTTCTATTTGTGAATTAACATGTACTTGCTACATGTATTAACTAATTGTTACTCATGTGTCTTTTTGAAGCAACTCTGTTTTGTCCATTGATAATGGCCATAGCAAGAAAAGGTACAGCTTTCAACATGCTGGCTAGAGCACTCTGGACTTATGGCCTAAAATACAAGTGCTAAAAATGTGTAGATGAGATGACATGTTTGCAAAATCACTTTTTGATTTTCAGGGAGCAAATCAGCAGCTACTGGCAATTGTTTTAAATTGGACACCAAAGATTTTGGATTGACTACTGTAGCTGAATGAGGAAGAGGATGGCCCGATCTTGCTTCATTATTCTTTTAGTTTCTTGCTTTAATATTTTTGCATTTTCCATATTTCTGCAGTTTTTGTACTTTCTGTATTTTTGATGGATGCATGTTGATGGAACTCCAGCTTCTATAAAGTATGTTTTTATTAGTTGTTTATCCAGAAATATACAATTCAGCACATTAAAATCAACAGTTTTATCAGTGATAATATTGTGGTTTCATTTTCTAAAGCACACTTACACCTCACTTCATAATTATTTTCTGATAGTATCTAGTTCAAATAATTTGGTCTTGAATTTCACATATGAGCTCCTCCGATTCAGTTTGTTGTTCTTGTTGTTGCTTTTCTGGGGGAAGTGCATCTTGGCCTGTTTTGTGTATGGATGCTTTGCCATTGTCCAAGTTGCTATAAGGTGTATGTATTTTGTTGTTCTTGAGAACATAAGATCCCTTCCCCCCCCCCAAGAAAACATGGTTGCATATAGCCTTTGGTGATCACTTGATGATGTTCAAGTGTTTGCTCTTGTGCAGCAAAAATCAAGCCTTCAGTTTCATTCTCAATGTTCCCCAGTTTTAGCCATGCCCATTTAAAAATATTATCATGCTTTCCATCAATATTTCTCAGGTTTTGTTCATGTAGTGGTTTATTTTCACAACAATTGTATTTATTTATTTATTTATTCAAAAATACCAGGCATAGGCAATCAAATTTTAAAAAACATTGACTAGTATTATATAACAGATACATGTTTTAACCAAAACCCTAAGTATCTGTTAAACATTGGCGCAGTAATGTATCCTGTTCCTAATATTGCCATTTTTGTAGCTCTGATTATGTTATTTCTGAGATCTGCAACTGCTTATAGTACTGTGTGAAATTTCTTTATATTGTTTCCAAAGCCCCAATGACTATGGGGACCACTGAAGTGTGTTTCATCCACAAGCAAGATGGGTCAAATGCCAGGTCTTTGTATTTTGTTAGTTTTTCCAATTCTTTATTTTCAACTCTGGCATCCCCTGGAACTGCAATGTCAATGATCCAGACATCTCTTCATTCTATTACAACTATGTCTGTTGTGTTATGTTCAAAGTGTTATCAGTTTGAATCCAGAAATCCCACAAGATTTTGACTTCATTTTCTGACACTTTTTCTACCTGATGGTCCCATGGGTTTTGGAGGCTGAAAAGTTCTATTTTTTGCATAATAACCAGTGCACTAACTTTCCCACTCTATCATGTCTATATTATTATTATTATTATTATTATTATTATTATTATTATTATTATTATTATTATTATTATTATTATTATTATTATTATTATTATTATTATTATTATTATTATTATTATTATTATTATTATTATTCACAGTCAATCAAATTTATAAAAATATTGACTATTATATAACAGGTGCAAAATCTAAATATCTGTTAAATATTATGTTAATATGTTAACTGTTAAATTATTATCATTACTACTACTGCTGCTGCTACTACTACAACTGGCATCTGCCACACAATTTTGTTCACAAATACCACACAAAGCAAAGTTATTAGCTCTCTCTGTGAAGTTAAAGGAACCCCAAATGATATCCCCTTGGCACATCTGCCAGAGAAGGTACTTGAAAAGTAAAATCTCGCTTCAGGCTATTGAAATTAAGCACAGTGATCTTATACAAAGCACAGTGCAGCTGGTGCTGTGGAATAAAGACAGCCAAATCCTTTTTCCTGGAAAAATGAAGTCAGACTCAGCCCTGCTTCTTTCGTACACAAAATGTAATTATGTAAACTACAAAGCACCATTATAGACAATGTTTATAATTAGCCACTGTCTTTTTTGGATTTCGGCTTTTAAAAAAATTACATCAAGCATGTTCTGGTGCCGTGCCAACATATTTTCTGCAGATGTTCCCAACAATGAACAATCACAGATCTGTTCCTGTTGTTTCCATTGCAATTATTGCAAACTCTGCACACCCATAATAAACATCAATGTAACGAACAAATACCAGTATATGTTGATAAACATCATACTCTTTCAATTTTAGAAGAAATCTACTGCATATTATGTTTCATGGGCAGTCCCTCCCCTTTCATGTGTGTATGTATTTGGGAATTTTGGCATCCTGGAGACACTTAAGTTTGAAATGCTGTGTTGGAAACACACACATGCCATAAAAATGATACATTTTGATTTACACATTATTTCTTTAGCACATTTTAGATGGCACTCTGATGCACACCTTCTGGGAGGTAGCTTCACTGAACTCAAATGAAGCTTAATTGTGAGTGTTTGCAGTATTATGCTTTTAATGTGGTACACAGGTGGGCAAGCTGTGGCTCTTTTGAATTTGTTGGACTGCAACTCTGAGCCTTCTTCACCAGCAGCAATGCAGGCTGGGGCAAATGGGAGTTGCAGTCCACCCATGCTGTGCAGGTCATAGTAATCCACTTTGCACAAATTAGGGGTTATTTCCAAGTAAGGTATGCATTAGAATATCCATCCCTGGTGCTGTGATTGCTTTATTTGACTTCATTTCTGGCTTGCGCTCCCCAACCTTTTTCAGGACTGGGACCCTGTTCCTACTGCTCCTGCTGCTTCAGGCCATCCCACCCCCTTCCATAACATCAGCCACCTGGCTGGGAGGGAGGGAGACCATAAAAGCCGGAAGCTTGTGCCAGGGCCCTCACAGACCAGCGTTCCTGACGTCGGGGGAGCTGCCTGCAATATCTGCCGTCCCAGGCACGGGTGAGAGACGTGTCTGGGAGAATTTCTGGCTTGCGCTCCCCGGCCTTTTTCAGGACTGGGACCCTGTTCCTACTGCTCCTGCTGCTTCAGGCCATCCCACCCCCTTCCATAACATCAGCCACCTGGCTGGGAGGGAGGGAGACCATAAAAGCCAGAAGCTTGTGCCAGGGCCCTCACAGACCAGCGTTCCTGACGTCGGGGGAGCTGCCTGCAATATCTGCCGTCCCCAGGCACGGGTGAGAGACGTGTCTGGGAGAATTTCTGGCTTGCGCTCCCCTGCCTTTCAGGACCGAGACCCTGCTGCTGCTGGTGCTGCTGCTGCTTGGGGCCACCCCACCCCTTCTTTAACACCAGCCACCTGGCTGGGAGGGGAGAAGGGGCATTAGAAGGGTGTGTGGGCTTGTTCTTGTTTGTTTTTAACTGTTAGTATTATTAATTGCCATCAGGTTGCATAGAGACCCACAGTGGACCTGATGGAACAGGAAGGGGGGAGGGCGTTGGAGGGGGCAGCCATTGAGGTGGTGCTGGGTAGGGGAAGGAATGGTGGTGGGGGTAGAACATGCCCGCATAGGAGAAGAGAGGTTAGATATCTTACATCTATCCCCTCTTCTAGTCCTACCTCCAACCAAATGGTATCAGGCGACCATATCAGCAAACCCTCGAGCCACACGGTGCTGTTGATGAACGCCAGGTCAGTACAAAATAAAACTGCCCTCATCCATGATGTAATTCTGGATGAGGGTGCTGACCTGGCGTGCATTACTGAGACCTGGGTGGGAGAGGAAGGTGGTGTCCCCCTCTCCCAGCTGTGTCCTCCTGGGTACTCAGTCCAGCACCAGTGTCGCTCGGAGGGTCGGGGAGGGGGAGTTGCTATAGTCTATAGGAGTTCTATCTCCTTGACCAGGCTTCCTATCCCTTTGAGAGGAGGTCTTGAGGGCCTGTATTGTGTGTTGGGCTCACGAGACAGATTAGGGATTCTGTTGGTGTACCGCCCACCCTGCTGCGTACCAACAGTCTCCCTACCTGAGCTGACGGAGGCAGTCTCGGACCTGGTGTTGAGGACTCCCAGGCTGCTGGTGCTGGGGGACCTCAACATCCATGCTGAGGCTGCCTTGACCGGGGCGGCTCAGGACTTCATGGCCGCCATGACAACCATGGGACTGTCTCAATGTGTCATCGGCCCGACACATGAGAAGGGCCACACCTTGGACCTTGTTTTCACAACGGGACTGGAAGATGGTGGTTTGGATGTGGAGGGGCTGGTTGTGACCCCATTGTCATGGTCAGACCACTTCCTGGTCAAGTTTAGTCTATTAGCTTCTTCTTCCCTCTGCAAGGGTGGGGGATCTATTAAGATGATCCGCCCTCGGAGACTTATGGATCCAGATGGATTCCTGAATGCTCTGGGGGAGTATCCGTCTGATATGGTTGGCGCTCCTGTCGAAGCTCAGGTCACCCTATGGAATAGGGAGATGACCCGGGCAGTTGACACGATTGCGCCTAAGCGCCCTCTCCCTGCTCGCCGAGCCCAGACAGCTCCCTGGTATACTTCTGAACTGCGGGCGATGAAGCGAGAGGGGAGACGGCTAGAGCGCAGGTGGAGGAAGTCCCGCTGGGAATCTGATCGAACACGACTTAGAGCCCATTATCGGGCCTATTTCGTGGCAATACGGCTGGCGAAACGGCAATATTTCTCCAGCCGCATTGCTTCCTCAGAATGTCGTCCAGCAGAGCTGTTTCGGGTGGTCCGGGATCTTCTTCAACCGGGAAACCCGGTGGAGGTCCCGGACTGCTCATCAGCTCGCTGTGATGAGTTTGCTATTCATTTTGAGGAAAAAATCGCTCAGATTCGCAGTGGGCTGGACTCCACTGTTACTGCAAAATCGGAAGATGTGTCCAGTGTGCCGTGCTTAGGTCAAACTTTAATGGATGAGTTTCAATTGTTGAGACCCGAGGATGTGGACAGGGTGCTTGGATCTGTCCGTTCTACCACCACGCCGCTCGACCCTTGCCCATCTTGGCTAATTGGAAGATCTGCCAGGGGGGTTCGCACTTGGGTCCAGGAGGCCGTGAACGCCTCTCTGAGAGAGGGAGTGGTCCCTACCGCCTTGAAAGAGGCGGTAATTCGACCACTCCTTAAAAAGCCTAACCTGGACCCAAGGCTGGTGGTCAACTACCGACCAGTGGCGAACCTCCCTTATTTGGGCAAGGTGTTGGAGCGGGTTGTGGCCGGGCAACTCCAGGCGCTGCTGGATGAAACGGATTTTCTGGATCCATTTCAGTCGGGTTTCAGGCCGGGTTTTGGTACAGAGACAGCCTTGGTCGCCCTGTATGATGACCTTTGCCGGGAGAGAGACAGGGGGAGTGTGACCCTGTTGATACTCCTGGACCTCTCAGCGGCTTTCGACACCATCGACCATGGTGTCCTTCTGGATAGGCTGGCTGGGTTAGGAGTTGGGGGCACTGTTTTACGGTGGTTCCGCTCCTTCCTAGCTGACCGTATCCAGAGGGTGGTGCTGGGGGACAGTTGCTCTGCCCCATGGCATTTATGTCATGGGGTTCCTCAGGGCTCGATACTGTCCCCCATGCTGTTTAACATCTACATGAAACCGCTGGGAGAGGTCATCAGGAGGTTTGGGCTGAGGAGTCAGCAATATGCTGACGACACTCAGCTCTACCTCTCGTTTTCCACCAATCCAGGTGAGGCGGTTTCTGTGCTGAACTCGTGTCTGGACCTGATAATGGACTGGATGAGGGTTAATAAATTGAAACTCAATCCAGACAAGACGGAAGTGCTGTTAGTGGGTGCTTCGCCGGACAGGTTGGAGGGCCACTTCCCTGTCCTGAATGGGGTTACACTCCCCCTAAGGGACAGGGTCCGCAGCCTGGGGGTGCTCCTGGACCCCAGTCTAACTTTGGAAGCTCAGGTGGACTCGGTGGCCAGGGGTGCCTTCCTTCAGCTGCGAAAATTATACCAGCTACGGCCCTACCTGGACGAGTGGAGTCTCATGACAGTTACACATGCACTGGTAACATCTCGTATTGATTATTGCAATGCGCTCTACGTGGGGCTGCCTTTGAAGACGGTCCGGCGACTGCAACTGGTTCAGAATCGAGCTGCGCGGCTGGTGAGTGGTGGGGCCGCCAGAGAGCACATCAAGCCGATTCTGTATAATTTACACTGGTTACCAGTTGCTGTCCGGGCCCAATTCAAAGTGCTTGTTTTGACATATAAAGCCCTAAACGGCTTGGGCCCTGGATACTTGAAGGACCGCCTCCTTCCATATGAGCCTACCCGGCTGTTAAGATCTAGCCAGGGGGCCCTTTTGAAAGAGCCATCCCTCAAGGAGGTAAGAGGGATGGCTTGTAGACAAAGGGCCTTCTCGGCAGCTGCCCCCAGACTATGGAACGCCCTCCCAACTGAAATTCGCCTGGCGCCGACACTGATGATATTTCGGCGCCAGGTCAAAACCTTCCTGTTCCAGAAGGCTTTTAATTGAAATAACATTAACTGTGGGTCTTAATGATGGCAATTTTAATTGTATTTTAATTGTATTTTAATTGTATTTTAATCATTTTATTTTATTCCATTGAATTTTAATTGTTGTAAGCCGCCCAGAGACCTTTGGGTAGAGTGGGCGGCATATAAATTAAATAAATAAATAAAATAATAAATAAATAAATAAATTTATCTTTCTCATTAAATCTTGAGAAATAGGCTGGGCTGGAAGAGAAGACATTAGCAAAAGATCATCATTAAGGACCATGACTAGGTCTCCCATGTCCAAATCAGCACACCATTTATGTTCTAAGGACTGATATGGATATTACAGCAACTGGGGAAAGCTGGGGCACAGCTAAATTATTCACACCTCTACTTTCTTCTCTGTACTGACTGAATTGGATCTCAGTTGTAATTAGAGGAGGGAAAGAAATTCAAATAATGCCAAGCTAATACATTTTATGGGCATTAGTTTTGATGTTCAAAGTCAGTGTGGAGTATTCAAGTACTGAGGTGATGAAATCTTTCTCTGGTTTTCTAGGGTGGGATTAAAAGCAGAGATGAATGGACCAATCAGTTTTCTTTTTCAGTTTCTCATTTTCCCAATCTTATATTTAGCACACTCTGAATTTGAGATTTCTTTTCAGTTTGCATTAAAAAAAGCATTGTTGTGTTTTTCTCCTAATATCTCTATATTACGACTTGTTTGCCCAATAAACACATTTTTGTATACAATTTAAAATATAATAAATGTTAATTGCTATTTTCACCTTGATCAACATTTTTGTGCATTTTCCCCCTTGAATATCTGCATTTTGGGGTTTGCATTTGGAAAGCTCCACTACAAATTTCAAAGTATATTTGCTTTTTATTTGCATATTGGCCAGAAATGCGGGCTGTAAGAACTTTCTGCCGTAAAGACTTCTGTGAAGAAGCACCTCATGGATCAGGACCTCTGCCTCAGTCATGAGTTGTCCCCAGGTTCCGTGAGGAGAAATGGCCAAAAGGAGAGACTGTGTTGGATATTAATCCATAAATACAACCCCGTCTTCCTTTTCAGCATCACTTTCCTTTTGAAGCTGGAAATTACCATGCCCTGAAGGATGTTGGTAAGAAGTTACCCAAGTAAAGATTAAAAAACAAACAAAAACATAGAGGTATTATTTGCATGAAGCTGAACAAATATAATTTGAAGAAATAGGCAGTTAAAGCTGCCTCTGCCATCAAATGTTTTCTGCCACAACGAGAAGAATGCCGGTTCAAAGTGGGGACAAAGACCAAATTATTCTGTTTACTTTCTATTGTATGAAGTGTACCCTTAACCCACCATTTATGTTTCACACTGAATATAATTAGATGTATGAAGAAACTGAGGAATTAGGGGAACATGGAATGTGAAACTCATTTTAGAAACTTGGAGGCTTCTTTGTGAGTAACTGGAAAGGCAGGAGTCAGTATCAGCCAAGAATGAAGGGGAAAGTGACATCTTCAATTGATTTCCTACAGATGCATAGCTTGGGGGGTGCTACTTGATTCATCTCTTTGGCAGTGGCAAGGAGTGAATTTGCACAACTAAAACTAGTGTGCCAACTGCACCTGTTCTTTGAAAGGTCTGATATGGCCATGGTGACACATGCCTTAGTTACATCCTGGCTGGATTACTGTAAAATACTCTACTTGAAGCTATCTCTGGAAAGTGTCCAGAAACCTGCTCGCGCATTTTGGACCTGCTTGCTAACTGGGGATGATCACAGGGGTCATATAATGCCCCCCATTATAGAAGCTCCACTGGTTGCCAATCTATTTCCAGGCACAATTCAAAGTGATGGTTCTAATCTTAAAAACGCTATGTGGCATGGGTCCAAGCTATCTCAAAGATCATATGTCTCCTTATGATCCATCTTGGGTATTAGGATCCTCAGGAGAGGCTTTTCTCCCAGTCCCACAACCTTCAGAGGTGTGTTTGATGAAGACACAGGAGAGGGCTTCTCTATTGCTGCTCCCAGACTTTGGAACTCCCTCCTACAGGTGGCCAAAACTGGCCCCATCTGTGCTGTCCTTCCACAAACAGGTGAAGACTTTTCTCTTCAGGCAAGGTTTCCTGAAGAGATGCTAGTGCCTGAGTGGACATTCTTAATGTATTGTTGTGCCTTACTGATTTGAAAGTGGTTTTTTGTGTTGCTTTTGTTTATGTTTGTTTGTGTGTGTGTTTGTGTGTGGCATTTCCTTGATCCTTTTACATCCTGTCTTTTAATGATGTAAGCCACCTTGGATCATTTTTGAAGAGAATGGTGGGGGAATTTTTTTAAAAAATTAAAAAATGAATACCTAAGAGGATATCAATACAGTACCAAAGAGACTAACACCCATACCTTGTCTCTTGGCATCAAAAGCCAGTCTGCTTCCTTCCCTGGAGGCATGAACATTACAGCTATGTGAAAGGAAGAGGAGAAGAAGGTGCTTTTTGTTTTGGAAAAAAATATTAAAGGTGATTAAGATGCCAATTAAGATAGGCCTGGGAATATGTGATTTAATGTATTAAAATGTATTAAATATCTAATTTAATGTATTAAAAGGGTTCAAAATCTGGTTTAGATGACTCAGAAAAGGGTTCTGTGTACAAGAGCCTAGCCCATCTCTAAAGAGAGGTCTGGGTCATCTGCTGTTTCACAATGCCAGGAAGGATGTACCCTTATGCATACCTAAGAACTACACTGAGCCTGCACTAAGGTGTGAGTCTCAAGGAAATAAGTTTAGCCTGTTTTTTTCTGGTCTGAACTTTGGAACTGTCTATCACTGCTTTTCACTCCAAGTAATTTTGAAACCTTGTACCTTTGTTGAATTTTTTTTTTCTTTTTACTCCTTTCTCCTTTATTGGGGCTGGAGGGTTTATGGCACTAAAACCAGGTTGACTGGCTACTGGGAATTTTAGTGTTTGTGTGGGTATGGTGGCAGCTACCTTGCAAGGCTGTTCTAAATGCCTAGCCTTGTGGGTTTTTTAAACTCTCTGGAGACACTGCCAGATCTGAGTGGACTGGAGTGTTTGAAAGTGACCCAGTTTTGGTCAGGTTCCATAATCTTCTCTCCGATTAGCTCTTCCCTGGACTCAACCATCTTGGGATAAGAAGGGTAGTCTGTGTCAGTGGCTATAGATAGGGAGTGCTGACCAGGGACCTGTCATAACATGTGTAAACATCTAGTAATTGGCAGTTATGATCTCATTAATATAACTTTCAGTTATATTTGGTTTGTGAGAAGGTATGTATGGGGGAAAACTGAGCTATGTGCACTACCTGTTTACCATTTCAGGAATGCAACTGACTTTTCTTTAACATCTCTTAAAACTCCTGCAGATTTTCACAGAAGCATAACATTCCAAATTCACCCAAACGACTCTGAGGCAATATTCAGTGACAACGAAAATGCAATGTAAGTGCATGAAGGGGTACTCACATGTGGCATCATCCCCTAGATGCTAGTGCACATACCAGCTATGTCCATTCCACAATGCATGATTAGAGATTGCCTGAAGGATGTGTCATCCTTTTATGGATCTGCATCCCTAAAAAATACTTCCATGTGGACACCAACCCTGATTTACCAGGATTAGCATTTTCAAGAAGCAAGCTCTCCTTCATGCTAACTATAATCATGAGTTGGATGATGTGGGGCACCGCTAGTTTGTATATTGGCTGAATGAGAAGGTGCCATTCTTGGGTATTTCATGTTTGGTATTCACAGATGTACAATGTTGGAGCAGGACATTGGACGTGTGCAAAACAACCTCTTAATCCAAATAACCTTCCTGCTGCTCCCCCTGTACAACAGTGAAAACCTATTTTTCAGCCTGAGGGGAGAATTCAGTTCTTGGAAGTGTTCTGGTGGGGCCGGAAGCAAAGTAGTGTGACTAGAAATGGTACTACTTTTTAACTTAAATCTTTTATTGCTATAAGAAAGCCATACAAGAGGCATTTTAACCTTTCAGAAAGATTGAAAAAAATCAATACAAATGCTAGGAAACCACAAAAAGTGGCTGCCACTTTCTGAGCAACTCCACAGACAACAATTTGGACCTAATACCTGAGGCTGCTTATCCAGACCTTACAATGGATACAGAAATGTATTCTTTCTGAACAGAACCTTCCGTTTTGCCCTGAGTGATTTATTTTGATGCTACTATGTTGGATATCATTCCTGTATTCCTTTTTGTTTTTGTAAATTGCGTTTTAGGGTGTTTTTCATTCATTTTGGTGGCATGCTGTAATCATAGGGAAAGAGGGAAAAAGCAATTTTATTTTATTTTATTTATTAGATTTTTACCCCGCCCCTCTAGACTATGTCTACCTGAGGTGGCTTACATTGATAAATCTTCAAATAAGTGATTGCTTAGGACATATTCAGTCTCAGCACTACTCAAAGGCTTAACTTCTTCATCCATAGAGGTTTATCACATTAATAGATAGTGCCTTATATATTCTGACATCTCTGCAAATTTGAGCAATATTCAGGTTTAGACGATAGGCTTGAAATGTTACCAGAGCCACACAAGCAAATCTTGAAGCAAACCTAAGAGACAGTGGAACGGGATTCCGCTCTGCTACTGTACTCTCATTCAGCTCTGACCAAAATAATTAATTACTGGGAGACTAATCACATGAAGTCAGAACACCTCTTTATTGTAGTAGTAAGTTAGGAAATTAAATGATACTTTCACCTGATAGAAGTGAATTGTCTCTTATTGTATATGAACTGGCTCTGGTTTCTTCTGCAGCCTCAGAACGATCTTCGACAGATGTAATGAGTAATTTCTGAGCAACTTTTGTTCAAAACCTAAGCAGTTTAACTCCATGGCTGCTGCACTTCTAAACTGCAGGGGCAACAAGATGCTCCCCATTTGTCACTTTCTTCTGATGAATTTGCTTGAGGCAGTAAGCTTTGACTGACAGTCAGCTTTCATGCCTCAGACCCTCTCCATAGGTAAATTAAAAGTAGCTACTATTTTTATTTTGCTTTTCTGCTTGACAGTCATTCTCCCCTCTCTACACCTTATTGAACAACTAAGAATGTGGAAAAGCAAAATGCAAAGCAAACACGGAACTGTCAGTGCCATTTGAGGCCCTATGGGCTTTCCATTTTGTCAAAAACTGCCAGATACAAAGAGAACTGTTTAAATGGTGTCAGTCTACAGGTTTCCTGCAGTGGTACCAGGAGCAATCTGAAAGTCTATATAGTGTCAAGGTTGTTTTCTCTGAACTTGAATAACACTTGCCACATGACTAATATGTGGGAGAAAAATATGGGGCAATATTATTGTGGAATCAAGACTGTAAAATGCATCTTGCTCCATTTTGGGCCCATTTTTTCTTAAAAATATCTATCTCTCTTGCTCAATGATGTACCAGATTGGCATGAAAGACACAACTTAAAAACATTTGATGGTTCTGGAGGTTAAAAGCAAGAGCACCCTTTGCAAGGAGGTTTGGAGGTGTCATTAAAGGGCAGCAAATCATTAATTATTTTGTTGCTACTGTAGTTTTAGTGTAAAGGATGGAGAGAGGTGTTTGTGCATTTTTCTGCCTCATGGCAGAATGATGTGATTGGCTTTGATACCATTGACCTTAACTTAGATATGATGGAAAATATAATATGCTGCTGTGCCTCAGACATCAACATTTCTTGGGGCAGTCCATCATTCATTGTGCTATTAGGGCAATTCATTCATGTACATGAGATGATGAAATCATAATAATCAGGGCAACAGTATGGGCAAATGAATTCCGATCTGTAGCAACATGAGGTGGCAAAACAGAGGGTTTGAATACTCTTCCTCAGCATGAAGAATAAATCTCTTTTTGGGAGTACAACTTCCAGAATCCTGGTGGCTGGGGGATTCTTTGACTTTTACAAAAAAAGAGAAATATTTCCATCCTCTGTTCAGAATTGTAATCTGTCCATCACATTTTGCTACATATGTAAACCAAGCTTCAACTGACAACTTTCAGATCACATGTTATTTTTCACAGAAATCCACTTAAACTTTCAATGAGGAATCATTAAAGCTTTTCTTCACCTTTCCAGACTTGATTACCACAACGACACTGTCTTGATTTTGCACTATATATGTGTTTTGCTTGCAGGTTAGTATTTGCTTGCATAAGGGGCAGGCAGTGGACAGGTGTCTATGAGATATGTGCCAGGTGTGACTGTTATAGCAGTTGAGAAGTGTAAAACAATGTTTATTAATGGAGTTGAGAACTGACTGGTTTGTGTAGGTCCGAGTTGGAGAGATTCTGTTTGTATATAAAAAGTGAAAGTGAGAAGGAAAGTTGTGTGAAGGAATTTGTCTGAAAGATTATTCCTGGAGTGATGCAGGACAACATGAAATGTGTGTTTGTTGCAGAAGATGTCCAATTGCCCATACACAGATCCAAGCTCTCAGCTAATATTGCAATTAGCAACATGTGAAGAAACTTCAGGTGATGAACTATGACGTGATGAAAAACCAAGAAAGGATCGTGTGAAGTGGTGCTTAGTGAGGACTGTGTAAAACAACCCTCTGTATTACTGAATTCTAGACTGACAATTTCAGCTGAATGATACTAAATAAAGTACAGAGGCAATGTGGGAAACTTTGACTCCCCAAGCATTCTTGGCTTCAGCTCCCATACCCATTGACCATGTTGGCTGGAGATTCTGAAAGTACATCTGCATCATATCTGTAGGACCCAAGATTTTCCACCTCTGATATAGCATTCCAGGCAAGAAGACTTGAATCTTTTGAACCTAAATGTGTATTAAAGTATTTCAAATTAGATATTTTATAATGTTCACTGTCTATTTCATGCTGTGCTAAACTGTGGTTAAAACGACAACCCAAAGAGCTGTCCAAGATGGCCACAGATAAGCTTAGCCAACAGTAGGCTGTCTGCTGTGCTGAATCCAACCCTACAAATTCTACTTACTTAGGACTACCAGCAACTTTCCCTACATTTGTGCTGGCATAGTGGTTTGGGTACTGTTTGTTTTGGCCCTTTGTTTTGGTCCTTCTTGGGTGTTTGGCCAGCTGCTCTTACCCAGAGGAGCATATCTCCCAAAAGAGCCTTCTGCAGGCATATCACTCAAATCAGTAGCAGCAAAAGGTTTAGTAGGCAAAAACACATTTCTTCCTGCAGAAGAGGCTTCACCCTCTTCCCTTACAGCCGACACATCTTTGAGTTAAGATTGCACTGAAAGATAAAAGATTAATTTTAAAAAGTCTAATTTCCCGTTCTAGGCATATAACATTAACTTCTCAAATGTTGCATGTCTTACAACGAGAGTTTATCATCTTAGGTTGAAATATTTGGGAAGCTGATACTATGGACCTTGAAATGAAAATTAAGACTTTTATTAGTTTATGCATAATGCTTAAAATTAATGGAAGCCGAATTAGCCAATGGCATCCATTGGTGTACCTTTTCTAACAACATTGTACCAAACATCCAATTTCTTGATATACTGATGTTTTCTTCATCCTGAGCCAAATGTTCTAGGTCAAGTTGTGATAGCTAGTCCCTAATTTCCCTGTTTGGCATTATCCTCTCAATTCCAGCAAACTGGATGAAACAATCTTGATCAGAAGAACATAAGAACAGCTCTATTGAATCAGATCAAATGGCCATCCAGTCCAACTGTCTGTTTCCAACTGTGATCAGCCAAATGCTTATGGGAAGTATACAAGAAGGAGGTGAAAGCAATAACCACGCCATATAGCACCTTCTGTATCTTGTATTTGGAGGTATACTGGGGGCAAGGGGGAGTGAGGCCTTTTTGTTTTATACCCTGCTTTGGAAGGTTGTGGGATGATGGGCTAGCATCCAGGAAGTTTCACATTAATTGCTTAATTTGGAAATTGCTCACAAAACATTCTCTTCATGATTTGCTAAAGTTCGTTAATGGGGAAATTACCATGAATGAATGGCACAGGTAGAGGTCTGTTTATTCCAGATGCTTTTTCAGAGAAGCCAAATTAAAATATATTTGTTCTTTATTTTCAAAGATGTGGATAGGAAAAAAGATAGGGAGGGGAATCCCGAAGAAGGAAAGGCCAGGGAGGGGAGCGGAGGTGCCGTGGCAGAGCCGGAGGGAAGAGCTGAGGAAGAGGGGCACCGGAGGTGCGGGCAGGGGATTCCTCCACGCAGGGAGGCGAAGACTCTGGGCAGGGCTGGCTCTCCCGTGCACTGGAAGGCGGGCGAAGCTCGGGATGGAGCCATCTGGCAAAGCAGCCAAGAGGGAAGCCCGCCCTAGCTCTCCCCGGGGCAGCGGGAAGAGAAAGGAGGGAGCCGATTTCTCCCCGGCCACCCAGCTTCTTTCTCGTTTGGAAAAGCAAGCCGGCCAGCCGGGGAGAAATCGGCTCCCTCCTTCCACCTGATGCAGAGTCCCCTTCGAATGAAAGCAGCTCGAATCTGCCGCTTTCCCCGCCTCTCCCCCTTTTTTTGCCCTTATTTGGTCCTAGGCACTGCCCTGGCCAATGGACGAATGACAGCAGTTTGAATTTCCCGCTTTCCCCACCCCTCCCGCTTTTTTTCTTCCACTTTTCGGTTCGTACGTCAATTCTCCGATCGCAAGTCAAAATGGATTTTTGCGGACGGAGAAGTACGTAACTCAAAAAAGTTCGTACCTCGGGCCATTCGCAAGTCAAGACCCCACTGTATCAAACTGAAATGGAATGTGTTGATAATATCTGGGTCTCTTCTGAAACAAAGCAGAGTTTGTGAGAAATGGTCCAAGGGGAAAGCAATCTTCTCTCAAATTTTCAGTTTTACTTCATAAAAGTGTTTTCACTGGATTATGCTCAGAAGTCAAGCTCCAATCCAGATCTACTTGTAAAGTGTTGGACATCATGATGTTTTGTCTGAGATTACCTAATTTGCCACACAGCTCAACTTGGGTCCAAATTGAAGCATTGTTTCAGATATCTGAAGTTTTGCCTCTCTATTGTCTTTCCCATGGGTGTCATGGAGAAATCATTTGCTGGAGCCTGAGTCACTTCTATGGCAATATTTTAACATCAGGAAGGTAAAATGTAAGACTGAACAGAGAAGCCCTCTGTAGTAATTCCATGTTGCTGCTCATTCACTTCAAAATACAGGAAGTTAGGAATATGAATCTGTCATGGGGTTCCCTGTCAGAGTCTGACAGTTCCTTAGTTTTGGTGGGAAATGACAAGAGAGAAGATTCTTTAACAACAAACTCTTTATTAACAGAACTCTTAGTTTCTCAACAACAACTTCTGTAGGGTCAATGTGACCAAAATCTACAGGAAAATCTGTCCACAGTAATGGTAAAATTTCTCCATAACTTGCCATGAGATGAAGAGAGACCAGGTCTGGGTGGTACACTGTGCCCGTCTTGAGTCAGGAGGTGGGGAAGGAGAGGAAGGCAAAAGAAGTCAAGTGACATGGTCTTCAGTTGGGTGAACCAGGGTTGGCGAGACCACCATGGGGCTATGAGAATGTGTCAGATTGGAATTGCTGAAGCCGGATTACTGTTCTCTAGATGAGGAGAATGGGGGGAAAAAAGGTATAGGAGACCTGTTCCCCACTCGACCATGAAAGCATCCCCTAGAGAGTTTGTGCCAATCTTCAGATGGTGAAGGTGGGTGACTGTCCGCTACGTTGGAATCAGGTGTGGGTAGATTCGATGGAGAATCTTGAGAGTCAAGATGGAGGATTGAGAATATCAGAAGATGCCATATCGGATCTTCTTGTATATGACAACGGCAGAGAAAGTGACTCATGTCGAGATTTCACTGCAGGGGCCTGAGTAGTGGTCATAGAGCGAGCAGATAAACCCCAGTTGGTATCTGCAGGGGGAGGAGGTCCTCTATAAGTGGTGGTAACTTGTAGGGATGAAGACCTAACTTGAAAGAGAGTGGTACTGGATTGAGAAAGCGAGGTACAATTCGGTAGAGAAGACATGTGGGAACACTTGGGTAGATGTTGGTTGAATGGTTGAGATGAACAATGTTTGAGAGCTGATTTAGTCGCCATCAAAACTATTGGTATGGACTGAGGTTTTGGTTGTTGAGTATGATGTCAGTGTCAAGGCGGTGATGATGATAGTGAATAGTGAATATTCAGAGGGGTAGGCATACGTGTAGCATACACTCTTTGATTCATCGTAATAGTAAGTTTTGAAGTGTGGGTTGATGTCATCTGCACGGTGTTGGCACCGATCACACTCTCCATAGTAAAGGTCTCAATAATTGGAAGGTAGCTGATGTCAAGAAAGCTTGAGGATGTAATAAATGTCTTGGTGTGGAGGCTCTCAGTAAGAGGGCGGGTGATGATGTCGCTTTGCCAAACACTTGCAAGGAGGTGACTGTTGCAAGGATTAGTCTGAATTGGAAAGTTGGATGACTGTCGCCCGCCCTGTAGATGCATGACTTGAATGGGCCAAGGCCGGGCTGGAAACAATATCAGCCACCAACGGGCCAAGACTAGGTGAGAGACTTGGTACTGAAACAGGAGCCTGGCCTGTGGGATAGGATCATCCCCTTCTGACAAAGAGTTAGGAGCATCCTTCGTCCAAGATCGGAGATAGTTTGTGAGATGGAGGTTTGACAGTTTGAGAAGACTTAGATGGACATTTACTCTTCTTTGATTTAGCATGAACCTTCTTCCTCTTAGGGGACTCATGAGACCATGTAGAAGATGACTTCGAGACTGACACCAATTTCGATTTTGAAGTCCCTTTCTGCTTCAGAGATGGAGTGGTCGGGTTCGACATGGGGTCCACCATTTCCTGCCTTGGAACTGGAGTTGAGGTAGGATCCATAGATGAGGTAGGTGGTTTAAGGCAATGGTCCCCAACCTTGGGCCTCCAGATGTTTTTGGACTACAGTTCCCAGAAGCCTACACCACCACCTCTGCTGGCTAGGATTTCTGGGAGCTGAAGTCCAAGAACATCTGGAGGCCCAAGGTTGGGGACCACTGGTTTAAGGTACTTTTCCCAGAGGAAGGAGCAAAGGCGTTGGAGATGAAGTTTGAGGGCCGGCTTAGTAAGCCTCTTGCATTTTGGGCAGGATTGTGTCTGATGTTGTTTCCCCAAACAAAACAGGCAGTGGTCGTGGCCACCTGAGAGAGGGATCTTATTAGTAAATGACACACACTGTTTAAATGGACCCAGAGGGTCCATTAAAAAGGCAGGAATGGAAGGGGGAAAGGGAAAGGAAAGTAGGTCAAAGGGGGAAAAATAGCGGAAGACTGACGGGAAAACGTTGATGTGAAAAACTACTGGAGATGCCTGAAAAGGCACAATAATAAGGATAAACGATTGTGATCAGAAAAAACACATTGCTGTAGTCATCAAGAAGGTCTGTCCTAAGCGGTGGCTCAAAGGAACTGAGGGACCTTGAGGCAGGCGGAGCATGCTTTCCAATTCTTCCATTCAAAATTCAGACTTTGATTTCCAATTCCTAGCTATTATTAATCTGGCTGCTGTTAATAAATTGGTAATCAATTCTCTAGTCTTCTTATCATATTCCACATTCTCAAATATTGATAACAGAGCTATTTCAGGATTAAATTCTATATCTTTTTCACATATGTTATTTAGTTCTTTAAAGATTAGTGTCCAAAATCTTTGTACCTTTTCACATTCCCACCACATATGAAAGTATGTACCAATTTCCTTCTCACATTTCCAACAATTCAGGTAACTAGTGTTAATTTTATTCAATTTTGTTGGTGTCAAATACCATCTTAAACCCAATTTGAATTTTTTTTCTCTCATTCTCACATTTGGTGCATAAACTGTCTTTGTGTGTGTCTGCTTAAGAAAGAGAAAAGATGCTAAAAGCACTGTGCACAAATTGCACACAATAACAGGGGGAAGGTTTTGTGTCCTGCATAACCAATGATTGTTAATATTTCTTCACATTCTATGGTAATTACAATAGGTTTTAGGAGTTTGAGGGATATAAGGAGGAAAAGGGCTGGCATTAGGACTTGAGGGGCTTTCAGGCCCTGCTGTACTCTCAGTGACAGGGTCTCATTGGCTTAGCTTTCTGTGAACCTAGTTTCTAATTAAGCATAGGTGAGTTTGTCTATGATTTATTGAAGAGGCAAAGGTGCTGCCATTAGCTATGCCTTTACATAGGCTGTTTTCTCCCTCTGTCTTGCATACATGGCTAAAAACCTTAAGCTGCCATCAGAAAACATTGTGGATATTTGCCAGACAGCTAATCAAAGAACTAAGGCCTCTCTTTGGAGACTATAACTGTAATTAGAACAAAGCAGTTGAAATGAGATGTGCAATCAAGCTTCAGATGAATAGAAAAACTCATACAAAATAAAAAATAAATGGTGCTTTTCATCTCTAATTCTATTCTGATGGAGACATGGCTGGGACTCTAAATATCTGACTATTTCAGTTATGCATTTAAAAATGGGCACTGTTACAGGGTGTGTATCCCTGTAGTGACACTCTCACCTTGAAACTGTTGTTTGTCAATTGAAAGAGGCTATTTCTCTTATAATATGTAGAGAGAGTTTTCAAATCTAACATAATGAGTGGGAATTACATTATTTTTTGGTATTATGAGTAACATGATGGCCATGAAACAAATTTCCTAATCCATAGGGCAGCCATACTTTTATCAAATTTTTGTATGGCCAGAGCTTGGGACTTCATTCAAAAATTGGAGGCCACATTTTTTAAAGGATAAATCTGAGGCAACATGAAAGACAAATGGCTGCCATTATCTGGCCACTGCTAAAAAGGGGAATCCAATTTACGGTGGTATCAAAATTATTTTTTAAAAGAGAGGCAATCATGCCACTGCACATGTTAAGACTGAATTTTGCTTTGGAAAGTGTTCAGCTCCTCACTTCCAGTTGTGGAGACATTCTAAGAGAACTTTAACCTCAACTAATGGATTTGGTATGGTAAGACTACAGTATGTCAACCATTTTCTGGTTTCTTGTCTCCATGTTTCATTTGGACTAAATCTTTAGGAAAGGAGAGGCTTTTAAGGAAAATTTGTAAAATGTATAGCAACTTGTTTGATGATTCTTGTTGTAAGCCGCCTAAAGTGGTCTTAATTGATTAGATAGGCGGGATATAAATTAAATAAATAAATAAATAAATAAATAAATAAATAAATAAATAAATAAATAAATAATAATAATAATAATAATAATAATAATAATAATAATAATAATAATAATAATAATAATAATAATAATAATAATAATAATAATAATAATAATAATAATAATAATAATAATAATAATAATAATAATAATAATAATAATGCATGTCAAGAATTCCCAAAGAAATACATGGCTGCAGCTGTAAAAGCAGTGATAGACTCTGAGGGGGAGAGGAACAAACACAGAAGAAACACTGAAATGATTGAGTACAGTAAAGAATTGCCACATACCTGACTAGCTTTGGTGTGTTATCTGGTTGTGGATATAAATGTCAGATCACCTACTTGCTTGCTGATGGGCCACCTTTCCCAGCTCACATGCTGGGGAAAAACCTGGGATGGTAGGAAGTGATACACATGGGTATCGGCCATTCTTGCTCCTAGGATCAAAACAGGAACATCCACTCCCAAGCCTTGAACCCAAGACCCCTGAAGAAGAACCTCAAAATGGGAGATCTGCTCAAACTTTCTCAACCAAAGATCTGAGAATGAGAAAAAAAGGCAAAAACATCCAAAACTAGAAGGAGAAATAGTGAGAAGCTCTGAAAGCCGTCTAACTGTGGATGTACTGGGAGAATGATCCAGCATTCCCTATTTAAATTGGAGATGATCTACCTGAAACAAATTCTGACCCCTGCCTGGACAGTTCAGCTCTGCTGGTTGTCCATAGGAAAAGGCATGCAAGAGCCCATGCCAGCTGTAAAAACTCCTAGAATTGCAAGCACACCATCTCCTTGTTGCCCCTTCCATGGAGAAAATGGAATCTTACCATTTGGTTGAGACCTTTACTTGTTATTACAGGTATAACACAGCAATACTTGTAAAGTCATGGAATTGTTGTCCTTGGCATAAGATTAACAAAACCCCACAACACAGCAATTGTGCCACCTCTTCTAGCTCACGTGCTTCTAGTTGTTCATTTACCATTCTGTAACAGAGGCTAGCAAATAAGGTCTGCTGAAATTGTCAAGAGGAACTTGATTAAGATTAAAAATGAAAACAATGGAGTCCTGCAAATAATGACCACACAAAAACAGTTCTGAGAGAATCTGGAAATAACTGCAGGCTGATTCTCTTTCATTTTTTCCCCACCAACATTCTAATTTTTCCTCCAAGCTCCCTAGTCCTTTAAGTATGAACAAAATAACCATGGGATTTAGATATTGCCTCTGTGCTCTGGATGTATTTCATCAAGAGGAATAAGTAGATAAGGACTTAGAGAGAATAAAAAAGCCAACTTCTAAGAACAGGGAAATGGAATCCAGGCTTGAGGCAATCCATGCATTGAATTCTTAAAAATGCTAGATAGGCATTATCATTGTCTTATGTTCATAAATGTTTTCCCCTTAGTGGACTCCAACAAATCAGGAAGGGGGAGAGAGAGAGAGAGAGAGAAAGCATATTTCCTATCAGGCAGGAGGAAAGGAAGCCTAGCCATCTTCTTCATGCAGAATTTATGTCTCATCTGAGCCTCCCATGTTCTGCTCATGATAATTAAGAAAAGAACATAAAGTGTCCATTCTCTGCCCAGGGTTACCCAAGATAAGGGAAATAGAATCAGGATGTAGAATGATAGAGCTGATGCTGAGGTCCAAACTATAAACCACAGATTGCACACCATGAGAAATGGAATACCTCAAATGCTGAATACATATGATTGTTACAATAGGGGCATTTTCCTCCTCCCAGAGGTTTCAAATTAGCTTGCACTGTTGTGTGACTGGTCACAGGCAAATAAGCCCAGGCTTTGTTAGCAAATGTGACTGCTTAGTCATGGAGGTATGTTGGAATCACATGTCTGGAACAAAAACATGATTTCAGATTCTACTGCCAAGCTATCTGTGGTATGCAGATTATCCTGTATACCACCTTGGTGCATTTTCAAGATGGCAAATGAGAAAAAAAGAAAAGAAAAAGAAATTGGATGCAGACCTTACTCATCTCAATAGACTTTTGCATGCTTCTACCCCTTTTCTACTGAGAAGTCTCACAAATGCTCAGAAGCCCATGCCCATTTATATATATATATATTTGCAGACACAAACAAGCTTGAAGTTTAAAGAGGGGGGAAATGCTTCCTGCAGACTGGCTTGCAGGCATATTAACAAGTGAATAGAACAGAATAAAATGCTTTGTTTATATAAGCTGCTCTCATTTAGGATCAGGTCAAGGCTATTCATGTTGGCATTATTGGCAAATCAATGCAAATATTTTTTTTTTAATCTTAAATCCTGGGAGAGTTAAATGCTCTAAATAGAAAAAGGTGTTTCAGCTGATGCAGGAATAAGTTTAAAAGTAAACCCTCCATTTAAATGTTGGTATCTTGTCTCACTTTATAAATGATCAATTGAAAGGTGGGGGGAGAACCCTTGGATGTTCAAATATTGCCAGAACAAGAACTCTGAATCATTAGCTCAAGTTAAAAAAAAATCTTCCAGTGAATATTGAAGATCAGACCAGTATCAAATAATCCTCTTGAACTTGGTTGATAATTACAATCCATGGCAGTTTAGTTTCCTCTGTAGTGAGAGTATTGACTATTATCCTTCACTTCTCTATCCTGTCAGATGCATGAAATTACTTGTTTATAAAACTGAGGAGAGAAAGCCTCTATAGTTCGCAAATTGTGTCTAGACAATACTCTTCATTTATGTGCTCTGCCCATTTTAGTTGAATGCACTCATCAGATTTTTCTGGTATGTATACTGTATTTTATTCTGCATTCTGTGTTTTATCCCAAACTTGTTATTGGCACTGCCAACTACAGTCGATACAGTGAATCAATGGGATTTGCATAATAGTTGCCATTCAACAGTTAATTCAGTAGGTCCACTCTGGCTCACATTTCTTTTGCAGTAACTCCATGTCATGTTATTATCCATGAACATCAGGCTTTCCCACCATTCATACCATCTAAGTCATATCCATGTATGATAGCATGGTATTATGCAGGTGCTGCATTTGGTGTGCACTGCCTGAAGCAACAGTGTCACATCACAGCAAGAGGTGATTCACACAGAATTGGCCTTAAGAGCAAGTGAAATGACTTCTCACCCTGGGTGACCAATTGAAGGGCACACTAAGCTGATATTGGGGTGAAAAAACAAACACCATAGATTTTTAAGCATATTCTTTCAAAATTCTGCTCTGCAGCTTATTTTGATACTCATTACAAAAATAAACTTCCACTAACCCTATTTCTATGGATTCTGCTGGTAAAGGTAAAGGTTCCCCTTGACATTTAGTCAGTCATGTTCAACTCTAGGGGGCAGTGCTCATCCCCGTTTCCAAGCCATAGAGCCAGCGTTTGTCCGAAGACAGTTTCCGTTGTCACGTGGCCAGCGCGACTTAGATTCGAACGCTGTTTTACCTTCCCACCGAGATGGTACCTATTTATCTACTCGCATTTACATGCTTTCAAACTGCTAGGTTGGCGAGGAGCTGGGACAAAGCGATGGGAGCTCTCTCCGTTATGTGGATTCGATCTTACGACTGCTGGTCTTCTGACCCTGCAGCATACAAAGGTTTCTGCGGTTTAGCCCGCAGCGCCACCATGTCCCCTGAGGTTTTTTTTTAAAATTTCTATAAAATATCCCACAATGGAATATATGGTAACAGTCAACTTCCTGCATGAACCAGCAAATATAGTGGTAATGAATTGGCTCTTTTGTCTTTGTGATCCATTTACCCACGCTTGTACAGACAATTGTCTTCACAAAAGGAAAAGGTGTTTGTTTTGTATTGAGAGACTGTGCGAAATGCAGAAATGCCATGAGGAGGGAGTGATTGGTGTCCTTATCTCACCAAGAAGGCCTGTCCTGACTAAAATCTTGGCAACGGCAAGATTTTTTTTCACTTAAAAAACCAAGTGGATATGGTGAAGGTTAAATGCACTATAGCCACTATTTATTTACTTGTTTGTTAGTTATATTTATATCCTGCCCATCTAGTCATTCAACTACTCTGGGCGGTGTACATCAGAGAAAATAAACAATTAAAATAACATCAGTATCCAAAAATAAATAGTCATTCAAGATGGAAAAAACAAAGACAACAGATCAAATAGTGCCCGGAGGGAAGACCTGCCTGAATAGCCAGGTTTTTAATTGGCTTTTAAAAATACCCAGCGAAGGGGCCATATGGATCTCTGAAGGTAGATTATTCCATAACCAAGGATCCACTGCCGAAAAGGCCCAGTTTCTTGTTTTTTCCTTCCAGGCCTCTCTCGGCGTTAGGCTCCTCAGTTGCACCTCCTGACTAGATCAAGTGATACAGGTAGATTTTGGTGGGAGAAGGCATTCCATCAGATAGCGAGCTCCTAAGCCATTTAGGGCTGTATATATAATCATTAAAACTTTGAAATCGACGTGGAAGCACATGGGCAGCCAAAGCAATGCGGCCAGAGTGGGAGAGATATGCTGGTGTTTTTTTACTCCACTAAGTCTGACCGCTGCATTCTGCACCATTTGAAGCTTCTGCATCAGTCTCAAAGGTAGTCCTACGTAGAGCACATTACAGTGGTCTGATCTAGAGAGTACAAGTGCTTGCACTAAAGTGGTGAGTGCCCCAGCATCAAGATGGGGACACAGCTGGGCAATCCGCCAAAGGTGGAAATAGGCAGAGTGGGCCACTGATGCCACCTGGCTTTCCATGGTGAGCGCTGGGTCCAGATGTATCCCAAGCTACGAACCTCACTCTTCACGATGAGATTCACCCCCCCCCCAAATGAGAGGGAGTTTCCCAAACTGCTGATGGTGGGCCACCCACCCTCAGTACTTCCGTCTTGTCCGGGTTCAGCCTCAACACATTTTTCTGCATCCATTGAAGTACAGCCTCCAAGCAGCGCTGAAGGGAAAGAACAGCATCCACTGTAGTTGGAGAAAAGGAGATGTAGAGCTGTGTGTCATCAGCATACTGATGGCATGATGCCCCACTTCCCCTGATGATCCCTCCCAGCGGCCTCATATAGATATTAAACAACATTGGAGAGATGATCAAGCCTTGTGGGACCCCACAATTGAGGCTCCATGGGGCCAAAACCCTCTCCCCAAACTGTACTCTCTGAGGATGGTCCTCCAAGAAGGATTGGAGCCAAGCAAATGCCAGGCCACCAATTCCCAACTCGGAGAGCCTCCTCAGGAGGATACCGTGCTCAACGGTATCAAAAGCGGCTGAGATATCGAGGAGGACCAACAGGGACGTTTTTCCCATTGGCCTCCCTCAATAGGTCATCATACAGGGCAACTAATGCCTTTTCTGTACCATGACATGGCCTGAAACCTGACTGTAATAGATCCAAGGCATTTGTTTCATCCAAGTGCACCTGAAGCTGGTCGGCCACCACCCTCTGCCTCTCCACCACTTTGCTAATGAAAGAAACATTGGCGACGGACCTGTAATTGCCGATATTGTCTGCCGCCAAATTTGGTTTCTTTCTTATGGGCCTAATGAGTGCCTTCTTGAGGGCAAGGGGAACCCTGCCCTCAAGAAAAGACTCATTCATTATTGCTGTTGCCCATTCGGTTGTTATAGGCCTGGCTGCTTTGATTAGCCAGGCTGGGCAAGGGTCAAGGGATGAGGTGGTGGCATGGCAGCGATCAAGTGCCTTGTCCACAATCTGTGGTGTCACCAGCTGAAAATGATCAATTCTCATGGGCAAGGCGGAGCGCTGGACATCTCTGCTCGACTCACTGTGTCCCAAAAAGGAGAAAGTTCCCGATGGATGGCCTCCACTTTAGATTTAAAGAATGCTGCAAATTGGTCTGGTGAGATACTAGGGGGAGGCCTATCACTTAGACCAATTCCGGATAGCTCGTGAACTACGTGGAAAAGCTCTGCCTGCTGATTTGAAGCTTCACTTATCTGGTCAGTGAAGTGGGCTCGCCTAGCAGCCTTTACCTTAGCAAGGGAAAGGTTAGGCATGACCCTGTCAGCTGCTTGATTCTGAACTGTCGGGTCTCTTCACTTGCACTCTAGCCTTCTCCTAGTTTGCTTCATCACTCTCAGGTCCTGGTTAAACCAGGACACAGGCCGAGCTCTGCACTGGAGACGGCATTTAGGAACGATTGTGTCTACAGCCCTGGTGGTGGTGGTAAACCATCCATCGACCAGAGCCTCGATAGGAGCACCAGTCAGGTCAGCTGAAATCCCTCTCATGGCATCCTGGAATCCTATGGGATCCAGTAGCCTTCAAGGGTGGACCATAGAAATAGGTCCATGCTCCCTGGGAGGGAGAGCCACTGAGAGGTTACATTTTATTAGGTGGTGATCCAGCCTTCAAATATCTGTTCACCATTCTTCTAACACAAGTAGAGGCTGTGCCAACACCATATCTTCCTCTACCTGTAATCACTGAGATGTTCAAAGGCCCCTCGCTGGGAGGGCAAGCCTTCCACTCCATATCAAAAGAACGAAAACTCAAAGAGAACCCTAAATTAATACAAATTATATAGTGATAACAAATTAATTAAAATAGGAAAATACTATTAACTAAACATCTATCATTAAACAGTACTTAATTTAAAGTGCAAATTATACAAAAACACAAAAAAGGAAAAGAAAAGCACAATGAAGTAAAACTTAAAAATAACACATAAAAATAAAACAAAAAAGAAAAGAAAATATAAAAAATAAACCCACAATTATTATCCCTCTCATGTAGTCCTGTTCTGCCTTACTTCGTCTAGGACTCTTGTCCTTCCTGATGTAATTAAAATAGATGTTATTAAAATCGTAAGGGTGCAGTTCTTACAGACAAGGCATGTTTCAAAAGTTTCAGCAGTAAACAGAGGAAGCAACAATAGCACAAAGATTAAAGCTGGAAATAGCACTACTGTTGCCATTTTCTTCCCTTGGAGAACAGCTGGAGAATCATCGCTGGCCTTGCTAGGGGAATGAGCAGGGAAAATAGTTCCTGGCAATATTATTGTTGTTACAGCTCCCAGCATGGCAGCTTGCAAGGACTGCCAGCAGAGACCCACGGCAAGCAGATTTTTTGCCCCCAAGGGCACCCCCAAGTACAAACAATACTAATTTATTTATTCATTTAAAATATTTTTATCCCTTCTTTTGCCTTTAAAAGGTCCCAAGATGACTTACTCCATTAAAAAGACAATACAGTGGTGCCTCACTTTACGATCACTCCGTTTAATGACGAAACCGCATTACGATGAACTTTTTGTGATCGCTTTTGCAATCGCTTTACGATGTTTCCTATGGGGGAATTACACTTTACGATGATCAGTTCCCTGCTTCGGGAACCGATTCTTCATAAAATGATGATTTTAGAACAGCTGATCAGTGGTTTCAAAATGGCCGCCAGGTAAACAAAATGGCCCCTGCTGTTTTCTGGGATGGATTCCTCACTGCACAGGCAGCGAAAATGGCCGCCCTATGGAGGATCTTCGCTTGACGGTGAGTTTCCAGCCCATAGGAACACATTAAACGGGTTTTAATGCGTTTCTATGGGCTTTTTAATTTCGCTTTATAACATTTTCATTTTACAGTGATTTCGCTGGAACGAATTAATGTCGTAATGTGAGGCACCACTGTACTTAAAAGCTAAACACAGTAGGTATACAAAGGTTATAAGCACTGTAAATATTTTTTAAAGAAAGCTGATTCATCATATATTTATTCAGGACACTATTTTTCCTCAGTTCAGCTGAGGGTGCATATTCTTTCACACCCTGATGCGGATGACAAAGGAGAACAAAGATCTCTTTATCTGGCAATATAGGAATTTTTGATCTGCATTCTATGTATAAAAGGGGCTTGATAGACATGATAGTCCAATTCTGTAACTATATTACTTGCAGGAAATCATCCCTCTGCATATATGGACCTGCAAGTAGAGCAGCTACATCCCATGACCACGGGAATCTCTCATATTCTTCCCATTTGCTGTCTTGACAGTGAACCATTTAGTGGTGGCATTGTCATAGGTTAACCCTGACAATCTGCTTAAATAAACTGAAAGTTATTTCATTACAGGTAGTGATAGGGATCCTCCCTACTCATTCTGGGGAGCCTCCTTTCTCACTTTGGGGAGCCTCTGTGCTGCTATAGGTGTTACTGAGGAAGGAAATGGGTCCATGATGAGTACTTGCAGTTGTTCAGAAAATCATCCTTGTTCTGCACAACCACAGCAGAAAGGCAGAGAGAGCTCATCTACTGTCTTGCTATCCAGCAGCATGGTCCCCTCTTGCAGTTTTTTCCGGCACTCCCTTTTTACACTTCAAGCTGTCTTCTGTCAAAATTTAGAGGTGTCTTAAATTTCTAGATAATGCAAAAGATCTTATGTTTATACATAAGATTCCAGGACGCCAGTGGACGGAGCCTAAAAACCGCACTTAGATTATAAACAATTGGATGGAGTGATGGAGCACTTCTTCAGATTTTCTTGAATTTCAGCTTCCATTTGCACTAGTCATCACAATCAGTAATGAGGATGATGGAAATTGGAACCCAAAAATTCACATTCCCAATCCCTTACTAGTTTTCAGCCAAAGTTTCCTTGGCTGGATTACATCTACCTTGGGAATTTTGGGAATCTCATTGAAAAACATAAGGAGCAAATGATAATGTTACCTAAAGCAAATAGCATGCTTTTGTGTTCTGATGTTTAAATAACAGAAAGGGGGGAAATGGCATCAATTTATCAACTATGCATATTCCTTCACATCTAATTATTCTTTGCCACCTGAAACTTGTGCAATGTTACCTTCCATTGTTTGATCCTAGATAGTTTTCAACCAACTGTTAAGAATGCCAGTTAGGTAACAGTTTTGGAGTCTAAGCCGTCTTATGCTTTAAAAAAAAAAACGCCCTTACACTTGTGGGTTTATTAATAAACAATATGTGTTTCATTTTCTATTGCATTAATATTTTACACTGAAAATTGCAGACATAGCAAATTTATAGCAAATCCTTTCAAGCTAGAATTTAAATGAAAGAATGAAAAAGGTATTTGGATGCCTTTGAATCCATAAAAAAGCTCAAAGATGATAATGTGTTTAGGATTAGTCTAAACTAGAAAGTTGGATGAAATGAAAATCCCCAGCTGGGACTCCATTCATTTTTAATGTTTTACTTTGAGAGATTAAAAAAACGCATTTCCAATATGACCAACCAGAAAAAGGTAAGTGGATGAGCTCTCATTTGCAGGACACATGTAGACACTGATATAAAGTCTGTTTCAGAACCTTTTTCCTGATCCATACTATGACAACTCAAACTTTAATGAAAATGTAACATTAAAAAAATGCAGTGTGCATTTTTAAGTTGATACATGTCTAAAGACTAGGGCAATCAATGTCAGCCAAGTTCCAAACCAAATCAGGCTGATTCGGACTGGGCCTGAAACAGTTTCAAATCAGATCAATTCAAATTGATTCTTCATTCTTGTCCCAAAGAAGGGGTCAAGAGAAAAAGAAGCCTCCAAATTAAGTGAAGAGTTCTAGGAGTGAGGTCTTCAGTTAAGACTTAGTCTCAAAATGGAAGTCACAGATTGCACAAATAGATTACATTGACAAATATTTCAGAAGCCTGGTTACACTGAGCAGTATGTCCTGTGATAAAGAAACAGTGATAACCCAGCAGTTCTTCTGACTTTAAGTAAAACAAATACATGTGTAGGCAATGACAGGCTTTACATTAGTAAATCTAGAAGATCTTATCATCTACTTTTAGGTAGCAAATAGACTGGCTTTCAAAAAGCCAGTCAAAGCCAAACAGTAGTATTTATCTAGTATTTTGAGCAAATGGAATAGTGCCTTTTTTGGATGAAGCATTTATAAAACAAGCAAACAAAAGATACATTGGGTGTGTGTAATTATTGCATGATGGGGCATTCTGGATTTTCCCATTTTCCTGTGGGTATGGAGCAGAGAAAAAACAATGTATCCATTTCTACAAGACTTCTTTTGTGTAATATTTGTAAACATGACTTCAGCAAGCTGTAAAATACCATTCTGATCATCATATCACTGTTCACATAAGGCAGAACCACCACTAGTTACCCTGAGATAAATTTTCCCTCTTCTTTCCACTGTGTGAATCTCACATGGATTATAAAGTGTTCCAATTAGTAACTTTTGAAAGAATGCAACTCAGTTAGGCAGAATTCAGCTGTGAAGGAGGAGTATGTACAAGTGAGCCATCCGTAGTGATAGAGTTCATAGAAGGAGGAGGAGAGGAGAGGAGTGAGGAGGAGGGGCCCAAAGGTGTGACAGTTGTGAAAGAGGCTGGAGAAGTTGAATCAAAGGAAAAGGTGGGAAAGATAGAGGTTTGTTGAGTGGAAGAGGATAATAAGGGAAAGAGGGCGGAGCAAGAGCTGACAGTGTGGAAGGAGGATATAAGTGAGGAAGGGGTACGCTGGTTCAGTTCAGTCTTGGCAGATTATGAGAGAAAGAGGACAGAGGCACAGAAGAAGGAAATTGAGTATGTAAGAACCGAAGGACTTTGGAGAGACTTCCCAAACTTGAAGGTGGGAGGACTGTTGCCGGAACCCAACCCAAGGGAAGAGAAGCTGACCCAGTTCCTGTGATTGTGGCGCTGCATGAACTTGAGTTGCAGAGAGAAGCTGAGATAGCACACAATTGTTTCAGTGACAGACTGGACGAGTGAGGTTGGATTAGACAAGCGTGTTGTGGGATGATCTGTGTACTGAGAAGTACTCCTCCCCAAAGACCGGACTACAGGGAATGGCATGAAAGACCCCCCCCCCCGTTGAGTCCGTGGGAGTATGGGAAGAGTTTTAGTTCTGTCAGTTGTGGCCAGTTGCTGGAGTTAAGAATCTTTGATCCCATGAATAATGTGTTGGAGGAGATGAGTGCCAATAAAAATGAGAGTTTGAAAGTTATTAAGACATCTCCTCTGTTATTTCCTGCCAAATAAATCAAAGAACCCAATCATAGTGGCGCCCAACGTGGGGCAACTCCGCTGGCAGGAAATGAGATTTTGAAATTGCAGCAGATAATAGAATGAGAGGAAAAGCTAATTGAGAACTTGGTGGAACAACAGATGTTGCTTACGAGACAAGTGTTAAAACAAGAGAATGAAGGGGAGAAAGAGGAGAAGACCATGAGTGGTAGTCAAAACCCGTGGGTAGCAGGACCCATCCTGATTCGAATACAGAAAATGAGCTCGATGGATGATCCGGAAGCCTACTTACATACATTTGAGAGAATGGCCACCATGGCAGGGTGGCCAAAAGAACAATGGACCTTGATTTTAGTCACATGCTTAACTGGGGTGCTACAAGAAGTAGTGGACACGCTGTCTACTGCAGAAGTGGCAGAATATGAGACAGTGAAAGTGGAGATTTTACAAACATCAAATCTGACAGAGGAGGCGAATCAGAAGAGGTTTAGAGAGCTGAGGTTAAAAGCCGGTGTACATCCACAACCACTGACACAAAGGATGAAAGTCAATCCAGTGTGGTGGCTCCGACCCGAAGAAAAGACAAAAGAAATACTGGAAATGCTAGTCATGGAGCAACTGATTATGAGAACCCCCCATTGGGTCTGTGGGAGTATGGGAAGAGTTTTAGTTCTGTCAGTTGTGGCCTGTTGCCGGAGTTAAGAATCTTTGATCCCATGAATAATGTGCTGGAGGAGACGAGTGACAATAAAAATGAGAGTCTGAAAGTTATTAAGACATCTCCTCTGTTATTTCCCACCAAAGGTGAGGGGTTGTCCGAAGAAATCAAAGAACCCAATCACATCAGTTAAAGTTAAGCAGATTTCAATCTTAGAAAAAAGAAAGCAGTTAATGGAGTTGTGGTGCTTAGTTTAAAATGGATTGGCTCCATAGTGGAGTTGCTAGCTTTCAATCTGGTGCTGAATGTGGTCCAGGACCACATCCCACATGGCGTGCCACTAGTGAATGACTGAACAAACTACTGCATTATGTTGCAAGCAACATTTGGCTGAGGTATATTTTTTGAGAGTTTTCAAAAGACTATTTTACCGTATTTGTTAAGTGGTGTTTCTAGATTTAACTTGGTTTCTATTTGAAAGCTGAACTATTTTTATGTAAATAGATTCATGTTGTAAAAGATGGTGCAGAAATGACCTGATTATGTCAAGGAGGAAAAACACACATTAACTAACTATTCCATATGGTTTTGCCTGTTATTTTACATCAGTATCCTGTGTGTACCAAAACAACTGTCTCTTGGTGAAGGCATTAT